>NC_089845.1:13297059-13597059 GCF_035609145.1 Eleutherodactylus coqui
GTGTTACAGCAGGCTTGCGCAAAATTCTTTCCTGGCTCTATGTTGCCTCTTACATCAGCGCTGTCATCCTGTCCAGAGTGAAACAGTCTGCAATATTTTTACATAGTCCAGGGCCAGTAGTGGTGGTGAGGCAGGGACAGTGAAAGACATATCCAGTCTATATAGGCAGTGGGCTTTTCCAAAAAAATTTGGGAAAAAAAATCTATTTGGGCTGCCTGTGACCGTCCTGACTGTACTGCGTCTCTGCTGGGGGTAGTTGTCCTAATTCATACGCAGCCAGCTAAGTGTTACAGCAGGCTTGCGCAAAATTCTTTCCTGGCTCTGCGTTACCTCTTACATCACCGCTGTCATCCTGTCCAGAGTGAAACAGTCTGCTGTAACAGTCTGCAGTTAATTTACATAGTCCAGGGCCAGCAGTGGTGGTGAGGCAGGGACAGTGAAAGACATATCCAGTCTATATAGGAAGCGGGCTTTTCCAAAAAAATTTGGGAAAAAACTCTATTTGGGCTGCCTGTGACCGTCCTGACTGTACTGCGTCTCTGCTGGGGGTAGTTGTCCTAATTCATACGCAGCCAGCTAAGTGTTACAGCAGGCTTGCGCAAAATTCTTTCCTGGCTCTGCGTTGCCTCTTACATCACCGCTGTCATCCTGTCCAGAGTGAAACAGTCTGCAGTAATTTTACATAGTCCAGGGCCAGTAGTGGTGGTGAGGCAGGAACAGTGAAAGACATATCCAGTCTATATAGGCAGTGGGCTTTTCCCAAAAAATTTGGGGAAAAAAATCTATTTGGGCTGCCTGTGACCGTCCTGACTGTACTGCGTCTCTGCTGGGGGTAGTTGTCCTAATTCATACGCAGCCAGCTAAGTGTTACAGCAGGCTTGCGCAAAATTTTTTCCTAGCTCTGCGTTGCCTCTTACATCACCGCTGTCATCCTGTCCAGAGTGAAACAGTCTGCAGTGATTTTACATAGTCCAGGGCCCGTAGTGGTGGTGAGGCAGGGACAGTGAAAGACATATCCAGTCTATATAGGCAGTGGGCTTTTCCAAAAAAATTTGGGAAAGAAAATCTATTTGGGCTGCCTGTGACCGTCCTGACTGTATTGCGTCTCTGCTGGGGGTAGTTGTCCTAATTCATACGCAGCCAGCTAAGTGTTACAGCAGGCTTGCGCAAAATTCTTTCCTGGCTCTATGTTGCCTCTTACTTCAGCGCTGTCATCCTGTCCAGAGTGAAACAGTCTGCAATATTTTTACATAGTCCAGGGCCAGTAGTGTTGGTGAGGCAGGGACAGTGAAAGACATATCCAGTCTATATAGGCAGTGGGCTTTTCCCAAAAAATTTGAGAAAAAAATCTATTTGGGCTGCCTGTGACCGTCCTGACTGTACTGCGTCTCTGCTGGGGGTAGTTGTCCTAATTCATACGCAGCCAGCTAAGTGTTACAGCAGGCTTGCGCAGAATTCTTTCCTGGCTCTGCGTTGCCTCTTACATCACCGCTGTCATCCTGTCCAGAGTGAAACAGTCTGCAGTAATTTTACATAGTCCAGGGCCAGTAGTGGTGGTGAGGCAGGGACAGTGAAAGACCTATCCAGTCTATATAGGAAGCGGGCTTTTCCAAAAAAATTTAGGAAAAAAAATCTATTTGGGCTGCCTGTGACCGTCCTGACTGTACTGCGTCTTTGCTGGGGGTAGTTGTCCTAATTCATACGCAGCCAGCTAAGTGTTACAGCAGGCTTGCGCAAAATTCTTTCCTGGCTCTGCGTTGCCTCTTACATCACCGCTGTCATCCTGTCCAGAGTGAAACAGTCTGCAGTAATTTTACATAGTCCAGGGCCAGTAGTGGTGGTGAGGCAGGGACAGTGAAAGACATATCCAGTCTATATAGGCAGTGGGCTTTTCTCAAAAAATTTGGGGAAAAAAATCTATTTGGGCTGCCTGTGACCGTCCTGACTGTACTGCGTCTTTGCTGGGGGTAGTTGTCCTAATACATACGCAGCCAGCTAAGTGTTACAGCAGGCTTGCGCAAAATTCTTTCCTGGCTCTGCGTTACCTCTTACATCACCGCTGTCATCCTGTCCAGAGTGAAACAGTCTGCAATATTTTTACATAGTCCAGGGCCAGTAGTGGTGGTGAGGCAGGAACAGTGAAAGACATATCCAGTCTATATAGGCAGTGGGCTTTTCCAAAAAAATTTGGGAAAAAAAATCTATTTGGGCTGCCTGTGACCGTCCTGACTGTACTGCGTCTCTGCTGGGGGTAGTTGTCCTAATTCATACGCAGCCAGCTAAGTGTTACAGCAGGCTTGCGCAAAATTTTTTCCTAGCTCTGCGTTGCCTCTTACATCACCGCTGTCATCCTGTCCAGAGTGAAACAGTCTGCAGTGATTTTACATAGTCCAGGGCCCGTAGTGGTGGTGAGGCAGGGACAGTGAAAGACATATCCAGTCTATATAGGCAGTGGGCTTTTCCAAAAAAAATTGGGAAAAAAAATCTATTTGGGCTGCCTGTGACCATCCTGACTGTACTGCATCTCTGCTGGGGGTAGTTGTCCTAATTCATACGCAGCCAGCTAAGTGTTACAGCAGGCTTGCGCAAAATTCTTTCCTGGCTCTATGTTGCCTCTTACATCAGCGCTGTCATCCTGTCCAGAGTGAAACAGTCTGCAATATTTTTACATAGTCCAGGGCCAGTAGTGGTGGTGAGGCAGGGACAGTGAAAGACATATCCAGTCTATATAGGCAGTGGGCTTTTCCAAAAAAATTTGGGAAAAAAAATCTATTTGGGCTGCCTGTGACCGTCCTGACTGTACTGCGTCTCTGCTGGGGGTAGTTGTCCTAATTCATACGCAGCCAGCTAAGTGTTACAGCAGGCTTGCGCAAAATTCTTTCCTGGCTCTGCGTTACCTCTTACATCACCGCTGTCATCCTGTCCAGAGTGAAACAGTCTGCTGTAACAGTCTGCAGTTAATTTACATAGTCCAGGGCCAGCAGTGGTGGTGAGGCAGGGACAGTGAAAGACATATCCAGTCTATATAGGAAGCGGGCTTTTCCAAAAAAATTTGGGAAAAAACACTATTTGGGCTGCCTGTGACCGTCCTGACTGTACTGCGTCTCTGCTGGGGGTAGTTGTCCTAATTCATACGCAGCCAGCTAAGTGTTACAGCAGGCTTGCGCAAAATTCTTTCCTGGCTCTGCGTTGCCTCTTACATCACCGCTGTCATCCTGTCCAGAGCGAAACAGTCTGCAGTAATTTTACATAGTCCAGGGCCAGTAGTGGTGGTGAGGCAGGGACAGTGAAAGACCTATCCAGTCTATATAGGAAGCGGGCTTTTCCAAAAAAATTTAGGAAAAAAAATCTATTTGGGCTGCCTGTGACCGTCCTGACTGTACTGCGTCTTTGCTGGGGCTAGTTGTCCTAATTCATACGCAGCCAGCTAAGTGTTACAGCAGGCTTGCGCAAAATTCTTTCCTGGCTCTGCGTTGCCTCTTACATCACCGCTGTCATCCTGTCCAGAGTGAAACAGTCTGCAGTAATTTTACATAGTCCAGGGCCAGTAGTGGTGGTGAGGCAGGAACAGTGAAAGACATATCCAGTCTATATAGGCAGTGGGCTTTTCCCCAAAAATTTGGGGAAAAAAATCTATTTGGGCTGCCTGTGACCATCCTGACTGTACTCCGTCTCTGCTGGGGGTAGTTGTCCTAATTCATACACAGCCAGCTAAGTGTTACAGCAGGCTTGCGCAAAATTCTTTCCTGGCTCTGCGTTGCCTCTTACATCACCGCTGTCATCCTGTCCAGAGTGAAACAGTCTGCAGTTAATTTACATAGTCCAGGGCCAGCAGTGGTGGTGAGGCAGGGACAGTGAAAGACATATCCAGTCTATATAGGCAGTGGGCTTTTCCCAAAAAATTTGGGGAAAAAAATCTATTTGGGCTGCCTGTGACCGTCCTGACTGTACTGCGTCTCTGCTGGGGGTAGTTGTCCTAATTCATACGCAGCCAGCTAAGTGTTACAGCAGGCTTGCGCAAAATTCTTTCCTGGCTCTATGTTGCCTCTTACTTCAGCGCTGTCATCCTGTCCAGAGTGAAACAGTCTGCAATATTTTTACATAGTCCAGGGCCAGTAGTGGTGGTGAGGCAGGGACAGTGAAAGACATATCCAGTCTATATAGGCAGTGGGCTTTTCCCAAAAAATTTGGGGGAAAAAATCTATTTGGGCTGCCTGTGACCGTCCTGACTGTACTGCGTCTCTGCTGGGGGTAGTTGTCCTAATTCATACACAGCCAGCTAAGTGTTACAGCAGGCTTGCGCAAAATTCTTTCCTGGCTCTGCGTTGCCTCTTACATCACCGCTGTCATCCTGTCCAGAGTGAAACAGTCTGCAATATTTTTACATAGTCCAGGGCCAGTAGTGTTGGTGAGGCAGGGACAGTGAAAGACATATCCAGTCTATATAGGCAGTGGGCTTTTCCCAAAAAATTTGAGAAAAAAATCTATTTGGGCTGCCTGTGACCGTCCTGACTGTACTGCGTCTCTGCTGGGGGTAGTTGTCCTAATTCATACGCAGCCAGCTAAGTGTTACAGCAGGCTTGCGCAGAATTCTTTCCTGGCTCTGCGTTGCCTCTTACATCACCGCTGTCATCCTGTCCAGAGTGAAACAGTCTGCAGTAATTTTACATAGTCCAGGGCCAGTAGTGGTGGTGAGGCAGGGACAGTGAAAGACCTATCCAGTCTATATAGGAAGCGGGCTTTTCCAAAAAAATTTAGGAAAAAAAATCTATTTGGGCTGCCTGTGACCGTCCTGACTGTACTGCGTCTTTGCTGGGGGTAGTTGTCCTAATTCATACGCAGCCAGCTAAGTGTTACAGCAGGCTTGCGCAAAATTCTTTCCTGGCTCTGCGTTGCCTCTTACATCACCGCTGTCATCCTGTCCAGAGTGAAACAGTCTGCAGTAATTTTACATAGTCCAGGGCCAGTAGTGGTGGTGAGGCAGGAACAGTGAAAGACATATCCAGTCTATATAGGCAGTGGGCTTTTCCCCAAAAATTTTGGGAAAAAAATCTATTTGGGCTGCCTGTGACCGTCCTGACTGTACTCCGTCTCTGCTGGGGGTAGTTGTCCTAATTCATACGCAGCCAGCTAAGTGTTACAGCAGGCTTGCGCAAAATTCTTTCCTGGCTCTGCGTTGCCTCTTACATCACCGCTGTCATCCTGTCCAGAGTGAAACAGTCTGCAGTAATTTTACATAGTCCAGGGCCAGTAGTGGTGGTGAGGCAGGGACAGTGAAAGACATATCCAGTCTATATAGGCAGTGGGCTTTTCCCCAAAAAATTTGGGAAAAAAAATCTATTTGGGCTGCCTGTGACCGTCCTGACTGTACTGCGTCTCTGCTGGGGGTAGTTGTCCTAATTCATACGCAGCCAGCTAAGTGTTACAGCAGGCTTGCGCAAAATTCTTTCCTGGCTCTGCGTTGCCTCTTACATCACCGCTGTCATCCTGTCCAGAGTGAAACAGTCTGCAGTTAATTTACATAGTCCAGGGCCAGCAGTGGTGGTGAGGCAGGGACAGTGAAAGACACATCCAGTCTATATAGGCAGTGGGCTTTTCCAAAAAAATTTGGGAAAAAAAATCTATTTGGGCTGCCTGTGAGCGTCCTGACTGTAATACGTCTCTGCTGGGGGTAGTTGTCCTAATTCATATGCAGCCAGCTAAGTGTTACAGCAGGCTTGCGCAAAATTCTTTCCTGGCTCTGCGTTGCCTCTTACATCAGCGCTGTCATCCTGTCCAGAGTGAAACAGTCTGCAGTAATTTTACATAGTCCAGGGCCAGTAGTGGTGGTGAGGCAGGGACAGTGAAAGACATATCCAGTCTATATAGGCAGTGGGCTTTTCCAAAAATATTTGGGAAAAAAATCTATTTGGGCTGCCTGTGACCGTCCTGACTGTACTGCGTCTCTGCTGGGGGTAGTTGTCCTAATTCATACGCAGCCAGCTAAGTGTTACAGCAGGCTTGCGCAAAATTCTTTCCTGGCTCTGCGTTGCCTCATACATCACCGCTGTCATCCCGTCCAGAGTGAAACAGTCTGCAATATTTTTACATAGTCCAGGGCCAGTAGTGGTGGTGAGGCAGGGACAGTGAAAGACATATCCAGTCTATATAGGCAGTGGGCTTTTCTCAAAAAATTTGGGGAAAAAAATCTATTTGGGCTGCCTGTGACCGTCCTGACTGTACTGCGTCTTTGCTGGGGGTAGTTGTCCTAATACATACGCAGCCAGCTAAGTGTTACAGCAGGCTTGCGCAAAATTCTTTCCTGGCTCTGCGTTACCTCTTACATCACCGCTGTCATCCTGTCCAGAGTGAAACAGTCTGCAATATTTTTACATAGTCCAGGGCCAGTAGTGGTGGTGAGGCAGGAACAGTGAAAGACATATCCAGTCTATATAGGCAGTGGGCTTTTCCAAAAAAATTTGGGAAAAAAAATCTATTTGGGCTGCCTGTGACCGTCCTGACTGTACTGCGTCTCTGCTGGGGGTAGTTGTCCTAATTCATACGCAGCCAGCTAAGTGTTACAGCAGGCTTGCGCAAAATTTTTTCCTAGCTCTGCGTTGCCTCTTACATCACCGCTGTCATCCTGTCCAGAGTGAAACAGTCTGCAGTGATTTTACATAGTCCAGGGCCCGTAGTGGTGGTGAGGCAGGGACAGTGAAAGACATATCCAGTCTATATAGGCAGTGGGCTTTTCCAAAAAAAATTGGGAAAAAAAATCTATTTGGGCTGCCTGTGACCATCCTGACTGTACTGCATCTCTGCTGGGGGTAGTTGTCCTAATTCATACGCAGCCAGCTAAGTGTTACAGCAGGCTTGCGCAAAATTCTTTCCTGGCTCTATGTTGCCTCTTACATCAGCGCTGTCATCCTGTCCAGAGTGAAACAGTCTGCAATATTTTTACATAGTCCAGGGCCAGTAGTGGTGGTGAGGCAGGGACAGTGAAAGACATATCCAGTCTATATAGGCAGTGGGCTTTTCCAAAAAAATTTGGGAAAAAAAATCTATTTGGGCTGCCTGTGACCGTCCTGACTGTACTGCGTCTCTGCTGGGGGTAGTTGTCCTAATTCATACGCAGCCAGCTAAGTGTTACAGCAGGCTTGCGCAAAATTCTTTCCTGGCTCTGCGTTACCTCTTACATCACCGCTGTCATCCTGTCCAGAGTGAAACAGTCTGCTGTAACAGTCTGCAGTTAATTTACATAGTCCAGGGCCAGCAGTGGTGGTGAGGCAGGGACAGTGAAAGACATATCCAGTCTATATAGGAAGCGGGCTTTTCCAAAAAAATTTGGGAAAAAACACTATTTGGGCTGCCTGTGACCGTCCTGACTGTACTGCGTCTCTGCTGGGGGTAGTTGTCCTAATTCATACGCAGCCAGCTAAGTGTTACAGCAGGCTTGCGCAAAATTCTTTCCTGGCTCTGCGTTGCCTCTTACATCACCGCTGTCATCCTGTCCAGAGCGAAACAGTCTGCAGTAATTTTACATAGTCCAGGGCCAGTAGTGGTGGTGAGGCAGGGACAGTGAAAGACCTATCCAGTCTATATAGGAAGCGGGCTTTTCCAAAAAAATTTAGGAAAAAAAATCTATTTGGGCTGCCTGTGACCGTCCTGACTGTACTGCGTCTTTGCTGGGGCTAGTTGTCCTAATTCATACGCAGCCAGCTAAGTGTTACAGCAGGCTTGCGCAAAATTCTTTCCTGGCTCTGCGTTGCCTCTTACATCACCGCTGTCATCCTGTCCAGAGTGAAACAGTCTGCAGTAATTTTACATAGTCCAGGGCCAGTAGTGGTGGTGAGGCAGGAACAGTGAAAGACATATCCAGTCTATATAGGCAGTGGGCTTTTCCCCAAAAATTTGGGGAAAAAAATCTATTTGGGCTGCCTGTGACCATCCTGACTGTACTCCGTCTCTGCTGGGGGTAGTTGTCCTAATTCATACACAGCCAGCTAAGTGTTACAGCAGGCTTGCGCAAAATTCTTTCCTGGCTCTGCGTTGCCTCTTACATCACCGCTGTCATCCTGTCCAGAGTGAAACAGTCTGCAGTTAATTTACATAGTCCAGGGCCAGCAGTGGTGGTGAGGCAGGGACAGTGAAAGACATATCCAGTCTATATAGGCAGTGGGCTTTTCCCAAAAAATTTGGGGAAAAAAATCTATTTGGGCTGCCTGTGACCGTCCTGACTGTACTGCGTCTCTGCTGGGGGTAGTTGTCCTAATTCATACGCAGCCAGCTAAGTGTTACAGCAGGCTTGCGCAAAATTCTTTCCTGGCTCTATGTTGCCTCTTACTTCAGCGCTGTCATCCTGTCCAGAGTGAAACAGTCTGCAATATTTTTACATAGTCCAGGGCCAGTAGTGGTGGTGAGGCAGGGACAGTGAAAGACATATCCAGTCTATATAGGCAGTGGGCTTTTCCCAAAAAATTTGGGGGAAAAAATCTATTTGGGCTGCCTGTGACCGTCCTGACTGTACTGCGTCTCTGCTGGGGGTAGTTGTCCTAATTCATACACAGCCAGCTAAGTGTTACAGCAGGCTTGCGCAAAATTCTTTCCTGGCTCTGCGTTGCCTCTTACATCACCGCTGTCATCCTGTCCAGAGTGAAACAGTCTGCAATATTTTTACATAGTCCAGGGCCAGTAGTGTTGGTGAGGCAGGGACAGTGAAAGACATATCCAGTCTATATAGGCAGTGGGCTTTTCCCAAAAAATTTGAGAAAAAAATCTATTTGGGCTGCCTGTGACCGTCCTGACTGTACTGCGTCTCTGCTGGGGGTAGTTGTCCTAATTCATACGCAGCCAGCTAAGTGTTACAGCAGGCTTGCGCAGAATTCTTTCCTGGCTCTGCGTTGCCTCTTACATCACCGCTGTCATCCTGTCCAGAGTGAAACAGTCTGCAGTAATTTTACATAGTCCAGGGCCAGTAGTGGTGGTGAGGCAGGGACAGTGAAAGACCTATCCAGTCTATATAGGAAGCGGGCTTTTCCAAAAAAATTTAGGAAAAAAAATCTATTTGGGCTGCCTGTGACCGTCCTGACTGTACTGCGTCTTTGCTGGGGGTAGTTGTCCTAATTCATACGCAGCCAGCTAAGTGTTACAGCAGGCTTGCGCAAAATTCTTTCCTGGCTCTGCGTTGCCTCTTACATCACCGCTGTCATCCTGTCCAGAGTGAAACAGTCTGCAGTAATTTTACATAGTCCAGGGCCAGTAGTGGTGGTGAGGCAGGAACAGTGAAAGACATATCCAGTCTATATAGGCAGTGGGCTTTTCCCCAAAAATTTTGGGAAAAAAATCTATTTGGGCTGCCTGTGACCGTCCTGACTGTACTCCGTCTCTGCTGGGGGTAGTTGTCCTAATTCATACGCAGCCAGCTAAGTGTTACAGCAGGCTTGCGCAAAATTCTTTCCTGGCTCTGCGTTGCCTCTTACATCACCGCTGTCATCCTGTCCAGAGTGAAACAGTCTGCAGTAATTTTACATAGTCCAGGGCCAGTAGTGGTGGTGAGGCAGGGACAGTGAAAGACATATCCAGTCTATATAGGCAGTGGGCTTTTCCCCAAAAAATTTGGGAAAAAAAATCTATTTGGGCTGCCTGTGACCGTCCTGACTGTACTGCGTCTCTGCTGGGGGTAGTTGTCCTAATTCATACGCAGCCAGCTAAGTGTTACAGCAGGCTTGCGCAAAATTCTTTCCTGGCTCTGCGTTGCCTCTTACATCACCGCTGTCATCCTGTCCAGAGTGAAACAGTCTGCAGTTAATTTACATAGTCCAGGGCCAGCAGTGGTGGTGAGGCAGGGACAGTGAAAGACACATCCAGTCTATATAGGCAGTGGGCTTTTCCAAAAAAATTTGGGAAAAAAAATCTATTTGGGCTGCCTGTGAGCGTCCTGACTGTAATACGTCTCTGCTGGGGGTAGTTGTCCTAATTCATATGCAGCCAGCTAAGTGTTACAGCAGGCTTGCGCAAAATTCTTTCCTGGCTCTGCGTTGCCTCTTACATCAGCGCTGTCATCCTGTCCAGAGTGAAACAGTCTGCAGTAATTTTACATAGTCCAGGGCCAGTAGTGGTGGTGAGGCAGGGACAGTGAAAGACATATCCAGTCTATATAGGCAGTGGGCTTTTCCAAAAATATTTGGGAAAAAAATCTATTTGGGCTGCCTGTGACCGTCCTGACTGTACTGCGTCTCTGCTGGGGGTAGTTGTCCTAATTCATACGCAGCCAGCTAAGTGTTACAGCAGGCTTGCGCAAAATTCTTTCCTGGCTCTGCGTTGCCTCATACATCACCGCTGTCATCCCGTCCAGAGTGAAACAGTCTGCAATATTTTTACATAGTCCAGGGCCAGTAGTGGTGGTGAGGCAGGGACAGTGAAAGACATATCCAGTCTATATAGGCAGTGGGCTTTTCTCAAAAAATTTGGGGAAAAAAATCTATTTGGGCTGCCTGTGACCGTCCTGACTGTACTGCGTCTTTGCTGGGGGTAGTTGTCCTAATACATACGCAGCCAGCTAAGTGTTACAGCAGGCTTGCGCAAAATTCTTTCCTGGCTCTGCGTTACCTCTTACATCACCGCTGTCATCCTGTCCAGAGTGAAACAGTCTGCAATATTTTTACATAGTCCAGGGCCAGTAGTGGTGGTGAGGCAGGAACAGTGAAAGACATATCCAGTCTATATAGGCAGTGGGCTTTTCCAAAAAAATTTGGGAAAAAAAATCTATTTGGGCTGCCTGTGACTGTCCTGACTGTACTGCGTCTCTGCTGGGGGTAGTTGTCCTAATTCATACGCAGCCAGCTAAGTGTTACAGCAGGCTTGCGCAAAATTTTTTCCTAGCTCTGCGTTGCCTCTTACATCACCGCTGTCATCCTGTCCAGAGTGAAACAGTCTGCAGTGATTTTACATAGTCCAGGGCCCGTAGTGGTGGTGAGGCAGGGACAGTGAAAGACATATCCAGTCTATATAGGCAGTGGGCTTTTCCAAAAAAAATTGGGAAAAAAAATCTATTTGGGCTGCCTGTGACCATCCTGACTGTACTGCATCTCTGCTGGGGGTAGTTGTCCTAATTCATACGCAGCCAGCTAAGTGTTACAGCAGGCTTGCGCAAAATTCTTTCCTGGCTCTATGTTGCCTCTTACATCAGCGCTGTCATCCTGTCCAGAGTGAAACAGTCTGCAATATTTTTACATAGTCCAGGGCCAGTAGTGGTGGTGAGGCAGGGACAGTGAAAGACATATCCAGTCTATCTAGGCAGTGGGCTTTTCCAAAAAAATTTGGGAAAAAAAATCTATTTGGGCTGCCTGTGACCGTCCTGACTGTACTGCGTCTCTGCTGGGGGTAGTTGTCCTAATTCATACGCAGCCAGCTAAGTGTTACAGCAGGCTTGCGCAAAATTCTTTCCTGGCTCTGCGTTACCTCTTACATCACCGCTGTCATCCTGTCCAGAGTGAAACAGTCTGCTGTAACAGTCTGCAGTTAATTTACATAGTCCAGGGCCAGCAGTGGTGGTGAGGCAGGGACAGTGAAAGACATATCCAGTCTATATAGGAAGCGGGCTTTTCCAAAAAAATTTGGGAAAAAACACTATTTGGGCTGCCTGTGACCGTCCTGACTGTACTGCGTCTCTGCTGGGGGTAGTTGTCCTAATTCATACGCAGCCAGCTAAGTGTTACAGCAGGCTTGCGCAAAATTCTTTCCTGGCTCTGCGTTGCCTCTTACATCACCGCTGTCATCCTGTCCAGAGTGAAACAGTCTGCAGTAATTTTACATAGTCCAGGGCCAGTAGTGGTGGTGAGGCAGGGACAGTGAAAGACCTATCCAGTCTATATAGGAAGCGGGCTTTTCCAAAAAAATTTAGGAAAAAAAATCTATTTGGGCTGCCTGTGACCGTCCTGACTGTACTGCGTCTTTGCTGGGGCTAGTTGTCCTAATTCATACGCAGCCAGCTAAGTGTTACAGCAGGCTTGCGCAAAATTCTTTCCTGGCTCTGCGTTGCCTCTTACATCACCGCTGTCATCCTGTCCAGAGTGAAACAGTCTGCAGTAATTTTACATAGTCCAGGGCCAGTAGTAGTGGTGAGGCAGGAACAGTGAAAGACATATCCAGTCTATATAGGCAGTGGGCTTTTCCCCAAAAATTTGGGGAAAAAAATCTATTTGGGCTGCCTGTGACCGTCCTGACTGTACTCCGTCTCTGCTGGGGGTAGTTGTCCTAATTCATACACAGCCAGCTAAGTGTTACAGCAGGCTTGCGCAAAATTCTTTCCTGGCTCTGCGTTGCCTCTTACATCACCGCTGTCATCCTGTCCAGAGTGAAACAGTCTGCAGTTAATTTACATAGTCCAGGGCCAGCAGTGGTGGTGAGGCAGGGACAGTGAAAGACATATCCAGTCTATATAGGCAGTGGGCTTTTCCCAAAAAATTTGGGGAAAAAAATCTATTTGGGCTGCCTGTGACCGTCCTGACTGTACTGCGTCTCTGCTGGGGGTAGTTGTCCTAATTCATACGCAGCCAGCTAAGTGTTACAGCAGGCTTGCGCAAAATTCTTTCCTGGCTCTGCGTTGCCTCTTACATCACCGCTGTCATCCTGTCCAGAGTGAAACAGTCTGCAGTAATTTTACATAGTCCAGGGCCAGTAGTGGTGGTGAGGCAGGAACAGTGAAAGACATATCCAGTCTATATAGGCAGTGGGCTTTTCCCCAAAAATTTGGGGGAAAAAAAATCTATTTGGGCTGCCTGTGACCGTCCTGACTGTACTCCGTCTCTGCTGGGGGTAGTTGTCCTAATTCATACACAGACAGCTAAGTGTTACAGCAGGCTTGCGCAAAATTCTTTCCTGGCTCTGCGTTGCCTCTTACATCACCGCTGTCATCCTGTCCAGAGTGAAACAGTCTGCAGTTAATTTACATAGTCCAGGGCCAGCAGTGGTGGTGAGGCAGGGACAGTGAAAGACATATCCAGTCTATATAGGCAGTGGGCTTTTCCAAAAAAATTTGGGAAAGAAAATCTATTTGGGCTGCCTGTGACCGTCCTGACTGTACTGCGTCTCTGCTGGGGGTAGTTGTCCTAATTCATACGCAGCCAGCTAAGTGTTACAGCAGGCTTGCGCAAAATTCTTTCCTGGCTCTATGTTGCCTCTTACTTCAGCGCTGTCATCCTGTCCAGAGTGAAACAGTCTGCAATATTTTTACATAGTCCAGGGCCAGTAGTGGTGGTGAGGCAGGGACAGTGAAAGACATATCCAGTCTATATAGGCAGTGCGCTTTTCCAAAAAAATTTGGGAAAAAACTCTATTTGGGCTGCCTGTGACCGTCCTGACTGTACTGCGTCTCTGCTGGGGGTAGTTGTCCTAATTCATACGCAGCCAGCTAAGTGTTACAGCAGGGTTGCGCAAAATTCTTTCCTGGCTCTGCGTTGCCTCTTACATCACCGCTGTCATCCTGTCCAGAGTGAAACAGTCTGCAGTAATTTTACATAGTCCAGGGCCAGTAGTGGTGGTGAGGCAGGGACAGTGAAAGACATATCCAGTCTATATAGGCAGTGGGCTTTTCCAAAAAAATTTGGGAAAAAAAAATCTATTTGGACTGCCTGTGACCGTCCTGCTTGTACTGTGTCACTGCTGGGGGTAGTTGTCCTAATTCATATGCAGCCAGCTAAGTGTTACAGCAGGCTTGCGCAAAATTCTTTCCTGGCTCTGCGTTGCCTCTTACATCAGCGCTGTCATCCTGTCCAGAGTGAAACAGTCTGCAGTAATTTTACATAGTCCAGGGCCAGCAGTGGTGGTGAGGCAGGGACAGTGAAAGACATATCCAGTCTATATAGGCAGTGGGCTTTTCCAAAAATATTTGGGAAAAAAAATCTATTTGGGCTGCCTGTGACCGTCCTGACTGTACTGCGTCTCTGCTGGGGGTAGTTGTCCTAATTCATACGCAGCCAGCTAAGTGTTACAGCAGGCTTGCGCAAAATTCTTTCCTGGCTCTGCGTTGCATCTTACATCACCGCTGTCATCCTGTCCAGAGTGAAACAGTCTGCAGTTAATTTACATAGTCCAGGGCCAGCAGTGGTGGTGAGGCAGGGACAGTGAAAGACATATCCAGTCTATATAGGCAGTGGGCTTTTCCAAAAAAATTTGGGAAAAAACTCTATTTGGGCTGCCTGTGACCGTCCTGACTGTACTGCGTCTCTGCTGGGGGTAGTTGTCCTAATTCATACGCAGCCAGCTAAGTGTTACAGCAGGCTTGCGCAAAATTCTTTCCTGGCTCTGCGTTGCCTCTTACATCACCGCTGTCATCCTGTCCAGAGTGAAACAGTCTGCAGTAATTTTACATAGTCCAGGGCCAGTAGTGGTGGTGAGGCAGGGACAGTGAAAGACATATCCAGTCTATATAGGCAGTGGGCTTTTCCAAAAAAAATTTGGGAAAAAAAAATCTATTTGGGCTGCCTGTGACCGTCCTGACTGTAATACATCTCTGCTGGGGGTAGTTGTCCTAATTCATATGCAGCCAGCTAAGTGTTACAGCAGGCTTGCGCAAAATTCTTTCCTGGCTCTATGTTGCCTCTTACTTCAGCGCTGTCATCCTGTCCAGAGTGAAACAGTCTGCAATATTTTTACATAGTCCAGGGCCAGTAGTGGTAGTGAGGCAGGGACAGTGAAAGACATATCCAGTCTATATAGGCAGTGCGCTTTTCCAAAAAAATTTGGGAAAAAACTCTATTTGGGCTGCCTGTGACCGTCCTGACTGTACTGCGTCTCTGCTGGGGGTAGTTGTCCTAATTCATACGCAGCCAGCTAAGTGTTACAGCAGGCTTGCGCAAAATTCTTTCCTGGCTCTGCGTTGCATCTTACATCACCGCTGTCATCCTGTCCAGAGTGAAACAGTCTGCAGTTAATTTACATAGTCCAGGGCCAGCAGTGGTGGTGAGGCAGGGACAGTGAAAGACATATCCAGTCTATATAGGCAGTGGGCTTTTCCAAAAAAATTTGGGAAAAAACTCTATTTGGGCTGCCTGTGACCGTCCTGACTGTACTGCGTCTCTGCTGGGGGTAGTTGTCCTAATTCATACGCAGCCAGCTAAGTGTTACAGCAGGCTTGCGCAAAATTCTTTCCTGGCTCTGCGTTGCCTCTTACATCACCGCTGTCATCCTGTCCAGAGTGAAACAGTCTGCAGTAATTTTACATAGTCCAGGGCCAGTAGTGGTGGTGAGGCAGGGACAGTGAAAGACATATCCAGTCTATATAGGCAGTGGGCTTTTCCCAAAAAAATTTGGGAAAAAAAATCTATTTGGGCTGCCTGTGACCGTCCTGACTGTACTGCGTCTCTGCTGGGGGTAGTTGTCCTAATTCATACGCAGCCAGCTAAGTGTTACAGCAGGCTTGCGCAAAATTCTTTCCTGGCTCTGCGTTGCCTCTTACATCACCGCTGTCATCCTGTCCAGAGTGAAACAGTCTGCAGTTAATTTACATAGTCCAGGGCCAGCAGTGGTGGTGAGGCAGGGACAGTGAAAGACACATCCAGTCTATATAGGCAGTGGGCTTTTCCAAAAAAATTTGGGAAAAAAAATCTATTTGGGCTGCCTGTGAGCGTCCTGACTGTAATACGTCTCTGCTGGGGGTAGTTGTCCTAATTCATATGCAGCCAGCTAAGTGTTACAGCAGGCTTGCGCAAAATTCTTTCCTGGCTCTGCGTTGCCTCTTACATCAGCGCTGTCATCCTGTCCAGAGTGAAACAGTCTGCAGTAATTTTACATAGTCCAGGGCCAGTAGTGGTGGTGAGGCAGGGACAGTGAAAGACATATCCAGTCTATATAGGCAGTGGGCTTTTCCAAAAATATTTGGGAAAAAAAATCTATTTGGGCTGCCTGTGACCGTCCTGACTGTACTGCGTCTCTGCTGGGGGTAGTTGTCCTAATTCATACGCAGCCAGCTAAGTGTTACAGCAGGCTTGCGCAAAATTCTTTCCTGGCTCTGCGTTGCCTCATACATCACCGCTGTCATCCCGTCCAGAGTGAAACAGTCTGCAATATTTTTACATAGTCCAGGGCCAGTAGTGGTGGTGAGGCAGGGACAGTGAAAGACATATCCAGTCTATATAGGCAGTGGGCTTTTCTCAAAAAATTTGGGGAAAAAAATCTATTTGGGCTGCCTGTGACCGTCCTGACTGTACTGCGTCTTTGCTGGGGGTAGTTGTCCTAATACATACGCAGCCAGCTAAGTGTTACAGCAGGCTTGCGCAAAATTCTTTCCTGGCTCTATGTTGCCTCTTACATCAGCGCTGTCATCCTGTCCAGAGTGAAACAGTCTGCAATATTTTTACATAGTCCAGGGCCAGTAGTGGTGGTGAGGCAGGGACAGTGAAAGACATATCCAGTCTATATAGGCAGTGGGCTTTTCCAAAAAAATTTGGGAAAAAAAATCTATTTGGGCTGCCTGTGACCGTCCTGACTGTACTGCGTCTCTGCTGGGGGTAGTTGTCCTAATTCATACGCAGCCAGCTAAGTGTTACAGCAGGCTTGCGCAAAATTCTTTCCTGGCTCTGCGTTACCTCTTACATCACCGCTGTCATCCTGTCCAGAGTGAAACAGTCTGCTGTAACAGTCTGCAGTTAATTTACATAGTCCAGGGCCAGCAGTGGTGGTGAGGCAGGGACAGTGAAAGACATATCCAGTCTATATAGGAAGCGGGCTTTTCCAAAAAAATTTGGGAAAAAACTCTATTTGGGCTGCCTGTGACCGTCCTGACTGTACTGCGTCTCTGCTGGGGGTAGTTGTCCTAATTCATACGCAGCCAGCTAAGTGTTACAGCAGGCTTGCGCAAAATTCTTTCCTGGCTCTGCGTTGCCTCTTACATCACCGCTGTCATCCTGTCCAGAGTGAAACAGTCTGCAGTAATTTTACATAGTCCAGGGCCAGTAGTGGTGGTGAGGCAGGAACAGTGAAAGACATATCCAGTCTATATAGGCAGTGGGCTTTTCCCAAAAAATTTGGGGAAAAAAATCTATTTGGGCTGCCTGTGACCGTCCTGACTGTACTGCGTCTCTGCTGGGGGTAGTTGTCCTAATTCATACGCAGCCAGCTAAGTGTTACAGCAGGCTTGCGCAAAATTTTTTCCTAGCTCTGCGTTGCCTCTTACATCACCGCTGTCATCCTGTCCAGAGTGAAACAGTCTGCAGTGATTTTACATAGTCCAGGGCCCGTAGTGGTGGTGAGGCAGGGACAGTGAAAGACATATCCAGTCTATATAGGCAGTGGGCTTTTCCAAAAAAATTTGGGAAAAAAAATCTATTTGGGCTGCCTGTGACCGTCCTGACTGTATTGCGTCTCTGCTGGGGGTAGTTGTCCTAATTCATACGCAGCCAGCTAAGTGTTACAGCAGGCTTGCGCAAAATTCTTTCCTGGCTCTATGTTGCCTCTTACTTCAGCGCTGTCATCCTGTCCAGAGTGAAACAGTCTGCAATATTTTTACATAGTCCAGGGCCAGTAGTGGTGGTGAGGCAGGGACAGTGAAAGACATATCCAGTCTATATAGGCAGTGGGCTTTTCCCAAAAAATTTGGGGGAAAAAATCTATTTGGGCTGCCTGTGACCGTCCTGACTGTACTGCGTCTCTGCTGGGGGTAGTTGTCCTAATTCATACACAGCCAGCTAAGTGTTACAGCAGGCTTGCGCAAAATTCTTTCCTGGCTCTGCGTTGCCTCTTACATCACCGCTGTCATCCTGTCCAGAGTGAAACAGTCTGCAATATTTTTACATAGTCCAGGGCCAGTAGTGGTGGTGAGGCAGGGACAGTGAAAGACATATCCAGTCTATATAGGCAGTGGGCTTTTCCCAAAAAATTTGAGAAAAAAATCTATTTGGGCTGCCTGTGACCGTCCTGACTGTACTGCGTCTCTGCTGGGGGTAGTTGTCCTAATTCATACGCAGCCAGCTAAGTGTTACAGCAGGCTTGCGCAAAATTCTTTCCTGGCTCTGCGTTGCCTCTTACATCACCGCTGTCATCCTGTCCAGAGTGAAACAGTCTGCAGTAATTTTACATAGTCCAGGGCCAGTAGTGGTGGTGAGGCAGGGACAGTGAAAGACATATCCAGTCTATATAGGCAGTGGGCTTTTCCCAAAAAATTTGGGAAAAAAAAATCTATTTGGGCTGCCTGTGACCGTCCTGCTTGTACTGTGTCTCTGCTGGGGGTAGTTGTCCTAATTCATATGCAGCCAGCTAAGTGTTACAGCAGGCTTGCGCAAAATTCTTTCCTGGCTCTGCGTTGCCTCTTACATCAGCGCTGTCATCCTGTCCAGAGTGAAACAGTCTGCAGTAATTTTACATAGTCCAGGGCCAGTAGTGGTGGTGAGGCAGGGACAGTGAAAGACATATCCAGTCTATATAGGCAGTGGGCTTTTCCAAAAATATTTGGGAAAAAAAATCTATTTGGGCTGCCTGTGACCGTCCTGACTGTACTGCGTCTCTGCTGGGGGTAGTTGTCCTAATTCATACGCAGCCAGCTAAGTGTTACAGCAGGCTTGCGCAAAATTCTTTCCTGGCTCTGCGTTGCCTCTTACATCACCGCTGTCATCCCGTCCAGAGTGAAACAGTCTGCAATATTTTTACATAGTCCAGGGCCAGTAGTGGTGGTGAGGCAAGGACAGTGAAAGACATATCCAGTCTATATAGGCAGTGGGCTTTTCCCAAAAAATTTGGGGAAAAAAATCTATTTGGGCTGCCTGTGACCGTCCTGACTGTACTGCGTCTTTGCTGGGGGTAGTTGTCCTAATACATACGCAGCCAGCTAAGTGTTACAGCAGGCTTGCGCAAAATTCTTTCCTGGCTCTGCGTTACCTCTTACATCACCGCTGTCATCCTGTCCAGAGTGAAACAGTCTGCAATATTTTTACATAGTCCAGGGCCAGTAGTGGTGGTGAGGCAGGAACAGTGAAAGACATATCCAGTCTATATAGGCAGTGGGCTTTTCCAAAAAAATTTGGGAAAAAAAATCTATTTGGGCTGCCTGTGACCGTCCTGACTGTACTGCGTCTCTGCTGGGGGTAGTTGTCCTAATTCATACGCAGCCAGCTAAGTGTTACAGCAGGCTTGCGCAAAATTTTTTCCTAGCTCTGCGTTGCCTCTTACATCACCGCTGTCATCCTGTCCAGAGTGAAACAGTCTGCAGTGATTTTACATAGTCCAGGGCCCGTAGTGGTGGTGAGGCAGGGACAGTGAAAGACATATCCAGTCTATATAGGCAGTGGGCTTTTCCAAAAAAATTTGGGAAAAAAAATCTATTTGGGCTGCCTGTGACCATCCTGACTGTACTGCATCTCTGCTGGGGGTAGTTGTCCTAATTCATACGCAGCCAGCTAAGTGTTACAGCAGGCTTGCGCAAAATTCTTTCCTGGCTCTATGTTGCCTCTTACATCAGCGCTGTCATCCTGTCCAGAGTGAAACAGTCTGCAATATTTTTACATAGTCCAGGGCCAGTAGTGGTGGTGAGGCAGGGACAGTGAAAGACATATCCAGTCTATATAGGCAGTGGGCTTTTCCAAAAAAATTTGGGAAAAAAAATCTATTTCGGCTGCCTGTGACCGTCCTGACTGTACTGCGTCTCTGCTGGGGGTAGTTGTCCTAATTCATACGCAGCCAGCTAAGTGTTACAGCAGGCTTGCGCAAAATTCTTTCCTGGCTCTGCGTTGCCTCTTACATCACCGCTGTCATCCTGTCCAGAGTGAAACAGGCTGCAGTTAATTTACATAGTCCAGGGCCAGTAGTGGTGGTGAGGCAGGGACAGTGAAAGACATATCCAGTCTATATAGGCAGTGGGCTTTTCCCAAAAAAATTTGGGAAAAAAAAATCTATTTGGGCTGCCTGTGACTGTCCTGACTGTACTGCGTCTCTGCTGGGGGTAGTTGTCCTAATTCATACGCAGCCAGCTAAGTGTTACAGCAGGCTTGCGCAAAATTCTTTCCTGGCTCTGCGTTGCCTCTTACATCACCGCTGTCATCCTGTCCAGAGTGAAACAGTCTGCAGTTAATTTACATAGTCCAGGACCAGCAGTGGTGGTGAGGCAGGGACAGTGAAAGACACATCCAGTCTATAAAGGCAGTGGGCTTTTCCAAAAAAATTTGGGAAAAAAAATCTATTTGGGCTGCCTGTGACCGTCCTGACTGTAATACATCTCTGCTGGGGGTAGTTGTCCTAATTCATATGCAGCCAGCTAAGTGTTACAGCAGGCTTGCGCAAAATTCTTTCCTGGCTCTATGTTGCCTCTTACATCAGCGCTGTCATCCTGTCCAGAGTGAAACAGTCTGCAATATTTTTACATAGTCCAGGGCCAGTAGTGGTGGTGAGGCAGGGACAGTGAAAGACATATCCAGTCTATATAGGCAGTGGGCTTTTCCAAAAATATTTGGGAAAAATACACTATTTGGGCTGCCTGTGACCGTCCTGACTGTACTGCGTCTCTGCTTGGGGTAGTTGTCCTAATTCATATGCAGCCAGCTAACTGTTACAGCAGGCTTGCGCAAAATTCTTTCCTGGCTCTGCGATGCCTCTTACATCACCGCTGTCTTCCTGTCCAGAGTGAAACAGTCTGCAGTAATTTTACATAGTCCAGGGCCAGTAGTGGTGGTGAGGCAGGGACAGTGAAAGACATATCCAGTCTATATAGGCAGTGGGCTTTTCCAAAAAAATTTGGGAAAAAACTCTATTTGGGCTGCCTGTGACTGTCCTGACTGTACTGCGTCTCTGCTGGGGGTAGTTGTCCTAATTCATACGCAGCCAGCTAAGTGTTAAAGCAGGCTGGCGCAAAATTCTTTCCTGACTCTGCGTTGCCTCTTACATCACCGCCGGTATCCTGTCCAGAGTGAAACAGTCTGCAGTAATTTTACATAGTCCAGGGCCAGTAGTGGTGGTGAGGCAGGGACAGTGAAAGACATATCCAGTCTATATAGGCAGTGGGCTTTTCCAAAAAAATGTTGGGAAAAAAATCTATTTGGGCTGCCTGTGACCGTCCTAACTGTACTGCGTCTCTGCTGGGGGTAGTTGTCCTAATTCACACGCAGCCAGCTAAGTGTTACAGCAGGCTTGCACAAAATTTTTTCCTAGCTCTGCGTTGCCTCTTACATCACCGCTGTCATCCTGTCCAGAGTGAAACAGTCTGCAGTGATTTTACATAGTCCAGGGCCCGTAGTGGTGGTGAGGCAGGGACAGTGAAAGACATATCCAGTCTATATAGGCAGTGGGCTTTTCCAAAAAAATTTGGGAAAAAACTCTATTTGGGCTGCCTGTGACCGTCCTGACTGTACTGCGTCTCTGCTGGGGGTAGTTGTCCTAATTCATACGCAGCCAGCTAAGTGTTACAGCAGGCTTGCGCAAAATTCTTTCCTGGCTCTGCGTTGCCTCTTACATCACCGCTGTCATCCTGTCCAGAGTGAAACAGTCTGCAGTAATTTTACATAGTCCAGGGCCAGTAGTGGTGGTGAGGCAGGGACAGTGAAAGACATATCCAGTCTATATAGGCAGTGGGCTTTTCCAAAAAAATTTGGGAAAAAAAATCTATTTCGGCTGCCTGTGACCGTCCTGACTGTACTGCGTCTCTGCTTAGGGTAGTTGTCCTAATTCATACCCAGCCAGCTAAGTGTTACAGCAGGCTTGCGCAAAATTCTTTCCTGGCTCTGCGTTGCCTCTTACATCAGCGCTGTCATCCTGTCCAGAGTGAAACAGTCTGCAATATTTTAAATAGTCCAGGGCCAGTAGTGGTGGTGAGGCAGGGACAGTGAAAGACATCCAGTCTATATAGGCAGTGGGCTTTTCCAAAAAAATGTAGGAAAAAAAATCTATTTGCGCTGCCTGTGACCGTCCTGACTGTACTGCGTATCTGCTGGGGGTAGTTGTCCTAATTCATACACAGCCAGCTAAGTGTTACAGCAGGCTGGCGCAAAATTCTTTCCTGACTCTGCGTTGCCTCTTACATCACCGCTGGTATCCTGTCCAGAGTGAAACAGTCTGCAGTAATTTTATATAGTCCAGGGCCAGTAGTGGTGGTGAGGCAGGGACAGTGAAAGACATATCCAGTCTATATAGGCAGTGGGCTTTTCCAAAAAAATTTTGGGAAAAAAATCTATTTGGGCTGCCTGTGACCGTCCTGACTGTACTGCGTCTTTGCTGGGGGTAATTGTCATAATTCATACGCAGCCAGCTAAGTGTTACAGCCGGCTTGCGAAAATTCTTTCCTGGCTCTGCGCTGCCTCTTACTTCACCGCTGTCATCCTGTCCAGAGTGAAACAGTCTGCCGTAATTTTACATAGTCCAGGGCCAGTAGTGGTGGTGAGGCAGGGACAGTGAAAGACATATCCAGTCTATATAGGCAGTGGGCTTTTCCAAAAAAAAATTGGGAAAAACTTTATTTGGGCTGCCTGTGACCATCCTGACTGTACTGCGTCTCTTCTGGGGGTAGTTGTCCTAATTCATACGCAGCCAGCTAAGTGTTACAGCAGGCTTGCGCAAAATTCTTTCCTGGCTCTGCGTTGCCTCTTACATCACCGCTGTCATCCTGTCCAGAGTGAAACAGTCTGCAGTAATTTTACATAGTCCAGGGCCAGTAGTGGTGGTGAGGCAGGGACAGTGAAAGACATATCCAGTCTATATAGGCAGTGGGCTTTTCCAAAAAAATTTTGGGAAAAAAATCTATTTGGGCTGCCTGTGACCGTCCTAACTGTACTGCGTCTCTGCTGGGGGTAGTTGTCCTAATTCACACGCAGCCAGCTAAGTGTTACAGCAGGCTTGCGCAAATTTTTTTCCTAGCTCTGCGTTGCCTCTTACATCACCGCTGTCATCCTGTCCAGAGTGAAACAGTCTGCAGTGATTTTACATAGTCCAGGGCCAGTAGTGGTGGTGAGGCAGGGACAGTGAAAGACATATCCAGTCTATATAGGCAGTGGGCTTTTCCAAAAAAATTTGGGGAAAAAAATCTATTTGGGCTGCCTGTGACCGTCCTGCTTGTACTGTGTCTCTGCTGGGGGTAGTTGTCCTAATTCATATGCAGCCAGCTAAGTGTTACAGCAGGCTTGCGCAAAATTCTTTCCTGGCTCTGCGTTGCCTCTTACATCAGCGCTGTCATCCTGTCCAGAGTGAAACAGTCTGCAGTAATTTTACATAGTCCAGGGCCAGTAGTGGTGGTGAGGCAAGGACAGTGAAAGACATATCCAGTCTATATAGGCAGTGGGCTTTTCCCAAAAAATTTGGGAAAAAAAATCTATTTGGGCTGCCTGTGACCGTCCTGACTGTACTGCGTCTTTGCTGGGGGTAGTTGTCCTAATACATACGCAGCCAGCTAAGTGTTACAGCAGGCTTGCGCAAAATTCTTTCCTGGCTCTGCGTTACCTCTTACATCACCGCTGTCATCCTGTCCAGAGTGAAACAGTCTGCAATATTTTTACATAGTCCAGGGCCAGTAGTGGTGGTGAGGCAGGAACAGTGAAAGACATATCCAGTCTATATAGGCAGTTGGCTTTTCCAAAAAAATTTGGGAAAAAAAATCTATTTGGGCTGCCTGTGACCGTCCTGACTGTACTGCGTCTCTGCTGGGGGTAGTTGTCCTAATTCATACGCAGCCAGCTAAGTGTTACAGCAGGCTTGCGCAAAATTTTTTCCTAGCTCTGCGTTGCCTCTTACATCACCGCTGTCATCCTGTCCAGAGTGAAACAGTCTGCAGTGATTTTACATAGTCCAGGGCCCGTAGTGGTGGTGAGGCAGGGACAGTGAAAGACATATCCAGTCTATATAGGCAGTGGGCTTTTCCAAAAAAATTTGGGAAAGAAAATCTATTTGGGCTGCCTGTGACCGTCCTGACTGTATTGCGTCTCTGCTGGGGGTAGTTGTCCTAATTCATACGCAGCCAGCTAAGTGTTACAGCAGGCTTGCGCAAAATTCTTTCCTGGCTCTATGTTGCCTCTTACTTCAGCGCTGTCATCCTGTCCAGAGTGAAACAGTCTGCAATATTTTTACATAGTCCAGGGCCAGTAGTGGTGGTGAGGCAGGGACAGTGAAAGACATATCCAGTCTATATAGGCAGTGGGCTTTTCCCAAAAAATTTGGGGGAAAAAATCTATTTGGGCTGCCTGTGACCGTCCTGACTGTACTGCGTCTCTGCTGGGGGTAGTTGTCCTAATTCATACACAGCCAGCTAAGTGTTACAGCAGGCTTGCGCAAAATTCTTTCCTGGCTCTGCGTTGCCTCTTACATCACCGCTGTCATCCTGTCCAGAGTGAAACAGTCTGCAATATTTTTACATAGTCCAGGGCCAGTAGTGGTGGTGAGGCAGGGACAGTGAAAGACATATCCAGTCTATATAGGCAGTGGGCTTTTCCCAAAAAATTTGAGAAAAAAATCTATTTGGGCTGCCTGTGACCGTCCTGACTGTACTGCGTCTCTGCTGGGGGTAGTTGTCCTAATTCATACGCAGCCAGCTAAGTGTTACAGCAGGCTTGCGCAAAATTCTTTCCTGGCTCTGCGTTGCCTCTTACATCACCGCTGTCATCCTGTCCAGAGTGAAACAGTCTGCAGTAATTTTACATAGTCCAGGGCCAGTAGTGGTGGTGAGGCAGGGACAGTGAAAGACATATCCAGTCTATATAGGCAGTGGGCTTTTCCCAAAAAGTTTGGGAAAAAAAAATCTATTTGGGCTGCCTGTGACCGTCCTGCTTGTACTGTGTCTCTGCTGGGGGTAGTTGTCCTAATTCATATGCAGCCAGCTAAGTGTTACAGCAGGCTTGCGCAAAATTCTTTCCTGGCTCTGCGTTGCCTCTTACATCAGCGCTGTCATCCTGTCCAGAGTGAAACAGTCTGCAGTAATTTTACATAGTCCAGGGCCAGTAGTGGTGGTGAGGCAGGGACAGTGAAAGACATATCCAGTCTATATAGGCAGTGGGCTTTTCCAAAAATATTTGGGAAAAAAAATCTATTTGGGCTGCCTGTGACCGTCCTGACTGTACTGCGTCTCTGCTGGGGGTAGTTGTCCTAATTCATACGCAGCCAGCTAAGTGTTACAGCAGGCTTGCGCAAAATTCTTTCCTGGCTCTGCGTTGCCTCTTACATCACCGCTGTCATCCCGTCCAGAGTGAAACAGTCTGCAATATTTTTACATAGTCCAGGGCCAGTAGTGGTGGTGAGGCAAGGACAGTGAAAGACATATCCAGTCTATATAGGCAGTGGGCTTTTCCCAAAAAATTTGGGGAAAAAAATCTATTTGGGCTGCCTGTGACCGTCCTGACTGTACTGCGTCTTTGCTGGGGGTAGTTGTCCTAATACATACGCAGCCAGCTAAGTGTTACAGCAGGCTTGCGCAAAATTCTTTCCTGGCTCTGCGTTACCTCTTACATCACCGCTGTCATCCTGTCCAGAGTGAAACAGTCTGCAATATTTTTACATAGTCCAGGGCCAGTAGTGGTGGTGAGGCAGGAACAGTGAAAGACATATCCAGTCTATATAGGCAGTGGGCTTTTCCAAAAAAATTTGGGAAAAAAAATCTATTTGGGCTGCCTGTGACCGTCCTGACTGTACTGCGTCTCTGCTGGGGGTAGTTGTCCTAATTCATACGCAGCCAGCTAAGTGTTACAGCAGGCTTGCGCAAAATTTTTTCCTAGCTCTGCGTTGCCTCTTACATCACCGCTGTCATCCTGTCCAGAGTGAAACAGTCTGCAGTGATTTTACATAGTCCAGGGCCCGTAGTGGTGGTGAGGCAGGGACAGTGAAAGACATATCCAGTCTATATAGGCAGTGGGCTTTTCCAAAAAAATTTGGGAAAAAAAATCTATTTGGGCTGCCTGTGACCATCCTGACTGTACTACATCTCTGCTGGGGGTAGTTGTCCTAATTCATACGCAGCCAGCTAAGTGTTACAGCAGGCTTGCGCAAAATTCTTTCCTGGCTCTATGTTGCCTCTTACATCAGCGCTGTCATCCTGTCCAGAGTGAAACAGTCTGCAATATTTTTACATAGTCCAGGGCCAGTAGTGGTGGTGAGGCAGGGACAGTGAAAGACATATCCAGTCTATATAGGCAGTGGGCTTTTCCAAAAAAATTTGGGAAAAAAAATCTATTTCGGCTGCCTGTGACCGTCCTGACTGTACTGCGTCTCTGCTGGGGGTAGTTGTCCTAATTCATACGCAGCCAGCTAAGTGTTACAGCAGGCTTGCGCAAAATTCTTTCCTGGCTCTGCGTTGCCTCTTACATCACCGCTGTCATCCTGTCCAGAGTGAAACAGGCTGCAGTTAATTTACATAGTCCAGGGCCAGTAGTGGTGGTGAGGCAGGGACAGTGAAAGACATATCCAGTCTATATAGGCAGTGGGCTTTTCCCAAAAAAATTTGGGAAAAAAAAATCTATTTGGGCTGCCTGTGACTGTCCTGACTGTACTGCGTCTCTGCTGGGGGTAGTTGTCCTAATTCATACGCAGCCAGCTAAGTGTTACAGCAGGCTTGCGCAAAATTCTTTCCTGGCTCTGCGTTGCCTCTTACATCACCGCTGTCATCCTGTCCAGAGTGAAACAGTCTGCAGTTAATTTACATAGTCCAGGACCAGCAGTGGTGGTGAGGCAGGGACAGTGAAAGACACATCCAGTCTATAAAGGCAGTGGGCTTTTCCAAAAAAATTTGGGAAAAAAAATCTATTTGGGCTGCCTGTGACCGTCCTGACTGTAATACATCTCTGCTGGGGGTAGTTGTCCTAATTCATATGCAGCCAGCTAAGTGTTACAGCAGGCTTGCGCAAAATTCTTTCCTGGCTCTATGTTGCCTCTTACATCAGCGCTGTCATCGTGTCCAGAGTGAAACAGTCTGCAATATTTTTACATAGTCCAGGGCCAGTAGTGGTGGTGAGGCAGGGACAGTGAAAGACATATCCAGTCTATATAGGCAGTGGGCTTTTCCAAAAATATTTGGGAAAAATACACTATTTGGGCTGCCTGTGACCGTCCTGACTGTACTGCGTCTCTGCTTGGGGTAGTTGTCCTAATTCATATGCAGCCAGCTAACTGTTACAGCAGGCTTGCGCAAAATTCTTTCCTAGCTCTGCGATGCCTCTTACATCACCGCTGTCTTCCTGTCCAGAGTGAAACAGTCTGCAGTAATTTTACATAGTCCAGGGCCAGTAGTGGTGGTGAGGCAGGGACAGTGAAAGACATATCCAGTCTATATAGGCAGTGGGCTTTTCCAAAAAAAATTGGGAAAAAACTCTATTTGGGCTGCCTGTGACTGTCCTGACTGTACTGCGTCTCTGCTGGGGGTAGTTGTCCTAATTCATACGCAGCCAGCTAAGTGTTAAAGCAGGCTGGCGCAAAATTCTTTCCTGACTCTGCGTTGCCTCTTACATCACCGCCGGTATCCTGTCCAGAGTGAAACAGTCTGCAGTAATTTTACATAGTCCAGGGCCAGTAGTGGTGGTGAGGCAGGGACAGTGAAAGACATATCCAGTCTATATAGGCAGTGGGCTTTTCCAAAAAAATGTTGGGAAAAAAATCTATTTGGGCTGCCTGTGACCGTCCTAACTGTACTGCGTCTCTGCTGGGGGTAGTTGTCCTAATTCACACGCAGCCAGCTAAGTGTTACAGCAGGCTTGCACAAAAATTTTTCCTAGCTCTGCGTTGCCTCTTACATCACCGCTGTCATCCTGTCCAGAGTGAAACAGTCTGCAGTGATTTTACATAGTCCAGGGCCCGTAGTGGTGGTGAGGCAGGGACAGTGAAAGACATATCCAGTCTATATAGGCAGTGGGCTTTTCCAAAAAAATTTGGGAAAAAACTCTATTTGGGCTGCCTGTGACCGTCCTGACTGTACTGCGTCTCTGCTGGGGGTAGTTGTCCTAATTCATACGCAGCCAGCTAAGTGTTACAGCAGGCTTGCGCAAAATTCTTTCCTGGCTCTGCGTTGCCTCTTACATCACCGCTGTCATCCTGTCCAGAGTGAAACAGTCTGCAGTAATTTTACATAGTCCAGGGCCAGTAGTGGTGGTGAGGCAGGGACAGTGAAAGACATATCCAGTCTATATAGGCAGTGGGCTTTTCCAAAAAAATTTGGGAAAAAAAATCTATTTCGGCTGCCTGTGACCGTCCTGACTGTACTGCGTCTCTGCTTAGGGTAGTTGTCCTAATTCATACCCAGCCAGCTAAGTGTTACAGCAGGCTTGCGCAAAATTATTTCCTGGCTCTGCGTTGCCTCTTACATCAGCGCTGTCATCCTGTCCAGAGTGAAACAGTCTGCAATATTTTAAATAGTCCAGGGCCAGTAGTGGTGGTGAGGCAGGGACAGTGAAAGACATCCAGTCTATATAGGCAGTGGGCTTTTCCAAAAAAATGTAGGAAAAAAAATCTATTTGCGCTGCCTGTGACCGTCCTGACTGTACTGCGTATCTGCTGGGGGTAGTTGTCCTAATTCATACACAGCCAGCTAAGTGTTACAGCAGGCTTGCGCAAAATTCTTTCCTGACTCTGCGTTGCCTCTTACATCACCGCTGGTATCCTGTCCAGAGTGAAACAGTCTGCAGTAATTTTATATAGTCCAGGGCCAGTAGTGGTGGTGAGGCAGGGACAGTGAAAGACATATCCAGTCTATATAGGCAGTGGGCTTTTCCAAAAAAATTTTGGGAAAAAAATCTATTTGGGCTGCCTGTGACCGTCCTGACTGTACTGCGTCTTTGCTGGGGGTAATTGTCATAATTCATACGCAGCCAGCTAAGTGTTACAGCCGGCTTGCGAAAATTCTTTCCTGGCTCTGCGCTGCCTCTTACTTCACCGCTGTCATCCTGTCCAGAGTGAAACAGTCTGCCGTAATTTTACATAGTCCAGGGCCAGTAGTGGTGGTGAGGCAGGGACAGTGAAAGACATATCCAGTCTATATAGGCAGTGGGCTTTTCCAAAAAAATTTGGGGAAAAAAATCTATTTGGGCTGCCTGTGACCGTCCTAACTGTACTGCGTCTCTGCTGGGGGTAGTTGTCCTAATTCACACGCAGCCAGCTAAGTGTTACAGCAGGCTTGCGCAAAATTCTTTCCTGTCTCTGCGTTGCCTCTTACATCACCGCTGTCATCCTGTCCAGAGTGAAACAGTCTGCAATATTTTTACATAGTCCAGGGCCAGTAGTGGTGGTGAGGCAGGGACAGTGAAAGACATATCCAGTCTATATAGGCAGTGGGCTTTTCCAAAAATATTTGGGAAAAATACACTATTTGGGCTGCCTGTGACCGTCCTGACTGTACTGCGTCTCTGCTTGGGGTAGTTGTCCTAATTCATATGCAGCCAGCTAACTGTTACAGCAGGCTTGCGCAAAATTCTTTCCTAGCTCTGCGATGCCTCTTACATCACCGCTGTCTTCCTGTCCAGAGTGAAACAGTCTGCAGTAATTTTACATAGTCCAGGGCCAGTAGTGGTGGTGAGGCAGGGACAGTGAAAGACATATCCAGTCTATATAGGCAGTGGGCTTTTCCAAAAAAATTTGGGAAAAAACTCTATTTGGGCTGCCTGTGACTGTCCTGACTGTACTGCGTCTCTGCTGGGGGTAGTTGTCCTAATTCATACGCAGCCAGCTAAGTGTTAAAGCAGGCTGGCGCAAAATTCTTTCCTGACTCTGCGTTGCCTCTTACATCACCGCCGGTATCCTGTCCAGAGTGAAACAGTCTGCAGTAATTTTACATAGTCCAGGGCCAGTAGTGGTGGTGAGGCAGGGACAGTGAAAGACATATCCAGTCTATATAGGCAGTGGGCTTTTCCAAAAAAATGTTGGGAAAAAAATCTATTTGGGCTGCCTGTGACCGTCCTAACTGTACTGCGTCTCTGCTGGGGGTAGTTGTCCTAATTCACACGCAGCCAGCTAAGTGTTACAGCAGGCTTGCACAAAAATTTTTCCTAGCTCTGCGTTGCCTCTTACATCACCGCTGTCATCCTGTCCAGAGTGAAACAGTCTGCAGTGATTTTACATAGTCCAGGGCCCGTAGTGGTGGTGAGGCAGGGACAGTGAAAGACATATCCAGTCTATATAGGCAGTGGGCTTTTCCAAAAAAATTTGGGAAAAAACTCTATTTGGGCTGCCTGTGACCGTCCTGACTGTACTGCGTCTCTGCTGGGGGTAGTTGTCCTAATTCATACGCAGCCAGCTAAGTGTTACAGCAGGCTTACGCAAAATTCTTTCCTGGCTCTGCGTTGCCTCTTACATCACCGCTGTCATCCTGTCCAGAGTGAAACAGTCTGCAGTAATTTTACATAGTCCAGGGCCAGTAGTGGTGGTGAGGCAGGGACAGTGAAAGACATATCCAGTCTATATAGGCAGTGGGCTTTTCCAAAAAAATTTGGGAAAAAAAATCTATTTCGGCTGCCTGTGACCGTCCTGACTGTACTGCGTCTCTGCTTAGGGTAGTTGTCCTAATTCATACCCAGCCAGCTAAGTGTTACAGCAGGCTTGCGCAAAATTCTTTCCTGGCTCTGCGTTGCCTCTTACATCAGCGCTGTCATCCTGTCCAGAGTGAAACAGTCTGCAATATTTTAAATAGTCCAGGGCCAGTAGTGGTGGTGAGGCAGGGACAGTGAAAGACATCCAGTCTATATAGGCAGTGGGCTTTTCCAAAAAAATGTAGGAAAAAAAATCTATTTGCGCTGCCTGTGACCGTCCTGACTGTACTGCGTATCTGCTGGGGGTAGTTGTCCTAATTCATACGCAGCCAGCTAAGTGTTACAGCAGGCTGGCGCAAAATTCTTTCCTGACTCTGCGTTGCCTCTTACATCACCGCCGGTATCCTGTCCAGAGTGAAACAGTCTGCAGTAATTTTACATAGTCCAGGGCCAGTAGTGGTGGTGAGGCAGGGACAGTGAAAGATATATCCAGTCTATAGAGGCAGTGGGCTTTTCCAAAAAAAATTGGGAAAAAACTCTATTTGGGCTGCCTGTGACCATCCTGACTGTACTGCGTCTCTTCTGGGGGTAGTTGTCCTAATTCATACGCAGCCAGCTAAGTGTTAGAGCAGGCTGGCGCAAAATTCTTTCCTGGCTCTGCGTTGCCTCTTACATCACCGCTGTCATCCTGTCCAGAGTGAAACAGTCTGCAGTAATTTTACATAGTCCAGGGCCAGTAGTGGTGGTGAGGCAGGGACAGTGAAAGACATATCCAGTCTATATAGGCAGTGGGCTTTTCCAAAAAAATTTTGGGAAAAAAATCTATTTGGGCTGCCTGTGACCGTCCTAACTGTACTGCGTCTCTGCTGGGGGTAGTTGTCCTAATTCACACGCAGCCAGCTAAGTGTTACAGCAGGCTTGCGCAAATTTTTTTCCTAGCTCTGCGTTGCCTCTTACATCACCGCTGTCATCCTGTCCAGAGTGAAACAGTCTGCAGTGATTTTACATAGTCCAGGGCCCGTAGTGGTGGTGAGGCAGGGATAGTGAAAGACATATCCAGTCTATATAGGCAGTGGGCTTTTCCAAAAAAATTTGGGGAAAAAAATCTATTTGGCCTGCCTGTGACCGTCCTAACTGTACTGCGTCTCTGCTGGGGGTAGTTGTCCTAATTCACACGCAGCCAGCTAAGTGTTACAGCAGGCTGGCGCAAAATTCTTTCCTGGCTCTGCGTTGCCTCTTACATCATCGCTGTCATCCTGTCCAGAGTGAAACAGTCTGCAGTAATTTTACATAGTCCAGGGCCAGTAGTGGTAGTGAGGCAGGGACAGTGAAAGACATATCCAGTCTATATAGGCAGTGGGCTTTTCCAAAACCATTTGGGAAAAAATATCTATTTGGGCTGCCTGTGACCGTCCTGACTGTACTGCGTCTTTGCTGGGGGTAGTTGTCCTAATTCATACGCAGCCAGCTAAGTGTTACAGCAGGCTTGCGCAAAATTCTTTCCTGTCTCTGCGTTGCCTCTTACATCACCGCTGTCATCCTGTCCAGAGTGAAACAGTCTGCAGTAATTTTACATAGTCCAGGGCCAGAAGTGGTGGTGAGGCAGGGACAGTGAAAGACATATCCAGTCTATATAGGCAGTGGGCTTTTCCAAAAAAATTTGGGAAAAAAAATCTATTTGGGCTGCCTGTGACCGTCCTGACTGTACTGCGTCTCTGCTTAGGGTAGTTGTCCTAATTCATACCCAGCCAGCTAAGTGTTACAGCAGGCTTGCGCAAAATTCTTTCCTGGTTCTGCGTTGCCTCTTTCACTCTGGACAGGATGACAGCGCTGATGTAACAGTCTGCTATATTTTTACATAGTCCAGGGCCAGTAGTGGTGGTGAGGCAGGGACAGTGAAAGACATATCCAGTCTATATAGGAAGCGGGCTTTTCCAAAAAAATTTAGGAAAAAAAATCTATTTGGGCTGCCTGTGACCGTCCTGACTGTACTGCGTCTTTGCTGGGGGTAATTGTCATAATTCATACGCAGCCAGCTAAGTGTTACAGCCGGCTTGCGAAAATTCTTTCCTGGCTCTGCGCTGCCTCTTACTTCACCGCTGTCATCCTGTCCAGAGTGAAACAGTCTGCCGTAATTTTACATAGTCCAGGGCCAGTAGTGGTGGTGAGGCAGGGACAGTGAAAGACATATCCAGTCTATATAGGCAGTGGGCTTTTCCAAAAAAAAATTGGGAAAAACTTGATTTGGGCTGCCTGTGACCATCCTGACTGTACTGCGTCTCTTCTGGGGGTAGTTGTCCTAATTCATACGCAGCCAGCTAAGTGTTACAGCAGGCTTGCGCAAAATTCTTTCCTGGCTCTGCGTTGCCTCTTCCATCACCGCTGTCATCCTGTCCAGAGTGAAACAGTCTGCAGTAATTTTACATAGTCCAGGGCCAGTAGTGGTGGTGAGGCAGGGACAGTGAAAGACATATCCAGTCTATATAGGCAGTGGGCTTTTGCAAAAAAATTTGGGAAAAAAAATCTATTTGGGCTGCCTGTGACCGTCCTAACTGTACTGCGTCTCTGCTGGGGGTAGTTGTCCTAATTCACACGTAGCCAGCTAAGTGTTACAGCAGGCTTGCGCAAAATTCTTTCCTGGCTCTGCGTTGCCTCTTACATCATCGCTGTCATCCTGTCCAGAGTGAAACAGTCTGCAGTAATTTTACATAGTCCAGGGCCAGTAGTGGTGGTGAGGCAGGGACAGTGAAAGACATATCCAGTCTATATAGGCAGTGGGCTTTTCCAAAACCATGTGGGAAAAAATATCTATTTGGGCTGCCTGTGACCGTCCTGACTGTACTGCGTCTCTGCTGGGGGTAGTTGTCCTAATTCATACGCAGCCAGCTAAGTGTTACAGCAGGCTTGCGCAAAATTCTTTCCTGGCTCTGCGTTGCCTCTTACATCACCGCTGTCATCCTGTCCAGAGTGAAACAGTCTGCAGTTAATTTACATAGTCCAGGGCCAGCAGTGGTGGTGAGGCAGGGACAGTGAAAGACATATCCAGTCTATATAGGCAGTGGGCTTTTCCAAAAAAAATTGGGAAAGAAAATCTATTTGGGCTGCCTGTGACCATCCTGACTGTACTGCGTCTCTGCTTGGGGTAGTTGTCCTAATTCATACGCAGCCAGCTAAGTGTTACAGCAGGCTTGCGCAAAATTCTTTCCTGGCTCTGCGTTGCCTCTTACATCAGCGCTGTCATCCTGTCCAGAGTGAAACAGTCTGCAGTAATTTTACATAGTCCAGGGCCAGTAGTGGTGGTGAGGCAGGGACAGTGAAAGACATATCCAGTCTATATAGGCAGTGGGCTTTTCCAAAAATATTTGGGAAAAAAAATCTATTTGGGCTGCCTGTGACCGTCCTGACTGTACTACATCTCTGCTGGGGGTAGTTGTCCTAATTCATATGCAGCCAGCTAAGTGTTACAGCAGGCTTGTGCAAAATTCTTTCCTGGCTCTGCGATGCCTCTTACATCACTGCTGTCATCCTGTCCAGAGTGAAACAGTCTGCAGTAATTTTACATAGTCCAGGGCCAGTAGTGGTGGTGAGGCAGGGACAGTGAAAGACATATCCAGTCTATATAGGCAGTGGGCTTTTCCAAAAAAATTTGGGAAAAAACTCTATGTGGGCTGCCTGTGACCATCCTGACTGTACTGCGTCTCTGCTGGGGGTAGTTGTCCTAATTCATACGCAGCCAGCTAAGTGTTACAGCAGGCTGGCGCAAAATTTTTTTCTGACTCTGCGTTGCCTCTTACATCACCGCTGGTATCCTGTCCAGAGTGAAACAGTCTGCAGTAATTTTATATAGTCCAGGGCCAGTAGTGGTGGTGAGGCAGGGACAGTGAAAGACATATCCAGTCTATATAGGCAGTGAGCTTTTCCAAAAAAATTTGGGGGAAAAACTCTATTTGGGCTGCCTGTGACCATCCTGACTGTACTGCGTCTCTTCTGGGGGTAGTTGTCCTAATTCATACGCAGCCAGCTAAGTGTTAGAGCAGGCTGGCGCAAAATTCTTTCCTGGCTCTGCGTTGCCTCTTACATCACCGCTGTCATCCTGTCCAGAGTGTAACAGTCTGCAGTAATTTTACATAGTCCAGGGCCAGTAGTGGTGGTGAGGCAGGGACAGTGAAAGACATATCCAGTCTATGTAGGCAGTGGGCTTTTCCAAAAAAATTTGGGAAAAAAAATCTATTTCGGCTGCCTGTGACCGTCCTGACTGTACTGCGTCTCTGCTTAGGGTAGTTGTCCTAATTCATACCCAGCCAGCTAAGTGTTACAGCAGGCTTGCGCAAAATTCTTTCCTGGCTCTGCGTTGCCTCTTACATCAGCGCTGTCATCCTGTCCAGAGTGAAACAGTCTGCAATATTTTAAATAGTCCAGGGCCAGTAGTGGTGGTGAGGCAGGGACAGTGAAAGACATCCAGTCTATATAGGCAGTGGGCTTTTCCAAAAAAATGTAGGAAAAAAAATCTATTTGCGCTGCCTGTGACCGTCCTGACTGTACTGCGTATCTGCTGGGGGTAGTTGTCCTAATTCATACGCAGCCAGCTAAGTGTTAGAGCAGGCTGGCGCAAAATTCTTTCCTGGCTCTGCGTTGCCTCTTACATCACCGCTGTCATCCTGTCCAGAGTGAAACAGTCTGCAGTAATTTTACATAGTCCAGGGCCAGTAGTGGTGGTGAGGCAGGGACAGTGAAAGACATATCCAGTCTATATAGGCAGTGGGCTTTTCCAAAAAAATTTTGGGAAAAAAATCTATTTGGGCTGCCTGTGACCGTCCTAACTGTACTGCGTCTCTGCTGGGGGTAGTTGTCCTAATTCACACGCAGCCAGCTAAGTGTTACAGCAGGCTTGCGCAAATTTTTTTCCTAGCTCTGCGTTGCCTCTTACATCACCGCTGTCATCCTGTCCAGAGTGAAACAGTCTGCAGTGATTTTACATAGTCCAGGGCCCGTAGTGGTGGTGAGGCAGGGACAGTGAAAGACATATCCAGTCTATATAGGCAGTGGGCTTTTCCAAAAAAATTTGGGAAAAAACTCTATTTGGGCTGCCTGTGACCATCCTGACTGTACTGCGTCTCTGCTGGGGGTAGTTGTCCTAATTCATACGCAGCCAGCTAAGTGTTACAGCAGGCTGGCGCAAAATTCTTTCCTGACTCTGCGTTGCCTCTTACATCACCGCTGGTATCCTGTCCAGAGTGAAACAGTCTGCAGTAATTTTATATAGTCCAGGGCCAGTAGTGGTGGTGAGGCAGGGACAGTGAAAGACATATCCAGTCTATATAGGCAGTGAGCTTTTCCAAAAAAATTTGGGGGAAAAAATCTATTTGGGCTGCCTGTGACCATCCTGACTGTACTGCGTCTCTTCTGGGGGTAGTTGTCCTAATTCATACGCAGCCAGCTAAGTGTTAGAGCAGGCTGGCGCAAAATTCTTTCCTGGCTCTGCGTTGCCTCTTACATCACCGCTGTCATCCTGTCCAGAGTGAAACAGTCTGCAGTAATTTTACATAGTCCAGGGCCAGTAGTGGTGGTGAGGCAGGGACAGTGAAAGACATATCCAGTCTATATAGGCAGTGGGCTTTTCCAAAAAAATTTGGGAAAAAAAATCTATTTCGGCTGCCTGTGACCGTCCTGACTGTACTGCGTCTCTGCTTAGGGTAGTTGTCCTAATTCATACCCAGCCAGCTAAGTGTTACAGCAGGCTTGCGCAAAATTCTTTCCTGGCTCTGCGTTGCCTCTTACATCAGCGCTGTCATCCTGTCCAGAGTGAAACAGTCTGCAATATTTTAAATAGTCCAGGGCCAGTAGTGGTGGTGAGGCAGGGACAGTGAAAGACATCCAGTCTATATAGGCAGTGGGCTTTTCCAAAAAAATGTAGGAAAAAAAATCTATTTGCGCTGCCTGTGACCGTCCTGACTGTACTGCGTATCTGCTGGGGGTAGTTGTCCTAATTCATACGCAGCCAGCTAAGTGTTAAAGCAGGCTGGCGCAAAATTCTTTCCTGGCTCTATGTTGCCTCTTAGATCAGCGCTGTAATCCTGTCCAGAGTGAAACAGTCTGCAATATTTTTACATAGTCCAGGGCCAGTAGTGGAGGTGAGGCAGGGACAGTGAAAGACATATCCAGTCTATATAGGCAGTGGGCTTTTCCAAAAAAATTTGGGAAAAAACTCTATTTGGGCTGCCTGTGACCGTCCTGACTGTACTGCGTCTCTGCTGGGGGTAGTTGTCCTAATTCATACGCAGCCAGCTAAGTGTTACAGCAGGCTTGCGCAAAATTCTTTCCTGGCTCTGCGATGCCTCTTACATCACTGCTGTCATCCTGTCCAGAGTGAAACAGTCTGCAGTAATTTTACATAGTCCAGGGCCAGTAGTGGTGGTGAGGCAGGGACAGTGAAAGACATATCCAGTCTATATAGGCAGTGGGCTTTTCCAAAAAAAAATTGGGAAAAACTTTATTTGGGCTGCCTGTGACCATCCTGACTGTACTGCGTCTCTTCTGGGGGTAGTTGTCCTAATTCATACGCAGCCAGCTAAGTGTTACAGCAGGCTTGCGCAAAATTCTTTCCTGGCTCTGCGTTGCCTCTTACATCACCGCTGTCATCCTGTCCAGAGTGAAACAGTCTGCAGTAATTTTACATAGTCCAGGGCCAGTAGTGGTGGTGAGGCAGGGACAGTGAAAGACATATCCAGTCTATATAGGCAGTGGGCTTTTCCAAAAAAATTTTGGGAAAAAAATCTATTTGGGCTGCCTGTGACCGTCCTAACTGTACTGCGTCTCTGCTGGGGGTAGTTGTCCTAATTCACACGCAGCCAGCTAAGTGTTACAGCAGGCTTGCACAAAATTTTTTCCTAGCTCTGCGTTGCCTCTTACATCACCGCTGTCATCCTGTCCAGAGTGAAACAGTCTGCAGTGATTTTACATAGTCCAGGGCCCGTAGTGGTGGTGAGGCAGGGACAGTGAAAGACATATCCAGTCTATATAGGCAGTGGGCTTTTCCAAAAAAATTTGGGAAAAAACTCTATTTGGGCTGCCTGTGACCGTCCTGACTGTACTGCGTCTCTGCTGGGGGTAGTTGTCCTAATTCATACGCAGCCAGCTAAGTGTTACAGCAGGCTTGCGCAAAATTCTTTCCTGGCTCTGCGTTGCCTCTTACATCACCGCTGTCATCCTGTCCAGAGTGAAACAGTCTGCAGTAATTTTACATAGTCCAGGGCCAGTAGTGGTGGTGAGGCAGGGACAGTGAAAGACATATCCAGTCTATATAGGCAGTGGGCTTTTCCAAAAAAATTTGGGAAAAAAAATCTATTTCGGCTGCCTGTGACCGTCCTGACTGTACTGCGTCTCTGCTTAGGGTAGTTGTCCTAATTCATACCCAGCCAGCTAAGTGTTACAGCAGGCTTGCGCAAAATTCTTTCCTGGCTCTGCGTTGCCTCTTACATCAGCGCTGTCATCCTGTCCAGAGTGAAACAGTCTGCAATATTTTAAATAGTCCAGGGCCAGTAGTGGTGGTGAGGCAGGGACAGTGAAAGACATCCAGTCTATATAGGCAGTGGGCTTTTCCAAAAAAATGTAGGAAAAAAAATCTATTTGCGCTGCCTGTGACCGTCCTGACTGTACTGCGTATCTGCTGGGGGTAGTTGTCCTAATTCATACGCAGCCAGCTAAGTGTTAAAGCAGGCTGGCGCAAAATTCTTTCCTGACTCTGCGTTGCCTCTTACATCACCGCCGGTATCCTGTCCAGAGTGAAACAGTCTGCAGTAATTTTACATAGTCCAGGGCCAGTAGTGGTGGTGAGGCAGGGACAGTGAAAGATATATCCAGTCTATAGAGGCAGTGGGCTTTTCCAAAAAAAATTTGGAAAAAACTCTATTTGGGCTGCCTGTGACCATCCTGACTGTACTGCGCCTCTTCTGGGGGTAGTTGTCCTAATTCATACGCAGCCAGCTAAGTGTTAGAGCAGGCTGGCGCAAAATTCTTTCCTGGCTCTGCGTTGCCTCTTACATCACCGCTGTCATCCTGTCCAGAGTGAAACAGTCTGCAGTAATTTTACATAGTCCAGGGCCAGTAGTGGTGGTGAGGCAGGGACAGTGAAAGACATATCCAGTCTATATAGGCAGTGGGCTTTTGCAAAAAAATTTGGGAAAAAAAATCTATTTGGGCTGCCTGTGACCGTCCTAACTGTACTGCGTCTCTGCTGGGGGTAGTTGTCCTAATTCACACGTAGCCAGCTAAGTGTTACAGCAGGCTTGCGCAAAATTCTTTCCTGGCTCTGCGTTGCCTCTTACATCATCGCTGTCATCCTGTCCAGAGTGAAACAGTCTGCAGTAATTTTACATAGTCCAGGGCCAGTAGTGGTGGTGAGGCAGGGACAGTGAAAGACATATCCAGTCTATATAGGCAGTGGGCTTTTCCAAAACCATGTGGGAAAAAATATCTATTTGGGCTGCCTGTGACCGTCCTGACTGTACTGCGTCTCTGCTGGGGGTAGTTGTCCTAATTCATACGCAGCCAGCTAAGTGTTACAGCAGGCTTGCGCAAAATTCTTTCCTGGCTCTGCGTTGCCTCTTACATCACCGCTGTCATCCTGTCCAGAGTGAAACAGTCTGCAGTTAATTTACATAGTCCAGGGCCAGCAGTGGTGGTGAGGCAGGGACAGTGAAAGACATATCCAGTCTATATAGGCAGTGGGCTTTTCCAAAAAAAATTGGGAAAGAAAATCTATTTGGGCTGCCTGTGACCATCCTGACTGTACTGCGTCTCTGCTTGGGGTAGTTGTCCTAATTCATACGCAGCCAGCTAAGTGTTACAGCAGGCTTGCGCAAAATTCTTTCCTGGCTCTGCGTTGCCTCTTACATCAGCGCTGTCATCCTGTCCAGAGTGAAACAGTCTGCAGTAATTTTACATAGTCCAGGGCCAGTAGTGGTGGTGAGGCAGGGACAGTGAAAGACATATCCAGTCTATATAGGCAGTGGGCTTTTCCAAAAATATTTGGGAAAAAAAATCTATTTGGGCTGCCTGTGACCGTCCTGACTGTACTACATCTCTGCTGGGGGTAGTTGTCCTAATTCATATGCAGCCAGCTAAGTGTTACAGCAGGCTTGTGCAAAATTCTTTCCTGGCTCTGCGATGCCTCTTACATCACTGCTGTCATCCTGTCCAGAGTGAAACAGTCTGCAGTAATTTTACATAGTCCAGGGCCAGTAGTGGTGGTGAGGCAGGGACAGTGAAAGACATATCCAGTCTATATAGGCAGTGGGCTTTTCCAAAAAAATTTGGGAAAAAACTCTATGTGGGCTGCCTGTGACCATCCTGACTGTACTGCGTCTCTGCTGGGGGTAGTTGTCCTAATTCATACGCAGCCAGCTAAGTGTTACAGCAGGCTGGCGCAAAATTCTTTCCTGACTCTGCGTTGCCTCTTACATCACCGCTGGTATCCTGTCCAGAGTGAAACAGTCTGCAGTAATTTTATATAGTCCAGGGCCAGTAGTGGTGGTGAGGCAGGGACAGTGAAAGACATATCCAGTCTATATAGGCAGTGAGCTTTTCCAAAAAAATTTTGGGGAAAAACTCTATTTGGGCTGCCTGTGACCATCCTGACTGTACTGCGTCTCTTCTGGGGGTAGTTGTCCTAATTCATACGCAGCCAGCTAAGTGTTAGAGCAGGCTGGCGCAAAATTCTTTCCTGGCTCTGCGTTGCCTCTTACATCACCGCTGTCATCCTGTCCAGAGTGAAACAGTCTGCAGTAATTTTACATAGTCCAGGGCCAGTAGTGGTGGTGAGGCAGGGACAGTGAAAGACATATCCAGTCTATGTAGGCAGTGGGCTTTTCCAAAAAAATTTGGGAAAAAAAATCTATTTCGGCTGCCTGTGACCGTCCTGACTGTACTGCGTCTCTGCTTAGGGTAGTTGTCCTAATTCATACCCAGCCAGCTAAGTGTTACAGCAGGCTTGCGCAAAATTCTTTCCTGGCTCTGCGTTGCCTCTTACATCAGCGCTGTCATCCTGTCCAGAGTGAAACAGTCTGCAATATTTTAAATAGTCCAGGGCCAGTAGTGGTGGTGAGGCAGGGACAGTGAAAGACATCCAGTCTATATAGGCAGTGGGCTTTTCCAAAAAAATGTAGGAAAAAAAATCTATTTGCGCTGCCTGTGACTGTCCTGACTGTACTGCGTATCTGCTGGGGGTAGTTGTCCTAATTCATACGCAGCCAGCTAAGTGTTAGAGCAGGCTGGCGCAAAATTCTTTCCTGGCTCTGCGTTGCCTCTTACATCACCGCTGTCATCCTGTCCAGAGTGAAACAGTCTGCAGTAATTTTACATAGTCCAGGGCCAGTAGTGGTGGTGAGGCAGGGACAGTGAAAGACATATCCAGTCTATATAGGCAGTGGGCTTTTCCAAAAAAATTTTGGGAAAAAAATCTATTTGGGCTGCCTGTGACCGTCCTAACTGTACTGCGTCTCTGCTGGGGGTAGTTGTCCTAATTCACACGCAGCCAGCTAAGTGTTACAGCAGGCTTGCGCAAATTTTTTTCCTAGCTCTGCGTTGCCTCTTACATCACCGCTGTCATCCTGTCCAGAGTGAAACAGTCTGCAGTGATTTTACATAGTCCAGGGCCCGTAGTGGTGGTGAGGCAGGGACAGTGAAAGACATATCCAGTCTATATAGGCAGTGGGCTTTTCCAAAAAAATTTGGGAAAAAACTCTATTTGGGCTGCCTGTGACCATCCTGACTGTACTGCGTCTCTGCTGGGGGTAGTTGTCCTAATTCATACGCAGCCAGCTAAGTGTTACAGCAGGCTGGCGCAAAATTCTTTCCTGACTCTGCGTTGCCTCTTACATCACCGCTGGTATCCTGTCCAGAGTGAAACAGTCTGCAGTAATTTTATATAGTCCAGGGCCAGTAGTGGTGGTGAGGCAGGGACAGTGAAAGACATATCCAGTCTATATAGGCAGTGAGCTTTTCCAAAAAAATTTGGGGGAAAAAATCTATTTGGGCTGCCTGTGACCATCCTGACTGTACTGCGTCTCTTCTGGGGGTAGTTGTCCTAATTCATACGCAGCCAGCTAAGTGTTAGAGCAGGCTGGCGCAAAATTCTTTCCTGGCTCTGCGTTGCCTCTTACATCACCGCTGTCATCCTGTCCAGAGTGAAACAGTCTGCAGTAATTTTACATAGTCCAGGGCCAGTAGTGGTGGTGAGGCAGGGACAGTGAAAGACATATCCAGTCTATATAGGCAGTGGGCTTTTCCAAAAAAATTTGGGAAAAAAAATCTATTTCGGCTGCCTGTGACCGTCCTGACTGTACTGCGTCTCTGCTTAGGGTAGTTGTCCTAATTCATACCCAGCCAGCTAAGTGTTACAGCAGGCTTGCGCAAAATTCTTTCCTGGCTCTGCGTTGCCTCTTACATCAGCGCTGTCATCCTGTCCAGAGTGAAACAGTCTGCAATATTTTAAATAGTCCAGGGCCAGTAGTGGTGGTGAGGCAGGGACAGTGAAAGACATCCAGTCTATATAGGCAGTGGGCTTTTCCAAAAAAATGTAGGAAAAAAAATCTATTTGCGCTGCCTGTGACCGTCCTGACTGTACTGCGTATCTGCTGGGGGTAGTTGTCCTAATTCATACGCAGCCAGCTAAGTGTTAAAGCAGGCTGGCGCAAAATTCTTTCCTGGCTCTATGTTGCCTCTTAGATCAGCGCTGTAATCCTGTCCAGAGTGAAACAGTCTGCAATATTTTTACATAGTCCAGGGCCAGTAGTGGAGGTGAGGCAGGGACAGTGAAAGACATATCCAGTCTATATAGGCAGTGGGCTTTTCCAAAAAAATTTGGGAAAAAACTCTATTTGGGCTGCCTGTGACCGTCCTGACTGTACTGCGTCTCTGCTGGGGGTAGTTGTCCTAATTCATACGCAGCCAGCTAAGTGTTACAGCAGGCTTGCGCAAAATTCTTTCCTGGCTCTGCGATGCCTCTTACATCACTGCTGTCATCCTGTCCAGAGTGAAACAGTCTGCAGTAATTTTACATAGTCCAGGGCCAGTAGTGGTGGTGAGGCAGGGACAGTGAAAGACATATCCAGTCTATATAGGCAGTGGGCTTTTCCAAAAAAAAATTGGGAAAAACTTTATTTGGGCTGCCTGTGACCATCCTGACTGTACTGCGTCTCTTCTGGGGGTAGTTGTCCTAATTCATACGCAGCCAGCTAAGTGTTACAGCAGGCTTGCGCAAAATTCTTTCCTGGCTCTGCGTTGCCTCTTACATCACCGCTGTCATCCTGTCCAGAGTGAAACAGTCTGCAGTAATTTTACATAGTCCAGGGCCAGTAGTGGTGGTGAGGCAGGGACAGTGAAAGACATATCCAGTCTATATAGGCAGTGGGCTTTTCCAAAAAAATTTTGGGAAAAAAATCTATTTGGGCTGCCTGTGACCGTCCTAACTGTACTGCGTCTCTGCTGGGGGTAGTTGTCCTAATTCACACGCAGCCAGCTAAGTGTTACAGCAGGCTTGCACAAAATTTTTTCCTAGCTCTGCGTTGCCTCTTACATCACCGCTGTCATCCTGTCCAGAGTGAAACAGTCTGCAGTGATTTTACATAGTCCAGGGCCCGTAGTGGTGGTGAGGCAGGGACAGTGAAAGACATATCCAGTCTATATAGGCAGTGGGCTTTTCCAAAAAAATTTGGGAAAAAACTCTATTTGGGCTGCCTGTGACCGTCCTGACTGTACTGCGTCTCTGCTGGGGGTAGTTGTCCTAATTCATACGCAGCCAGCTAAGTGTTACAGCAGGCTTGCGCAAAATTCTTTCCTGGCTCTGCGTTGCCTCTTACATCACCGCTGTCATCCTGTCCAGAGTGAAACAGTCTGCAGTAATTTTACATAGTCCAGGGCCAGTAGTGGTGGTGAGGCAGGGACAGTGAAAGACATATCCAGTCTATATAGGCAGTGGGCTTTTCCAAAAAAATTTGGGAAAAAAAATCTATTTCGGCTGCCTGTGACCGTCCTGACTGTACTGCGTCTCTGCTTAGGGTAGTTGTCCTAATTCATACCCAGCCAGCTAAGTGTTACAGCAGGCTTGCGCAAAATTCTTTCCTGGCTCTGCGTTGCCTCTTACATCAGCGCTGTCATCCTGTCCAGAGTGAAACAGTCTGCAATATTTTAAATAGTCCAGGGCCAGTAGTGGTGGTGAGGCAGGGACAGTGAAAGACATCCAGTCTATATAGGCAGTGGGCTTTTCCAAAAAAATGTAGGAAAAAAAATCTATTTGCGCTGCCTGTGACCGTCCTGACTGTACTGCGTATCTGCTGGGGGTAGTTGTCCTAATTCATACGCAGCCAGCTAAGTGTTAAAGCAGGCTGGCGCAAAATTCTTTCCTGACTCTGCGTTGCCTCTTACATCACCGCCGGTATCCTGTCCAGAGTGAAACAGTCTGCAGTAATTTTACATAGTCCAGGGCCAGTAGTGGTGGTGAGGCAGGGACAGTGAAAGATATATCCAGTCTATAGAGGCAGTGGGCTTTTCCAAAAAAAATTTGGAAAAAACTCTATTTGGGCTGCCTGTGACCATCCTGACTGTACTGCGCCTCTTCTGGGGGTAGTTGTCCTAATTCATACGCAGCCAGCTAAGTGTTAGAGCAGGCTGGCGCAAAATTCTTTCCTGGCTCTGCGTTGCCTCTTACATCACCGCTGTCATCCTGTCCAGAGTGAAACAGTCTGCAGTAATTTTACATAGTCCAGGGCCAGTAGTGGTGGTGAGGCAGGGACAGTGAAAGTCATATCCAGTCTATATAGGCAGTGGGCTTTTCCAAAAAAATTTTGGGAAAAAAATCTATTTGGGCTGCCTGTGACCGTCCTAACTGTACTGCGTCTCTGCTGGGGGTAGTTGTCCTAATTCATACGCAGCCAGCTAAGTGTTACAGCAGGCTTGCGCAAAATTCTTTCCTGTCTCTGCGTTGCCTCTTACATCACCGCTGTCATCCTGTCCAGAGTGAAACAGTCTGCAGTGATTTTACATAGTCCAGGGCCCGTAGTGGTGGTGAGGCAGGGACAGTGAAAGACATATCCAGTCTATATAGGCAGTGGGCTTTTCCAAAAAAATTTGGGAAAAAACTCTATTTGGGCTGCCTGTGACCATCCTGACTGTACTGCGTCTCTGCTGGGGGTAGTTGTCCTAATTCATACGCAGCCAGCTAAGTGTTACAGCAGGCTGGCGCAAAATTCTTTCCTGACTCTGCGTTGCCTCTTACATCACCGCTGGTATCCTGTCCAGAGTGAAACAGTCTGCAGTAATTTTATATAGTCCAGGGCCAGTAGTGGTGGTGAGGCAGGGACAGTGAAAGACATATCCAGTCTATATAGGCAGTGAGCTTTTCCAAAAAAATTTGGGGGAAAAAATCTATTTGGGCTGCCTGTGACCATCCTGACTGTACTGCGTCTCTTCTGGGGGTAGTTGTCCTAATTCATACGCAGCCAGCTAAGTGTTAGAGCAGGCTGGCGCAAAATTCTTTCCTGGCTCTGCGTTGCCTCTTACATCACCGCTGTCATCCTGTCCAGAGTGAAACAGTCTGCAGTAATTTTACATAGTCCAGGGCCAGTAGTGGTGGTGAGGCAGGGACAGTGAAAGACATATCCAGTCTATATAGGCAGTGGGCTTTTCCAAAAAAATTTGGGAAAAAAAATCTATTTCGGCTGCCTGTGACCGTCCTGACTGTACTGCGTCTCTGCTTAGGGTAGTTGTCCTAATTCATACCCAGCCAGCTAAGTGTTACAGCAGGCTTGCGCAAAATTCTTTCCTGGCTCTGCGTTGCCTCTTACATCAGCGCTGTCATCCTGTCCAGAGTGAAACAGTCTGCAATATTTTAAATAGTCCAGGGCCAGTAGTGGTGGTGAGGCAGGGACAGTGAAAGACATCCAGTCTATATAGGCAGTGGGCTTTTCCAAAAAAATGTAGGAAAAAAAATCTATTTGCGCTGCCTGTGACCGTCCTGACTGTACTGCGTATCTGCTGGGGGTAGTTGTCCTAATTCATACGCAGCCAGCTAAGTGTTAAAGCAGGCTGGCGCAAAATTCTTTCCTGGCTCTATGTTGCCTCTTAGATCAGCGCTGTAATCCTGTCCAGAGTGAAACAGTCTGCAATATTTTTACATAGTCCAGGGCCAGTAGTGGAGGTGAGGCAGGGACAGTGAAAGACATATCCAGTCTATATAGGCAGTGGGCTTTTCCAAAAAAATTTGGGAAAAAACTCTATTTGGGCTGCCTGTGACCGTCCTGACTGTACTGCGTCTCTGCTGGGGGTAGTTGTCCTAATTCATACGCAGCCAGCTAAGTGTTACAGCAGGCTTGCGCAAAATTCTTTCCTGGCTCTGCGATGCCTCTTACATCACTGCTGTCATCCTGTCCAGAGTGAAACAGTCTGCAGTAATTTTACATAGTCCAGGGCCAGTAGTGGTGGTGAGGCAGGGACAGTGAAAGACATATCCAGTCTATATAGGCAGTGGGCTTTTCCAAAAAAAAATTGGGAAAAACTTTATTTGGGCTGCCTGTGACCATCCTGACTGTACTGCGTCTCTTCTGGGGGTAGTTGTCCTAATTCATACGCAGCCATCTAAGTGTTACAGCAGGCTTGCGCAAAATTCTTTCCTGGCTCTGCGTTGCCTCTTACATCACCGCTGTCATCCTGTCCAGAGTGAAACAGTCTGCAGTAATTTTACATAGTCCAGGGCCAGTAGTGGTGGTGAGGCAGGGACAGTGAAAGACATATCCAGTCTATATAGGCAGTGGGCTTTTCCAAAAAAATTTTGGGAAAAAAATCTATTTGGGCTGCCTGTGACCGTCCTAACTGTACTGCGTCTCTGCTGGGGGTAGTTGTCCTAATTCACACGCAGCCAGCTAAGTGTTACAGCAGGCTTGCACAAAATTTTTTCCTAGCTCTGCGTTGCCTCTTACATCACCGCTGTCATCCTGTCCAGAGTGAAACAGTCTGCAGTGATTTTACATAGTCCAGGGCCCGTAGTGGTGGTGAGGCAGGGACAGTGAAAGACATATCCAGTCTATATAGGCAGTGGGCTTTTCCAAAAAAATTTGGGAAAAAACTCTATTTGGGCTGCCTGTGACCGTCCTGACTGTACTGCGTCTCTGCTGGGGGTAGTTGTCCTAATTCATACGCAGCCAGCTAAGTGTTACAGCAGGCTTGCGCAAAATTCTTTCCTGGCTCTGCGTTGCCTCTTACATCACCGCTGTCATCCTGTCCAGAGTGAAACAGTCTGCAGTAATTTTACATAGTCCAGGGCCAGTAGTGGTGGTGAGGCAGGGACAGTGAAAGACATATCCAGTCTATATAGGCAGTGGGCTTTTCCAAAAAAATTTGGGAAAAAAAATCTATTTCGGCTGCCTGTGACCGTCCTGACTGTACTGCGTCTCTGCTTAGGGTAGTTGTCCTAATTCATACCCAGCCAGCTAAGTGTTACAGCAGGCTTGCGCAAAATTCTTTCCTGGCTCTGCGTTGCCTCTTACATCAGCGCTGTCATCCTGTCCAGAGTGAAACAGTCTGCAATATTTTAAATAGTCCAGGGCCAGTAGTGGTGGTGAGGCAGGGACAGTGAAAGACATCCAGTCTATATAGGCAGTGGGCTTTTCCAAAAAAATGTAGGAAAAAAAATCTATTTGCGCTGCCTGTGACCGTCCTGACTGTACTGCGTATCTGCTGGGGGTAGTTGTCCTAATTCATACGCAGCCAGCTAAGTGTTAAAGCAGGCTGGCGCAAAATTCTTTCCTGACTCTGCGTTGCCTCTTACATCACCGCCGGTATCCTGTCCAGAGTGAAACAGTCTGCAGTAATTTTACATAGTCCAGGGCCAGTAGTGGTGGTGAGGCAGGGACAGTGAAAGATATATCCAGTCTATAGAGGCAGTGGGCTTTTCCAAAAAAATTTGGGAAAAAACTCTATTTGGGCTGCCTGTGACCATCCTGACTGTACTGCGTCTCTTCTGGGGGTAGTTGTCCTAATTCATACGCAGCCAGCTAAGTGTTAGAGCAGGCTGGCTTGCGAAAATTCTTTCCTGGCTCTGCGTTGCCTCTTACATCACCGCTGTCATCCTGTCCAGAGTGAAACAGTCTGCAGTAATTTTACATAGTCCAGGGCCAGTAGTGGTGGTGAGGCAGGGACAGTGAAAGACATATCCAGTCTATATAGGCAGTGGGCTTTTCCAAAAAAATTTGGAAAAAAAAATCTATTTCGGCTGCCTGTGACCGTCCTGACTGTACTGCGTCTCTGCTTAGGGTAGTTGTCCTAATTCATACCCAGCCAGCTAAGTGTTACAGCAGGCTTGCGCAAAATTCTTTCCTGGCTCTGCGTTGCCTCTTACATCAGCGCTGTCATCCTGTCCAGAGTGAAACAGTCTGTAATATTTTAAATAGTCCAGGGCCAGTAGTGGTGGTGAGGCAGGGACAGTGAAAGACATCCAGTCTATATAGGCAGTGGGCTTTTCCAAAAAAATGTAGGAAAAAAAATCTATTTGCGCTGCCTGTGACCGTCCTGACTGTACTGCGTATCTGCTGGGGGTAGTTGTCCTAATTCATACGCAGCCAGCTAAGTGTTAAAGCAGGCTGGCGCAAAATTCTTTCCTGGCTCTATGTTGCCTCTTAGATCAGCGCTGTAATCCTGTCCAGAGTGAAACAGTCTGCAATATTTTTACATAGTCCAGGGCCAGTAGTGGAGGTGAGGCAGGGACAGTGAAAGACATATCCAGTCTATATAGGCAGTGGGCTTTTCCAAAAAAATTTGGGAAAAAACTCTATTTGGGCTGCCTGTGACCGTCCTGACTGTACTGCGTCTCTGCTGGGGGTAGTTGTCCTAATTCATACGCAGCCAGCTAAGTGTTACAGCAGGCTTGCGCAAAATTCTTTCCTGGCTCTGCGATGCCTCTTACATCACTGCTGTCATCCTGTCCAGAGTGAAACAGTCTGCAGTAATTTTACATAGTCCAGGGCCAGTAGTGGTGGTGAGGCAGGGACAGTGAAAGACATATCCAGTCTATATAGGCAGTGGGCTTTTCCAAAAAAAAATTGGGAAAAACTTTATTTGGGCTGCCTGTGACCATCCTGACTGTACTGCGTCTCTTCTGGGGGTAGTTGTCCTAATTCATACGCAGCCATCTAAGTGTTACAGCAGGCTTGCGCAAAATTCTTTCCTGGCTCTGCGTTGCCTCTTACATCACCGCTGTCATCCTGTCCAGAGTGAAACAGTCTGCAGTAATTTTACATAGTCCAGGGCCAGTAGTGGTGGTGAGGCAGGGACAGTGAAAGACATATCCAGTCTATATAGGCAGTGGGCTTTTCCAAAAAAATTTTGGGAAAAAAATCTATTTGGGCTGCCTGTGACCGTCCTAACTGTACTGCGTCTCTGCTGGGGGTAGTTGTCCTAATTCACACGCAGCCAGCTAAGTGTTACAGCAGGCTTGCACAAAATTTTTTCCTAGCTCTGCGTTGCCTCTTACATCCCCGCTGTCATCCTGTCCAGAGTGAAACAGTCTGCAGTGATTTTACATAGTCCAGGGCCCGTAGTGGTGGTGAGGCAGGGACAGTGAAAGACATATCCAGTCTATATAGGCAGTGGGCTTTTCCAAAAAAATTTGGGAAAAAACTCTATTTGGGCTGCCTGTGACCGTCCTGACTGTACTGCGTCTCTGCTGGGGGTAGTTGTCCTAATTCATACGCAGCCAGCTAAGTGTTACAGCAGGCTTGCGCAAAATTCTTTCCTGGCTCTGCGTTGCCTCTTACATCACCGCTGTCATCCTGTCCAGAGTGAAACAGTCTGCAGTAATTTTACATAGTCCAGGGCCAGTAGTGGTGGTGAGGCAGGGACAGTGAAAGACATATCCAGTCTATATAGGCAGTGGGCTTTTCCAAAAAAATTTGGGAAAAAAAATCTATTTCGGCTGCCTGTGACCGTCCTGACTGTACTGCGTCTCTTCTGGGGGTAGTTGTCCTAATTCATACGCAGCCAGCTAAGTGTTAGAGCAGGCTGGCTTGCGAAAATTCTTTCCTGGCTCTGCGTTGCCTCTTACATCACCGCCGGTATCCTGTCCAGAGTGAAACAGTCTGCAGTAATTTTACATAGTCCAGGGCCAGTAGTGGTGGTGAGGCAGGGACAGTGAAAGATATATCCAGTCTATAGAGGCAGTGGGCTTTTCCAAAAAAAATTGGGAAAAAACTCTATTTGGGCTGCCTGTGACCATCCTGACTGTACTGCGTCTCTTCTGGGGGTACTTGTCCTAATTCATACGCAGCCAGCTAAGTGTTAGAGCAGGCTGGCTTGCGAAAATTCTTTCCTGGCTCTGCGTTGCCTCTTACATCACCGCTGTCATCCTGTCCAGAGTGAAACAGTCTGCAGTAATTTTACATAGTCCAGGGCCAGTAGTGGTGGTGAGGCAGGGACAGTGAAAGACATATCCAGTCTATATAGGCAGTGGGCTTTTCCAAAAAAATTTTGGGAAAAAAATCTATTTGGGCTGCCTGTGACCGTCCTAACTGTACTGCGTCTCTGCTGGGGGTAGTTGTCCTAATTCACACGCAGCCAGCTAAGTGTTACAGCAGGCTTGCGCAAATTTTTTTCCTAGCTCTGCGTTGCCTCTTACATCACCGCTGTCATCCTGTCCAGAGTGAAACAGTCTGCAGTGATTTTACATAGTCCAGGGCCCGTAGTGGTGGTGAGGCAGGGACAGTGAAAGACATATCCAGTCTATATAGGCAGTGGGCTTTTCCAAAAAAATTTGGGGAAAAAAATCTATTTGGCCTGCCTGTGACCGTCCTAACTGTACTGCGTCTCTGCTGGGGGTAGTTGTCCTAATTCACACGCAGCCAGCTAAGTGTTACAGCAGGCTGGCGCAAAATTCTTTCCTGGCTCTGCGTTGCCTCTTACATCATCGCTGTCATCCTGTCCAGAGTGAAACAGTCTGCAGTAATTTTACATAGTCCAGGGCCAGTAGTGGTAGTGAGGCAGGGACAGTGAAAGACATATCCAGTCTATATAGGCAGTGGGCTTTTCCAAAACCATTTGGGAAAAAATATCTATTTGGGCTGCCTGTGACCGTCCTGACTGTACTGCGTCTCTGCTGGGGGTAGTTGTCCTAATTCATACGCAGCCAGCTAAGTGTTACAGCAGGCTTGCGCAAAATTCTTTCCTGTCTCTGCGTTGCCTCTTACATCACCGCTGTCATCCTGTCCAGAGTGAAACAGTCTGCAGTAATTTTACATAGTCCAGGGCCAGAAGTGGTGGTGAGGCAGGGACAGTGAAAGACATATCCAGTCTATATAGGCAGTGGGCTTTTCCAAAAAAATTTGGGAAAAAAAATCTATTTGGGCTGCCTGTGACCGTCCTGACTGTACTGCGTCTCTGCTTAGGGTAGTTGTCCTAATTCATACCCAGCCAGCTAAGTGTTACAGCAGGCTTGCGCAAAATTCTTTCCTGGTTCTGCGTTGCCTCTTACATCAGCGCTGTCATCCTGTCCAGAGTGAAACAGTCTGCTATATTTTTACATAGTCCAGGGCCAGTAGTGGTGGTGAGGCAGGGACAGTGAAAGACATATCCAGTCTATATAGGCAGTGGGCTTTTCCAAACAAAAATTGGGAAAAACTTTATTTGGGCTGCCTGTGACCATCCTGACTGTACTGCGTCTCTTCTGGGGGTAGTTGTCCTAATTCATACGCAGCCAGCTAAGTGTTACAGCAGGCTTGCGCAAAATTCTTTCCTGGCTCTGCGTTGCCTCTTACATCACCGCTGTCATCCTGTCCAGAGTGAAACAGTCTGCAGTAATTTTACATAGTCCAGGGCCAGTAGTGGTGGTGAGGCAGGGACAGTGAAAGACATATCCAGTCTATATAGGCAGTGGGCTTTTGCAAAAAAATTTGGGAAAAAAAATCTATTTGGGCTGCCTGTGACCGTCCTAACTGTACTGCGTCTCTGCTGGGGGTAGTTGTCCTAATTCACACGTAGCCAGCTAAGTGTTACAGCAGGCTTGCGCAAAATTCTTTCCTGGCTCTGCGTTGCCTCTTACATCATCGCTGTCATCCTGTCCAGAGTGAAACAGTCTGCAGTAATTTTACATAGTCGAGGGCCAGTAGTGGTGGTGAGGCAGGGACAGTGAAAGACATATCCAGTCTATATAGGCAGTGGGCTTTTCCAAAACCATGTGGGAAAAAATATCTATTTGGGCTGCCTGTGACCGTCCTGACTGTACTGCGTCTCTGCTGGGGGTAGTTGTCCTAATTCATACGCAGCCAGCTAAGTGTTACAGCAGGCTTGCGCAAAATTCTTTCCTGGCTCTGCGTTGCCTCTTACATCACCGCTGTCATCCTGTCCAGAGTGAAACAGTCTGCAGTTAATTTACATAGTCCAGGGCCAGCAGTGGTGGTGAGGCAGGGACAGTGAAAGACATATCCAGTCTATATAGGCAGTGGGCTTTTCCAAAAAAAATTGGGAAAGAAAATCTATTTGGGCTGCCTGTGACCATCCTGACTGTACTGCGTCTCTGCTTGGGGTAGTTGTCCTAATTCATACGCAGCCAGCTAAGTGTTACAGCAGGCTTGCGCAAAATTCTTTCCTGGCTCTGCGTTGCCTCTTACATCAGCGCTGTCATCCTGTCCAGAGTGAAACAGTCTGCAGTAATTTTACATAGTCCAGGGCCAGTAGTGGTGGTGAGGCAGGGACAGTGAAAGACATATCCAGTCTATATAGGCAGTGGGCTTTTCCAAAAATATTTGGGAAAAAAAATCTATTTGGGCTGCCTGTGACCGTCCTGACTGTACTACATCTCTGCTGGGGGTAGTTGTCCTAATTCATATGCAGCCAGCTAAGTGTTACAGCAGGCTTGTGCAAAATTCTTTCCTGGCTCTGCGATGCCTCTTACATCACTGCTGTCATCCTGTCCAGAGTGAAACAGTCTGCAGTAATTTTACATAGTCCAGGGCCAGTAGTGGTGGTGAGGCAGGGACAGTGAAAGATATATCCAGTCTATAGAGGCAGTGGGCTTTTCCAAAAAAATTTGGGAAAAAACTCTATTTGGGCTGCCTGTGACCATCCTGACTGTACTGCGTCTCTTCTGGGGTAGTTGTCCTAATTCATACGCAGCCAGCTAAGTGTTAGAGCAGGCTGGCGCAAAATTCTTTCCTGGCTCTGCGTTGCCTCTTACATCACCGCTGTCATCCTGTCCAGAGTGAAACAGTCTGCAGTAATTTTACATAGTCCAGGGCCAGTAGTGGTGGTGAGGCAGGGACAGTGAAAGACATATCCAGTCTATATAGGCAGTGGGCTTTTCCAAAAAAATTTTGGGAAAAAAATCTATTTGGGCTGCCTGTGACCGTCCTAACTGTACTGCGTCTCTGCTGGGGGTAGTTGTCCTAATTCACACGCAGCCAGCTAAGTGTTACAGCAGGCTTGCGCAAATTTTTTTCCTAGCTCTGCGTTGCCTCTTACATCACCGCTGTCATCCTGTCCAGAGTGAAACAGTCTGCAGTGATTTTACATAGTCCAGGGCCCGTAGTGGTGGTGAGGCAGGGACAGTGAAAGACATATCCAGTCTATATAGGCAGTGGGCTTTTCCAAAAAAATTTGGGAAAAAACTCTATTTGGGCTGCCTGTGACCATCCTGACTGTACTGCGTCTCTGCTGGGGGTAGTTGTCCTAATTCATACGCAGCCAGCTAAGTGTTACAGCAGGCTGGCGCAAAATTCTTTCCTGACTCTGCGTTGCCTCTTACATCACCGCTGGTATCCTGTCCAGAGTGAAACAGTCTGCAGTAATTTTATATAGTCCAGGGCCAGTAGTGGTGGTGAGGCAGGGACAGTGAAAGACATATCCAGTCTATATAGGCAGTGAGCTTTTCCAAAAAAATTTGGGGGAAAAAATCTATTTGGGCTGCCTGTGACCATCCTGACTGTACTGCGTCTCTTCTGGGGGTAGTTGTCCTAATTCATACGCAGCCAGCTAAGTGTTAGAGCAGGCTGGCGCAAAATTCTTTCCTGGCTCTGCGTTGCCTCTTACATCACCGCTGTCATCCTGTCCAGAGTGAAACAGTCTGCAGTAATTTTACATAGTCCAGGGCCAGTAGTGGTGGTGAGGCAGGGACAGTGAAAGACATATCCAGTCTATATAGGCAGTGGGCTTTTCCAAAAAAATTTGGGAAAAAAAATCTATTTCGGCTGCCTGTGACCGTCCTGACTGTACTGCGTCTCTGCTTAGGGTAGTTGTCCTAATTCATACCCAGCCAGCTAAGTGTTACAGCAGGCTTGCGCAAAATTCTTTCCTGGCTCTGCGTTGCCTCTTACATCAGCGCTGTCATCCTGTCCAGAGTGAAACAGTCTGCAATATTTTAAATAGTCCAGGGCCAGTAGTGGTGGTGAGGCAGGGACAGTGAAAGACATCCAGTCTATATAGGCAGTGGGCTTTTCCAAAAAAATGTAGGAAAAAAAATCTATTTGCGCTGCCTGTGACCGTCCTGACTGTACTGCGTATCTGCTGGGGGTAGTTGTCCTAATTCATACGCAGCCAGCTAAGTGTTAAAGCAGGCTGGCGCAAAATTCTTTCCTGGCTCTATGTTGCCTCTTAGATCAGCGCTGTAATCCTGTCCAGAGTGAAACAGTCTGCAATATTTTTACATAGTCCAGGGCCAGTAGTGGAGGTGAGGCAGGGACAGTGAAAGACATATCCAGTCTATATAGGCAGTGGGCTTTTCCAAAAAAATTTGGGAAAAAACTCTATTTGGGCTGCCTGTGACCGTCCTGACTGTACTGCGTCTCTGCTTGGGGTAGTTGTCCTAATTCATACGCAGCCAGCTAAGTGTTACAGCAGGCTGGCGCAAAATTCTTTCCTGGCTCTGCGATGCCTCTTACATCACTGCTGTCATCCTGTCCAGAGTGAAACAGTCTGCAGTAATTTTACATAGTCCAGGGCCAGTAGTGGTGGTGAGGCAGGGACAGTGAAAGACATATCCAGTCTATATAGGCAGTGGGCTTTTCCAAAAAAATTTGGGAAAAAACTCTATTTGGGCTGCCTGTGACCGTCCTGACTGTACTGCGTCTCTGCTGGGGGTAGTTGTCCTAATTCATACGCAGCCAGCTAAGTGTTACAGCAGGCTGGCGCAAAATTCTTTCCTGACTCTGCGTTGCCTCTTACATCACCGCTGGTATCCTGTCCAGAGTGAAACAGTCTGCAGTAATTTTATATAGTCCAGGGCCAGTAGTGGTGGTGAGGCAGGGACAGTGAAAGACATATCCAGTCTATATAGGCAGTGGGCTTTTCCAAAAAAATTTTGGGGAAAAAATCTATTTGGGCTGCCTGTGACCGTCCTAACTGTACTGCGTCTCTGCTGGGGGTAGTTGTCCTAATTCACACGCAGCCAGCTAAGTGTTACAGCAGGCTGGCGCAAAATTCTTTCCTGGCTCTGCGTTGCCTCTTACATCACCGCTGTCATCCTGTCCAGAGTGAAACAGTCTGCAGTAATTTTATATAGTCCAGGGCCAGTAGTGGTGGTGAGGCAGGGACAGTGAAAGACATATCCAGTCTATATAGGCAGTGGGCTTTTCCAAAAATATTTGGGAAAAATACTCTATTTAGGTTGCCTGTGACCTTCCTGACTGTACTACATCTGTGATGGGGGTAGTTGTCCTAATTCATATGCAGCCAGCTAACTGTTACAGCAGGCTTGCGCAAAATTCTTTCCTGGCTCTGCGATGCCTCTTACATCACCGCTGTCTTCCTGTCCAGAGTGAAACAGTCTGCAGTAATTTTACATAGTCCAGGGCCAGTAGTGGTGGTGAGGCAGGGACAGTGAAAGACATATCCAGTCTATATAGGCAGTGGGCTTTTCCCAAAAAATTTGGGAAAAAACTCTATTTGGGCTGCCTGTGACTGTCCTGACTGTACTGCGTCTCTGCTGGGGGTAGTTGTCCTAATTCATACGCAGCCAGCTAAGTGTTAAAGCAGGCTGGCGCAAAATTCTTTCCTGACTCTGCGTTGCCTCTTACATCACCGCCGGTATCCTGTCCAGAGTGAAACAGTCTGCAGTAATTTTACATAGTCCAGGGCCAGTAGTGGTGGTGAGGCAGGGACAGTGAAAGACATATCCAGTCTATATAGGCAGTGGGCTTTTCCAAAAAAATTTGGGGAAAAAAATCTATTTGGGCTGCCTGTGACCGTCCTAACTTTACTGCGTCTCTGCTGGGGGTAGTTGTCCTAATTCACACGCAGCCAGCTAAGTGTTACAGCAGGCTTGCGCAAATTTTTTTCCTAGCTCTGCGTTGCCTCTTACATCACCGCTGTCATCCTGTCCAGAGTGAAACAGTCTGCAGTGATTTTACATAGTCCAGGGCCCGTAGTGGTGGTGAGGCAGGGACAGTGAAAGACATATCCAGTCTATATAGGCAGTGGGCTTTTCCAAAAAAATTTGGGGAAAAAAATCTATTTGGGCTGCCTGTGACCGTCCTAACTGTACTGCGTCTCTGCTGGGGGTAGTTGTCCTAATTCATACGCAGCCAGCTAAGTGTTACAGCAGGCTGGCGCAAAATTCTTTCCTGGCTCTGCGTTGCCTCTTACATCATCGCTGTCATCCTGTCCAGAGTGAAACAGTCTGCAGTAATTTTACATAGTCCAGAGCCAGTAGTGGTAGTGAGGCAGGGACAGTGAAAGACATATCCAGTCTATATAGGCAGTGGGCTTTTCCAAAACCATTTGGGAAAAAATATCTTTTTGGGCTGCCTGTGACCGTCCTGACTGTACTGCGTCTCTGCTGGGGGTAGTTGTCCTAATTCATACGCAGCCAGCTAAGTGTTACAGCAGGCTTGCGCAAAATTCTTTCCTGTCTCTGCGTTGCCTCTTACATCACCGCTGTCATCCTGTCCAGAGTGAAACAGTCTGCAGTAATTTTACATAGTCAAGGGCCAGAAGTGGTGGTGAGGCAGGGACAGTGAAAGACATATCCAGTCTATATAGGAAGCGGGCTTTTTCAAAAAAATTTAGGAAAAAAAATCTGTTTGGGCTGCCTGTGACCGTCCTGACTGTACTGCGTCTTTGCTGGGGGTAATTGTGCTAATTCATACGCAGCCAGCTAAGTGTTACAGCAGGCTTGAGCAAAATTCTTTCCTGGCTCTGCGCTGCCTCTTACTTCACCGCTGTCATCCTGTCCAGAGTGAAACAGTCTGCCGTAATTTTACATAGTCCAGGGCCAGTAGTGGTGGTGAGGCAGGGACAGTGAAAGACATATCCAGTCTATATAGGCAGTGGGCTTTTCCAAAAAAAAATTGGGAAAAAACTCTATTTGGGCTGCCTGTGACTGTCCTGACTGTACTGCGTCTCTGCTGGGGGTAGTTGTCCTAATTCATACGCAGTCAGCCAAGTGTTACAGCAGGCTTGCGCAAAATTCTTTCCTGGCTCTGCGTACCCTCTTACATCACCGCTGTCATCCTGTCCAGAGTGAAACAGTCTGCAGTAATTTTACATAGTCCAGGGCCAGTAGTGGTGGTGAGGCAGGGACAGTGAAAGATATATCCAGTCTATAGAGGCAGTGGGCTTTTCCAAAAAAATTTGGGAAAAAACTCTATTTGGGCTGCCTGTGACCATCCTGACTGTACTGCGTCTCTTCTGGGGGTAGTTGTCCTAATTCATACGCAGCCAGCTAAGTGTTACAGCAGGCTTGCGCAAAATTCTTTCCTGGCTCTGCGTTGCCTCTTACATCACCGCTGTCATCCTGTCCAGAGTGAAACAGTCTGCAGTAATTTTACATAGTCCAGGGCCAGTAGTGGTGGTGAGGCAGGGACAGTGAAAGACATATCCAGTCTATATAGGCAGTGGGCTTTTCCAAAAAAATTTTGGGAAAAAAATCTATTTGGGCTGCCTGTGACCGTCCTAACTGTACTGCGTCTCTGCTGGGGGTAGTTGTCCTAATTCACACGCAGCCAGCTAAGTGTTACAGCAGGCTTGCGCAAATTTTTTTCCTAGCTCTGCGTTGCCTCTTACATCACCGCTGTCATCCTGTCCAGAGTGAAACAGTCTGCAGTGATTTTACATAGTCCAGGGCCCGTAGTGGTGGTGAGGCAGGGACAGTGAAAGACATATCCAGTCTATATAGGCAGTGGGCTTTTCCAAAAAAATTTGGGAAAAAAAATCTATTTGGGCTGCCTGTGACCGTCCTGACTGTACTGCGTCTCTGCTGGGGGTAGTTGTCCTAATTCATACGCAGCCAGCTAAGTGTTACAGCAGGCTTGCGCAAAATTCTTTCCTGGCTCTGCGTTGCCTCTTACATCACCGCTGTCATCCTGTCCAGAGTGAAACAGTCTGCAGTAATTTTACATAGTCCAGGGCCAGTAGTGGTGGTGAGGCAGGGACAGTGAAAGACATATCCAGTCTATATAGGCAGTGGGCTTTTCCAAAAAAATTTGGGAAAAAAAATCTATTTCGGCTGCCTGTGACCGTCCTGACTGTACTGCGTCTCTGCTTAGGGTAGTTGTCCTAATTCATACCCAGCCAGCTAAGTGTTACAGCAGGCTTGCGCAAAATTCTTTCCTGGCTCTGCGTTGCCTCTTACATCAGTGCTGTCATCCTGTCCAGAGTGAAACAGTCTGCAATATTTTAAATAGTCCAGGGCCAGTAGTGGTGGTGAGGTAGGGACAGTGAAAGACATCCAGTCTATATAGGCAGTGGGCTTTTCCAAAAAAATTTAGGAAAAAAAATCTATTTGGGCTGCCTGTGACCGTCCTGACTGTACTGCGTATCTGCTGGGGGTGGTTGTCCTAATTCATACGCAGCCAGCTAAGTGTTAAAGCAGGCTGGCGCAAAATTCTTTCCTGACTCTGCGTTGCCTCTTACATCACTGCCGGTATCCTGTCCAGAGTGAAACAGTCTGCAGTAATTTTACATAGTCCAGGGCCAGTAGTGGTGGTGAGGCAGGGACAGTGAAAGACATATCCAGTCTATATAGGCAGTGGGCTTTTCCAAAAAAATTTGGGGAAAAAAATCTATTTGGGCTGCCTGTGACCGTCCTGACTGTACTGCGTCTCTGCTGGGGGTAGTTGTCCTAATTCACACGCAGCCAGCTAAGTGTTACAGCAGGCTTGCGCAAATTTTGTTCCTAGCTCTGCGTTGCCTCTTACATCACCGCTGTCATCCTGTCCAGAGTGAAACAGTCTGCAGTGATTTTACATAGTCCAGGGCCCGTAGTGGTGGTGAGGCAGGGACAGTGAAAGACATATCCAGTCTATATAGGCAGTGGGCTTTTCCAAAACCATTTGGGAAAAAATATCTATTTGGGCTGCCTGTGACCGTCCTGACTGTACTGCGTCTCTGCTGGGGGTAGTTGTCCTAATTCATACGCAGCCAGCTAAGTGTTACAGCAGGCTTGCGCAAAATTCTTTCCATTCTCTGCGTTGCCTCTTACATCACCGCTGTCATGCTGTCCAGAGTGAAACAGTCTGCAGTAATTTTACATAGTCCAGGGCCAGAAGTGGTGGTGAGGCAGGGACAGTGAAAGACATATCCAGTCTATATAGGCAGTGGGCTTTTCCAAAAAAATTTGGGAAAAAAAATCTATTTGGGCTGCCTGTGACCGTCCTGACTGTACTGCGTCTCTGCTTAGGGTAGTTGTCCTAATTCATACCCAGCCAGCTAAGTGTTACAGCAGGCTTGCGCAAAATTCTTTCCTGGCTCTGCGTTGCCTCTTACATCAGCGCTGTCATCCTGTCCAGAGTGAAACAGTCTGCTATATTTTTACATAGTCCAGGGCCAGTAGTGGTGGTGAGGCAGGGACAGTGAAAGACATATCCAGTCTATATAGGAAGCGGGCTTTTCCAAAAAAATTTAGGAAAAAAAATCTATTTGGGCTGCCTGTGACCGTCCTGACTGTACTGCGTCTTTGCTGGGGGTAATTGTCCTAATTTATACGCAGCCAGCTAAGTGTTACAGCCGGCTTGCGCAAAATTCTTTCCTGGCTCTGCGCTGCCTCTTACTTCACCGCTGTCATCCTGTCCAGAGTGAAACAGTCTGCCGTAATTTTACATAGTCCAGGGCCAGTAGTGGTGGTGAGGCAGGGACAGTGAAAGACATATCCAGTCTATATAGGCAGTGGGCTTTTCCAAAAAAAAATTGGGAAAAACTTTATTTGGGCTGCCTGTGACTGTCCTGACTGTACTGCGTCTCTGCTGGGGGTAGTTGTCCTAATTCATACGCAGTCAGCCAAGTGTTACAGCAGGCTTGCGCAAAATTCTTTCCTGGCTCTGCGTACCCTCTTACATCACCGCTGTCATCCTGTCCAGAGTGAAACAGTCTGCAGTAATTTTACATAGTCCAGGGCCAGTAGTGGTGGTGAGGCAGGGACAGTGAAAGATATATCCAGTCTATAGAGGCAGTGGGCTTTTCCAAAAAAATTTGGGAAAAAACTCTATTTGGGCTGCCTGTGACCATCCTGACTGTACTGCGTCTCTTCTGGGGGTAGTTGTCCTAATTCATACGCAGCCAGCTAAGTGTTACAGCAGGCTTGCGCAAAATTCTTTCCTGGCTCTGCGTTGCCTCTTACATCATCGCTGTCATCCTGTCCAGAGTGAAACAGTCTGCAGTAATTTTACATAGTCCAGAGCCAATAGTGGTAGTGAGGCAGGGACAGTGAAAGACATATCCAGTCTATATAGGCAGTGGGCTTTTCCAAAACCATTTGGGAAAAAATATCTATTTGGGCTGCCTGTGACCGTCCTGACTGTACTGCGTCTCTGCTGGGGGTAGTTGTCCTAATTCATACGCAGCCAGCTAAGTGTTACAGCAGGCTTGCGCAAAATTCTTTCCTGGCTCTGCGTTGCCTCTTACATCACCGCTGTCATCCTGTCCAGAGTGAAACAGTCTGCAGTAATTTTACATAGTCCAGGGCCAGTAGTGGTGGTGAGGCAGGGACAGTGAAAGACATATCCAGTCTATATAGGCAGTGGGCTTTTCCAAAAAAATTTGGGAAAAAAAATCTATTTGGGCTGCCTGTGACCGTCCTGACTGTACTGCGTCTTTGCTGGGGGTAATTGTCCTAATTTATACGCAGCCAGCTAAGTGTTACAGCCGGCTTGCGCAAAATTTTTTCCTGGCTCTGCGCTGCCTCTTACTTCACCGCTGTCATCCTGTCCAGAGTGAAACAGTCTGCCGTAATTTTACATAGTCCAGGGCCAGTAGTGGTGGTGAGGCAGGGACAGTGAAAGACATATCCAGTCTATATAGGCAGTGGGCTTTTCCAAAAAAAAATTGGGAAAAACTTTATTTGGGCTGCCTGTGACTGTCCTGACTGTACTGCGTCTCTGCTGGGGGTAGTTGTCCTAATTCATACGCAGTCAGCCAAGTGTTACAGCAGGCTTGCGCAAAATTCTTTCCTGGCTCTGCGTACCCTCTTACATCACCGCTGTCATCCTGTCCAGAGTGAAACAGTCTGCAGTAATTTTACATAGTCCAGGGCCAGTAGTGGTGGTGAGGCAGGGACAGTGAAAGATATATCCAGTCTATAGAGGCAGTGGGCTTTTCCAAAAAAATTTGGGAAAAAACTCTATTTGGGCTGCCTGTGACCATCCTGACTGTACTGCGTCTCTTCTGGGGGTAGTTGTCCTAATTCATACGCAGCCAGCTAAGTGTTACAGCAGGCTTGCGCAAAATTCTTTCCTGGCTCTGCGTTGCCTCTTACATCATCGCTGTCATCCTGTCCAGAGTGAAACAGTCTGCAGTAATTTTACATAGTCCAGAGCCAATAGTGGTAGTGAGGCAGGGACAGTGAAAGACATATCCAGTCTATATAGGCAGTGGGCTTTTCCAAAACCATTTGGGAAAAAATATCTATTTGGGCTGCCTGTGACCGTCCTGACTGTACTGCGTCTCTGCTGGGGGTAGTTGTCCTAATTCATACGCAGCCAGCTAAGTGTTACAGCAGGCTTGCGCAAAATTCTTTCCTGGCTCTGCGTTGCCTCTTACATCACCGCTGTCATCCTGTCCAGAGTGAAACAGTCTGCAGTAATTTTACATAGTCCAGGGCCAGTAGTGGTGGTGAGGCAGGGACAGTGAAAGACATATCCAGTCTATATAGGCAGTGGGCTTTTCCAAAAAAATTTTGGGAAAAAAATCTATTTGGGCTGCCTGTGACCGTCCTAACTGTACTGCGTCTCTGCTGGGGGTAGTTGTCCTAATTCACACGCAGCCAGCTAAGTGTTACAGCAGGCTTGCGCAAATTTTTTTCCTAGCTCTGCGTTGCCTCTTACATCACCGCTGTCATCCTGTCCAGAGTGAAACAGTCTGCAGTGATTTTACATAGTCCAGGGCCCGTAGTGGTGGTGAGGCAGGGACAGTGAAAGACATATCCAGTCTATATAGGCAGTGGGCTTTTCCAAAAAAATTTGGGGAAAAAAATCTATTTGGCCTGCCTGTGACCGTCCTAACTGTACTGCGTCTCTGCTGGGGGTAGTTGTCCTAATTCACACGCAGCCAGCTAAGTGTTACAGCAGGCTGGCGCAAAATTCTTTCCTGGCTCTGCGTTGCCTCTTACATCATCGCTGTCATCCTGTCCAGAGTGAAACAGTCTGCAGTAATTTTACATAGTCCAGGGCCAGTAGTGGTAGTGAGGCAGGGACAGTGAAAGACATATCCAGTCTATATAGGCAGTGGGCTTTTCCAAAACCATTTGGGAAAAAATATCTATTTGGGCTGCCTGTGACCGTCCTGACTGTACTGCGTCTCTGCTGGGGGTAGTTGTCCTAATTCATACGCAGCCAGCTAAGTGTTACAGCAGGCTTGCGCAAAATTCTTTCCTGTCTCTGCGTTGCCTCTTACATCACCGCTGTCATCCTGTCCAGAGTGAAACAGTCTGCAGTAATTTTACATAGTCCAGGGCCAGAAGTGGTGGTGAGGCAGGGACAGTGAAAGACATATCCAGTCTATATAGGCAGTGGGCTTTTCCAAAAAAATTTGGGAAAAAAAATCTATTTGGGCTGCCTGTGACCGTCCTGACTGTACTGCGTCTCTGCTTAGGGTAGTTGTCCTAATTCATACCCAGCCAGCTAAGTGTTACAGCAGGCTTGCGCAAAATTCTTTCCTGGTTCTGCGTTGCCTCTTACATCAGCGCTGTCATCCTGTCCAGAGTGAAACAGTCTGCTATATTTTTACATAGTCCAGGGCCAGTAGTGGTGGTGAGGCAGGGACAGTGAAAGACATATCCAGTCTATATAGGCAGTGGGCTTTTCCAAAAAAAAATTGGGAAAAACTTTATTTGGGCTGCCTGTGACCATCCTGACTGTACTGCGTCTCTTCTGGGGGTAGTTGTCCTAATTCATACGCAGCCAGCTAAGTGTTAACGCAGGCTTGCGCAAAATTCTTTCCTGGCTCTGCGTTGCCTCTTACATCACCGCTGTCATCCTGTCCAGAGTGAAACAGTCTGCAGTAATTTTACATAGTCCAGGGCCAGTAGTGGTGGTGAGGCAGGGACAGTGAAAGACATATCCAGTCTATATAGGCAGTGGGCTTTTGCAAAAAAATTTGGGAAAAAAAATCTATTTGGGCTGCCTGTGACCGTCCTAACTGTACTGCGTCTCTGCTGGGGGTAGTTGTCCTAATTCACACGTAGCCAGCTAAGTGTTACAGCAGGCTTGCGCAAAATTCTTTCCTGGCTCTGCGTTGCCTCTTACATCATCGCTGTCATCCTGTCCAGAGTGAAACAGTCTGCAGTAATTTTACATAGTCCAGGGCCAGTAGTGGTGGTGAGGCAGGGACAGTGAAAGACATATCCAGTCTATATAGGCAGTGGGCTTTTCCAAAACCATGTGGGAAAAAATATCTATTTGGGCTGCCTGTGACCGTCCTGACTGTACTGCGTCTCTGCTGGGGGTAGTTGTCCTAATTCATACGCAGCCAGCTAAGTGTTACAGCAGGCTTGCGCAAAATTCTTTCCTGGCTCTGCGTTGCCTCTTACATCACCGCTGTCATCCTGTCCAGAGTGAAACAGTCTGCAGTTAATTTACATAGTCCAGGGCCAGCAGTGGTGGTGAGGCAGGGACAGTGAAAGACATATCCAGTCTATATAGGCAGTGGGCTTTTCCAAAAAAAATTGGGAAAGAAAATCTATTTGGGCTGCCTGTGACCATCCTGACTGTACTGCGTCTCTGCTTGGGGTAGTTGTCCTAATTCATACGCAGCCAGCTAAGTGTTACAGCAGGCTTGCGCAAAATTCTTTCCTGGCTCTGCGTTGCCTCTTACATCAGCGCTGTCATCCTGTCCAGAGTGAAACAGTCTGCAGTAATTTTACATAGTCCAGGGCCAGTAGTGGTGGTGAGGCAGGGACAGTGAAAGACATATCCAGTCTATATAGGCAGTGGGCTTTTCCAAAAATATTTGGGAAAAAAAATCTATTTGGGCTGCCTGTGACCGTCCTGACTGTACTACATCTCTGCTGGGAGTAGTTGTCCTAATTCATATGCAGCCAGCTAAGTGTTACAGCAGGCTTGTGCAAAATTCTTTCCTGGCTCTGCGATGCCTCTTACATCACTGCTGTCATCCTGTCCAGAGTGAAACAGTCTGCAGTAATTTTACATAGTCCAGGGCCAGTAGTGGTGGTGAGGCAGGGACAGTGAAAGATATATCCAGTCTATAGAGGCAGTGGGCTTTTCCAAAAAAATTTGGGAAAAAACTCTATTTGGGCTGCCTGTGACCATCCTGACTGTACTGCGTCTCTTCTGGGGTAGTTGTCCTAATTCATACGCAGCCAGCTAAGTGTTAGAGCAGGCTGGCGCAAAATTCTTTCCTGGCTCTGCGTTGCCTCTTACATCACCGCTGTCATCCTGTCCAGAGTGAAACAGTCTGCAGTAATTTTACATAGTCCAGGGCCAGTAGTGGTGGTGAGGCAGGGACAGTGAAAGACATATCCAGTCTATATAGGCAGTGGGCTTTTCCAAAAAAATTTTGGGAAAAAAATCTATTTGGGCTGCCTGTGACCGTCCTAACTGTACTGCGTCTCTGCTGGGGGTAGTTGTCCTAATTCACACGCAGCCAGCTAAGTGTTACAGCAGGCTTGCGCAAATTTTTTTCCTAGCTCTGCGTTGCCTCTTACATCACCGCTGTCATCCTGTCCAGAGTGAAACAGTCTGCAGTGATTTTACATAGTCCAGGGCCCGTAGTGGTGGTGAGGCAGGGACAGTGAAAGACATATCCAGTCTATATAGGCAGTGGGCTTTTCCAAAAAAATTTGGGAAAAAACTCTATTTGGGCTGCCTGTGACCATCCTGACTGTACTGCGTCTCTGCTGGGGGTAGTTGTCCTAATTCATACGCAGCCAGCTAAGTGTTACAGCAGGCTGGCGCAAAATTCTTTCCTGACTCTGCGTTGCCTCTTACATCACCGCTGGTATCCTGTCCAGAGTGAAACAGTCTGCAGTAATTTTATATAGTCCAGGGCCAGTAGTGGTGGTGAGGCAGGGACAGTGAAAGACATATCCAGTCTATATAGGCAGTGAGCTTTTCCAAAAAAATTTGGGGGAAAAAATCTATTTGGGCTGCCTGTGACCATCCTGACTGTACTGCGTCTCTTCTGGGGGTAGTTGTCCTAATTCATACGCAGCCAGCTAAGTGTTAGAGCAGGCTGGCGCAAAATTCTTTCCTGGCTCTGCGTTGCCTCTTACATCACCGCTGTCATCCTGTCCAGAGTGAAACAGTCTGCAGTAATTTTACATAGTCCAGGGCCAGTAGTGGTGGTGAGGCAGGGACAGTGAAAGACATATCCAGTCTATATAGGCAGTGGGCTTTTCCAAAAAAATTTGGGAAAAAAAATCTATTTCGGCTGCCTGTGACCGTCCTGACTGTACTGCGTCTCTGCTTAGGGTAGTTGTCCTAATTCATACCCAGCCAGCTAAGTGTTACAGCAGGCTTGCGCAAAATTCTTTCCTGGCTCTGCGTTGCCTCTTACATCAGCGCTGTCATCCTGTCCAGAGTGAAACAGTCTGCAATATTTTAAATAGTCCAGGGCCAGTAGTGGTGGTGAGGCAGGGACAGTGAAAGACATCCAGTCTATATAGGCAGTGGGCTTTTCCAAAAAAATGTAGGAAAAAAAATCTATTTGCGCTGCCTGTGACCGTCCTGACTGTACTGCGTATCTGCTGGGGGTAGTTGTCCTAATTCATACGCAGCCAGCTAAGTGTTAAAGCAGGCTGGCGCAAAATTCTTTCCTGGCTCTATGTTGCCTCTTAGATCAGCGCTGTAATCCTGTCCAGAGTGAAACAGTCTGCAATATTTTTACATAGTCCAGGGCCAGTAGTGGAGGTGAGGCAGGGACAGTGAAAGACATATCCAGTCTATATAGGCAGTGGGCTTTTCCAAAAAAATTTGGGAAAAAACTCTATTTGGGCTGCCTGTGACCGTCCTGACTGTACTGCGTCTCTGCTTGGGGTAGTTGTCCTAATTCATACGCAGCCAGCTAAGTGTTACAGCAGGCTGGCGCAAAATTCTTTCCTGGCTCTGCGATGCCTCTTACATCACTGCTGTCATCCTGTCCAGAGTGAAACAGTCTGCAGTAATTTTACATAGTCCAGGGCCAGTAGTGGTGGTGAGGCAGGGACAGTGAAAGACATATCCAGTCTATATAGGCAGTGGGCTTTTCCAAAAAAATTTGGGAAAAAACTCTATTTGGGCTGCCTGTGACCGTCCTGACTGTACTGTGTCTCTGCTGGGGGTAGTTGTCCTAATTCATACGCAGCCAGCTAAGTGTTACAGCAGGCTGGCGCAAAATTCTTTCCTGACTCTGCGTTGCCTCTTACATCACCGCTGGTATCCTGTCCAGAGTGAAACAGTCTGCAGTAATTTTATATAGTCCAGGGCCAGTAGTGGTGGTGAGGCAGGGACAGTGAAAGACATATCCAGTCTATATAGGAAGCGGGCTTTTTCAAAAAAATTTAGGAAAAAAAATCTATTTGGGCTGCCTGTGACCGTCCTGACTGTACTGCGTCTTTGCTGGGGGTAATTGTGCTAATTCATACGCAGCCAGCTAAGTGTTACAGCAGGCTTGAGCAAAATTCTTTCCTGGCTCTGCGCTGCCTCTTACTTCACCGCTGTCATCCTGTCCAGAGTGAAACAGTCTGCCGTAATTTTACATAGTCCAGGGCCAGTAGTGGTGGTGAGGCAGGGACAGTGAAAGACATATCCAGTCTATATAGGCAGTGGGCTTTTCCAAAAAAAAATTGGGAAAAAACTCTATTTGGGCTGCCTGTGACTGTCCTGACTGTACTGCGTCTCTGCTGGGGGTAGTTGTCCTAATTCATACGCAGTCAGCCAAGTGTTACAGCAGGCTTGCGCAAAATTCTTTCCTGGCTCTGCGTACCCTCTTACATCACCGCTGTCATCCTGTCCAGAGTGAAACAGTCTGCAGTAATTTTACATAGTCCAGGGCCAGTAGTGGTGGTGAGGCAGGGACAGTGAAAGATATATCCAGTCTATAGAGGCAGTGGGCTTTTCCAAAAAAATTTGGGAAAAAACTCTATTTGGGCTGCCTGTGACCATCCTGACTGTACTGCGTCTCTTCTGGGGGTAGTTGTCCTAATTCATACGCAGCCAGCTAAGTGTTACAGCAGGCTTGCGCAAAATTCTTTCCTGGCTCTGCGTTGCCTCTTACATCACCGCTGTCATCCTGTCCAGAGTGAAACAGTCTGCAGTAATTTTACATAGTCCAGGGCCAGTAGTGGTGGTGAGGCAGGGACAGTGAAAGACATATCCAGTCTATATAGGCAGTGGGCTTTTCCAAAAAAATTTGGGAAAAAAAATCTATTTGGGCTGCCTGTGACCGTCTTAACTGTACTGCGTCTCTGCTGGGGGTAGTTGTCCTAATTCACACGCAGCCAGCTAAGTGTTACAGCAGGCTTGTGCAAAATTCTTTCCTGGCTCTGCGTTGCCTCTTACATCATCGCTGTCATCCTGTCCAGAGTGAAACAGTCTGCAGTGGTTTTACATAGTCCAGGGCCAGTAGTGGTGGTGAGGCAGGGACAGTGAAAGACATATCCAGTCTATATAGGCAGTGGGCTTTTCCAAAACCATTTGGGAAAAAATATCTATTTGGGCTGCCTGTGACCGTCCTGACTGTACTGCGTCTCTGCTGGGGGTAGTTGTCCTAATTCATACGCAGCCAGCTAAGTGTTACAGCAGGCTTGCGCAAAATTCTTTCCTGGCTCTGCGTTGCCTCTTACATCACCGCTGTCATCCTGTCCAGAGTGAAACAGTCTGCAGTAATTTTACATAGTCCAGGGCCAGTAGTGGTGGTGAGGCAGGGACAGTGAAAGACATATCCAGTCTATATAGGCAGTGGGCTTTTCCAAAAAAATTTGGGAAAAAAAATCTATTTCGGCTGCCTGTGACCGTCCTGACTGTACTGCGTCTCTGCTTAGGGTAGTTGTCCTAATTCATACCCAGCCAGCTAAGTGTTACAGCAGGCTTGCGCAAAATTCTTTCCTGGCTCTGCGTTGCCTCTTACATCAGTGCTGTCATCCTGTCCAGAGTGAAACAGTCTGCAATATTTTAAATAGTCCAGGGCCAGTAGTGGTGGTGAGGCAGGGACAGTGAAAGACATCCAGTCTATATAGGCAGTGGGCTTTTCCAAAAAAATTTAGGAAAAAAAATCTATTTGGGCTGCCTGTGACCGTCCTGACTGTACTGCGTATCTGCTGGGGGTGGTTGTCCTAATTCATACGCAGCCAGCTAAGTGTTAAAGCAGGCTGGCGCAAAATTCTTTCCTGACTCTGCGTTGCCTCTTACATCACTGCCGGTATCCTGTCCAGAGTGAAACAGTCTGCAGTAATTTTACATAGTCCAGGGCCAGTAGTGGTGGTGAGGCAGGGACAGTGAAAGACATATCCAGTCTATATAGGCAGTGGGCTTTTCCAAAAAAATTTGGGGAAAAAAATCTATTTGGGCTGCCTGTGACCGTCCTGACTGTACTGCGTCTCTGCTGGGGGTAGTTGTCCTAATTCACACGCAGCCAGCTAAGTGTTACAGCAGGCTTGCGCAAATTTTGTTCCTAGCTCTGCGTTGCCTCTTACATCACCGCTGTCATCCTGTCCAGAGTGAAACAGTCTGCAGTGATTTTACATAGTCCAGGGCCCGTAGTGGTGGTGAGGCAGGGACAGTGAAAGACATATCCAGTCTATATAGGCAGTGGGCTTTTCCAAAACCATTTGGGAAAAAAATATCTATTTGGGCTGCCTGTGACCGTCCTGACTGTACTGCGTCTCTGCTGGGGGTAGTTGTCCTAATTCATACGCAGCCAGCTAAGTGTTACAGCAGGCTTGCGCAAAATTCTTTCCATTCTCTGCGTTGCCTCTTACATCACCGCTGTCATCCTGTCCAGAGTGAAACAGTCTGCAGTAATTTTACATAGTCCAGGGCCAGAAGTGGTGGTGAGGCAGGGACAGTGAAAGACATATCCAGTCTATATAGGCAGTGGGCTTTTCCAAAAAAATTTGGGAAAAAAAATCTATTTGGGCTGCCTGTGACCGTCCTGACTGTACTGCGTCTCTGCTTAGGGTAGTTGTCCTAATTCATACCCAGCCAGCTAAGTGTTACAGCAGGCTTGCGCAAAATTCTTTCCTGGCTCTGCGTTGCCTCTTACATCAGCGCTGTCATCCTGTCCAGAGTGAAACAGTCTGCTATATTTTTACATAGTCCAGGGCCAGTAGTGGTGGTGAGGCAGGGACAGTGAAAGACATATCCAGTCTATATAGGAAGCGGGCTTTTCCAAAAAAATTTAGGAAAAAAAATCTATTTGGGCTGCCTGTGACCGTCCTGACTGTACTGCGTCTTTGCTGGGGGTAATTGTCCTAATTTATACGCAGCCAGCTAAGTGTTACAGCCGGCTTGCGCAAAATTCTTTCCTGGCTCTGCGCTGCCTCTTACTTCACCGCTGTCATCCTGTCCAGAGTGAAACAGTCTGCCGTAATTTTACATAGTCCAGGGCCAGTAGTGGTGGTGAGGCAGGGACAGTGAAAGACATATCCAGTCTATATAGGCAGTGGGCTTTTCCAAAACCATTTGGGAAAAAATATCTATTTGGGCTGCCTGTGACCGTCCTGACTGTACTGCGTCTCTGCTGGGGGTAGTTGTCCTAATTCATACGCAGTCAGCCAAGTGTTACAGCAGGCTTGCGCAAAATTCTTTCCTGGCTCTGCGTACCCTCTTACATCACCGCTGTCATCCTGTCCAGAGTGAAACAGTCTGCAGTAATTTTACATAGTCCAGGGCCAGTAGTGGTGGTGAGGCAGGGACAGTGAAAGATATATCCAGTCTATAGAGGCAGTGGGCTTTTCCAAAAAAATTTGGGAAAAAACTCTATTTGGGCTGCCTGTGACCATCCTGACTGTACTGCGTCTCTTCTGGGGGTAGTTGTCCTAATTCATACGCAGCCAGCTAAGTGTTACAGCAGGCTTGCGCAAAATTCTTTCCTGGCTCTGCGTTGCCTCTTACATCACCGTTGTCATCCTGTCCAGAGTGAAACAGTCTGCAGTAATTTTACATAGTCCAGGGCCAGTAGTGGTGGTGAGGCAGGGACAGTGAAAGACATATCCAGTCTATATAGGCAGTGGGCTTTTCCAAAAAAAATTGGGAAAGAAAATCTATTTGGGCTGCCTGTGACCATCCTGACTGTACTGCGTCTCTGCTGGGGGTAGTTGTCCTAATTCATACGCAGCCAGCTAAGTGTTACAGCAGGCTTGCGCAAAATTCTTTCCTGGCTCTATGTTGCCTCTTACATCAGCGCTGTCATCCTGTCCAGAGTGAAACAGTCTGCAATATTTTTCATAGTCCAGGGCCAGTAGTGGTGGTGAGGCAGGGACAGTGAAAGACATATCCAGTCTATATAGGCAGTGGGCTTTTCCAAAAAAATTTGGGAAAAAACTCTATTTGGGCTGCCTGTGACCGTCCTGACTGTACTGCGTCTCTGCTGGGGGTAGTTGTCCTAATTCATACGCAGCCAGCTAAGTGTTACAGCAGGCTGGCGCAAAATTCTTTCCTGACTCTGCGTTGCCTCTTACATCACCGCTGGTATCCTGTCCAGAGTGAAACAGTCTGCAGTAATTTTACATAGTCCAGGGCCAGTAGTGGTGGTGAGGCAGGGACAGTGAAAGACATATCCAGTCTATATATGAGCCTCGTGTGGCGCAGAGTGTAAGCTCTCGCCTACGACCTGAAGGTTGCAAGTTCAATCGCCACATGCGTCAGGTAGCCGGCTCAAGGTTGACTCAGCCTTCCATCCTTCCGAGGTCGGTAAAATGAGAACCCAGCTTGGTGGGGGGTAATTAAGTAATAATTACCTGAAAGCGCTGCGTAATAAGTTGGCGCTATACAAATACCAAGATTTATTTATTTATTTATATATAGGCAGTGGGCTTTTCCAAAAAAATTTGGGGAAAAAAATCTATTTGGGCTGCCTGTGACCGTCCTAACTGTACTGCGTCTCTGCTGGGGGTAGTTGTCCTAATTCACACGCAGCCAGCTAAGTGTTACAGCAGGCTTGCGCAAATTTTTTTCCTAGCTCTGCGTTGCCTCTTACATCACCGCTGTCATCCTGTCCAGAGTGAAACAGTCTGCAGTGATTTTACATAGTCCAGGGCCCGTAGTGGTGGTGAGGCAGGGACAGTGAAAGACATATCCAGTCTATATAGGCAGTGGGCTTTTCCAAAAAAATTTGGGGAAAAAAATCTATTTGGGCTGCCTGTGACCGTCCTAACTGTACTGCGTCTCTGCTGGGGGTAGTTGTCCTAATTCACACGCAGCCAGCTAAGTGTTACAGCAGGCTGGCGCAAAATTCTTTCCTGGCTCTGCGCTGCCTCTTACTTCACCGCTGTCATCCTGTCCAGAGTGAAACAGTCTGCCGTAATTTTACATAGTCCAGGGCCAGTAGTGGTGGTGAGGCAGGGACAGTGAAAGACATATCCAGTCTATATAGGCAGTGGGCTTTTCCAAAAAAAAATTGGGAAAAACTTTATTTGGGCTGCCTGTGACTGTCCTGACTGTACTGCGTCTCTGCTGGGGGTAGTTGTCCTAATTCATACGCAGTCAGCCAAGTGTTACAGCAGGCTTGCGCAAAATTCTTTCCTGGCTCTGCGTACCCTCTTACATCACCGCTGTCATCCTGTCCAGAGTGAAACAGTCTGCAGTAATTTTACATAGTCCAGGGCCAGTAGTGGTGGTGAGGCAGGGACAGTGAAAGATATATCCAGTCTATAGAGGCAGTGGGCTTTTCCAAAAAAATTTGGGAAAAAACTCTATTTGGGCTGCCTGTGACCATCCTGACTGTACTGCGTCTCTTCTGGGGGTAGTTGTCCTAATTCATACGCAGCCAGCTAAGTGTTACAGCAGGCTTGCGCAAAATTCTTTCCTGGCTCTGCGTTGCCTCTTACATCATCGCTGTCATCCTGTCCAGAGTGAAACAGTCTGCAGTAATTTTACATAGTCCAGAGCCAATAGTGGTAGTGAGGCAGGGACAGTGAAAGACATATCCAGTCTATATAGGCAGTGGGCTTTTCCAAAACCATTTGGGAAAAAATATCTATTTGGGCTGCCTGTGACCGTCCTGACTGTACTGCGTCTCTGCTGGGGGTAGTTGTCCTAATTCATACGCAGCCAGCTAAGTGTTACAGCAGGCTTGCGCAAAATTCTTTCCTGTCTCTGCGTTGCCTCTTACATCACCGCTGTCATCCTGTCCAGAGTGAAACAGTCTGCAGTAATTTTACATAGTCCAGGGCCAGAAGTGGAGGTGAGGCAGGGACAGTGAAAGACATATCCAGTCTATATAGGCAGTGGGCTTTTCCAAAAAAATTTGGGAAAAAAAATCTATTTGGGCTGCCTGTGACCGTCCTGACTGTGCTGCGTCTCTGCTTAGGGTAGTTGTCCTAATTCATACCCAGCCAGCTAAGTGTTACAGCAGGCTTGCGCAAAATTCTTTCCTGGCTCTGCGTTGCCTCTTACATCAGCGCTGTCATCCTGTCCAGAGTGAAACAGTCTGCTATATTTTTACATAGTCCAGGGCCAGTAGTGGTGGTGAGGCAGGGACAGTGAAAGACATATCCAGTCTATATAGGAAGCGGGCTTTTCCAAAAAAATTTAGGAAAAAAAATCTATTTGGGCTGCCTGTGACCGTCCTGACTGTACTGCGTCTTTGCTGGGGGTAATTGTCCTAATTCATACGCAGCCAGCTAAGTGTTACAGCCGGCTTGCGCAAAATTCTTTCCTGGCTCTGCGCTGCCTCTTACTTCACCGCTGTCATCCTGTCCAGAGTGAAACAGTCTGCCGTAATTTTACATAGTCCAGGGCCAGTAGTGGTGGTGAGGCAGGGACAGTGAAAGACATATCCAGTCTATATAGGCAGTGGGCTTTTCCAAAAAAAAATTGGGAAAAACTTTATTTGGGCTGCCTGTGACTGTCCTGACTGTACTGCGTCTCTGCTGGGGGTAGTTGTCCTAATTCATACGCAGTCAGCCAAGTGTTACAGCAGGCTTGCGCAAAATTCTTTCCTGGCTCTGCGTACCCTCTTACATCACCGCTGTCATCCTGTCCAGAGTGAAACAGTCTGCAGTGATTTTACATAGTCCAGGGCCCGTAGTGGTGGTGAGGCAGGGACAGTGAAAGACATATCCAGTCTATATAGGCAGTGGGCTTTTGCAAAAAAATATTGGAAAAAAAATCTATTTGGGCTGCCTGTGACCGTCCTAACTGTACTGCGTCTCTGCTGGGGGTAGTTGTCCTAATTCACACGCAGCCAGCTAAGTGTTACAGCAGGCTTGCGCAAAATTCTTTCCTGGCTCTGCGTTGCCTCTTACATCATCGCTGTCATCCTGTCCAGAGTGAAACAGTCTGCAGTAATTTTACATAGTCCAGGGCCAGTAGTGGTGGTGAGGCAGGGACAGTGAAAGACATATCCAGTCTATATAGGCAGTGGGCTTTTCCAAAACCATGTGGGAAAAAATATCTATTTGGGCTGCCTGTGACCGTCCTGACTGTACTGCGTCTCTGCTGGGGGTAGTTGTCCTAATTCATACGCAGCCAGCTAAGTGTTACAGCAGGCTTGCGCAAAATTCTTTCCTGGCTCTGCGTTGCCTCTTACATCACCGCTGTCATCCTGTCCAGAGAGAAACAGTCTGCAGTTAATTTACATAGTCCAGGGCCAGCAGTGGTGGTGAGGCAGGGACAGTGAAAGACATATCCAGTCTATATAGGCAGTGGGCTTTTCCAAAAAAAATTGGGAAAGAAAATCTATTTGGGCTGCCTGTGACCATCCTGACTGTACTGCGTCTCTGCTGGGGGTAGTTGTCCTAATTCATACGCAGCCAGCTAAGTGTTACAGCAGGCTTGCGCAAAATTCTTTCCTGGCTCTATGTTGCCTCTTACATCAGCGCTGTCATCCTGTCCAGAGTGAAACAGTCTGCAATATTTTTCATAGTCCAGGGCCAGTAGTGGTGGTGAGGCAGGGACAGTGAAAGACATATCCAGTCTATATAGGCAGTGGGCTTTTCCAAAAAAATTTGGGAAAAAACTCTATTTGGGCTGCCTGTGACCGTCCTGACTGTACTGCGTCTCTGCTGGGGGTAGTTGTCCTAATTCATACGCAGCCAGCTAAGTGTTACAGCAGGCTGGCGCAAAATTCTTTCCTGACTCTGCGTTGCCTCTTACATCACCGCTGGTATCCTGTCCAGAGTGAAACAGTCTGCAGTAATTTTACATAGTCCAGGGCCAGTAGTGGTGGTGAGGCAGGGACAGTGAAAGACATATCCAGTCTATATAGGCAGTGGGCTTTTCCAAAAAAATTTGGGGAAAAAAATCTATTTGGGCTGCCTGTGACCGTCCTAACTGTACTGCGTCTCTGCTGGGGGTAGTTGTCCTAATTCACACGCAGCCAGCTAAGTGTTACAGCAGGCTTGCGCAAATTTTTTTCCTAGCTCTGCGTTGCCTCTTACATCACCGCTGTCATCCTGTCCAGAGTGAAACAGTCTGCAGTGATTTTACATAGTCCAGGGCCCGTAGTGGTGGTGAGGCAGGGACAGTGAAAGACATATCCAGTCTATATAGGCAGTGGGCTTTTCCAAAAAAATTTGGGGAAAAAAATCTATTTGGGCTGCCTGTGACCGTCCTAACTGTACTGCGTCTCTGCTGGGGGTAGTTGTCCTAATTCACACGCAGCCAGCTAAGTGTTACAGCAGGCTGGCGCAAAATTCTTTCCTGGCTCTGCGTTGCCTCTTACATCATCGCTGTCATCCTGTCCAGAGTGAAACAGTCTGCAGTAATTTTACATAGTCCAGAGCCAGTAGTGGTAGTGAGGCAGGGACAGTGAAAGACATATCCAGTCTATATAGGCAGTGGGCTTTTCCAAAACCATTTGGGAAAAAATATCTATTTGGGCTGCCTGTGACCGTCCTGACTGTACTGCGTCTCTGCTGGGGGTAGTTGTCCTAATTCATACGCAGCCAGCTAAGTGTTACAGCAGGCTTGCGCAAAATTCTTTCCTGTCTCTGCGTTGCCTCTTACATCACCGCTGTCATCCTGTCCAGAGTGAAACAGTCTGCAGTAATTTTACATAGTCCAGGGCCAGAAGTGGTGGTGAGGCAGGGACAGTGAAAGACATATCCAGTCTATATAGGCAGTGGGCTTTTCCAAAAAAATTTGGGAAAAAAAATCTATTTGGGCTGCCTGTGACCGTCCTGACTGTACTGCGTCTCTGCTTAGGGTAGTTGTCCTAATTCATACCCAGCCAGCTAAGTGTTACAGCAGGCTTGCACAAAATTCTTTCCTGGCTCTGCGTTGCCTCTTACATCAGCGCTGTCATCCTGTCCAGAGTGAAACAGTCTGCTATATTTTTACATAGTCCAGGGCCAGTAGTGGTGGTGAGGCAGGGACAGTGAAAGACATATCCAGTCTATATAGGCAGTGGGCTTTTCCAAAAAAAAATTGGGAAAAACTTTATTTGGGCTGCCTGTGACTGTCCTGACTGTACTGCGTCTCTGCTGGGGGTAGTTGTCCTAATTCATACGCAGTCAGCCAAGTGTTACAGCAGGCTTGCGCAAAATTCTTTCCTGGCTCTGCGTACCCTCTTACATCACCGCTGTCATCCTGTCCAGAGTGAAACAGTCTGCAGTAATTTTACATAGTCCAGGGCCAGTAGTGGTGGTGAGGCAGGGACAGTGAAAGATATATCCAGTCTATAGAGGCAGTGGGCTTTTCCAAAAAAATTTGGGAAAAAACTCTATTTGGGCTGCCTGTGACCATCCTGACTGTACTGCGTCTCCTCTGGGGGTAGTTGTCCTAATTCATACGCAGCCAGCTAAGTGTTACAGCAGGCTTGCGCAAAATTCTTTCCTGGCTCTGCGTTGCCTCTCACATCACCGCTGTCATCCTGTCCAGAGTGAAACAGTCTGCAGTAATTTTACATAGTCCAGGGCCAGTAGTGGTGGTGAGGCAGGGACAGTGAAAGACATATCCAGTCTATATAGGCAGTGGGCTTTTCCAAAAAAATTTGGGGAAAAAAATCTATTTGGGCTGCCTGTGACCGTCCTAACTGTACTGCGTCTCTGCTGGGGGTAGTTGTCCTAATTCACACGCAGCCAGCTAAGTGTTACAGCAGGCTTGCGCAAATTTTTTTCCTAGCTCTGCGTTGCCTCTTACATCACCGCTGTCATCCTGTCCAGAGTGAAACAGTCTGCAGTGATTTTACATAGTCCAGGGCCCGTAGTGGTGGTGAGGCAGGGACAGTGAAAGACATATCCAGTCTATATAGGCAGTGGGCTTTTCCAAAAAAATTTGGGGAAAAAAATCTATTTGGGCTGCCTGTGACCGTCCTAACTGTACTGCGTCTCTGCTGGGGGTAGTTGTCCTAATTCACACGCAGCCAGCTAAGTGTTACAGCAGGCTGGCGCAAAATTCTTTCCTGGCTCTGCGCTGCCTCTTACTTCACCGCTGTCATCCTGTCCAGAGTGAAACAGTCTGCCGTAATTTTACATAGTCCAGGGCCAGTAGTGGTGGTGAGGCAGGGACAGTGAAAGACATATCCAGTCTATATAGGCAGTGGGCTTTTCCAAAAAAAAATTGGGAAAAACTTTATTTGGGCTGCCTGTGACTGTCCTGACTGTACTGCGTCTCTGCTGGGGGTAGTTGTCCTAATTCATACGCAGTCAGCCAAGTGTTACAGCAGGCTTGCGCAAAATTCTTTCCTGGCTCTGCGTACCCTCTTACATCATCGCTGTCATCCTGTCCAGAGTGAAACAGTCTGCAGTGATTTTACATAGTCCAGGGCCCGTAGTGGTGGTGAGGCAGGGACAGTGAAAGACATATCCAGTCTATATAGGCAGTGGGCTTTTGCAAAAAAATATTGGAAAAAAAATCTATTTGGGCTGCCTGTGACCGTCCTAACTGTACTGCGTCTCTGCTGGGGGTAGTTGTCCTAATTCACACGCAGCCAGCTAAGTGTTACAGCAGGCTTGCGCAAAATTCTTTCCTGGCTCTGCGTTGCCTCTTACATCATCGCTGTCATCCTGTCCAGAGTGAAACAGTCTGCAGTAATTTTACATAGTCCAGGGCCAGTAGTGGTGGTGAGGCAGGGACAGTGAAAGACATATCCAGTCTATATAGGCAGTGGGCTTTTCCAAAACCATGTGGGAAAAAATATCTATTTGGGCTGCCTGTGACCGTCCTGACTGTACTGCGTCTCTGCTGGGGGTAGTTGTCCTAATTCATACGCAGCCAGCTAAGTGTTACAGCAGGCTTGCGCAAAATTCTTTCCTGGCTCTGCGTTGCCTCTTACATCACCGCTGTCATCCTGTCCAGAGAGAAACAGTCTGCAGTTAATTTACATAGTCCAGGGCCAGCAGTGGTGGTGAGGCAGGGACAGTGAAAGACATATCCAGTCTATATAGGCAGTGGGCTTTTCCAAAAAAAATTGGGAAAGAAAATCTATTTGGGCTGCCTGTGACCATCCTGACTGTACTGCGTCTCTGCTGGGGGTAGTTGTCCTAATTCATACGCAGCCAGCTAAGTGTTACAGCAGGCTTGCGCAAAATTCTTTCCTGGCTCTATGTTGCCTCTTACATCAGCGCTGTCATCCTGTCCAGAGTGAAACAGTCTGCAATATTTTTCATAGTCCAGGGCCAGTAGTGGTGGTGAGGCAGGGACAGTGAAAGACATATCCAGTCTATATAGGCAGTGGGCTTTTCCAAAAAAATTTGGGAAAAAACTCTATTTGGGCTGCCTGTGACCGTCCTGACTGTACTGCGTCTCTGCTGGGGGTAGTTGTCCTAATTCATACGCAGCCAGCTAAGTGTTACAGCAGGCTGGCGCAAAATTCTTTCCTGACTCTGCGTTGCCTCTTACATCACCGCTGGTATCCTGTCCAGAGTGAAACAGTCTGCAGTAATTTTACATAGTCCAGGGCCAGTAGTGGTGGTGAGGCAGGGACAGTGAAAGACATATCCAGTCTATATAGGCAGTGGGCTTTTCCAAAAAAATTTGGGGAAAAAAATCTATTTGGGCTGCCTGTGACCGTCCTAACTGTACTGCGTCTCTGCTGGGGGTAGTTGTCCTAATTCACACGCAGCCAGCTAAGTGTTACAGCAGGCTGGCGCAAAATTCTTTCCTGGCTCTGCGTTGCCTCTTACATCATCGCTGTCATCCTGTCCAGAGTGAAACAGTCTGCAGTAATTTTACATAGTCCAGAGCCAGTAGTGGTAGTGAGGCAGGGACAGTGAAAGACATATCCAGTCTATATAGGCAGTGGGCTTTTCCAAAACCATTTGGGAAAAAATATCTATTTGGGCTGCCTGTGACCGTCCTGACTGTACTGCGTCTCTGCTGGGGGTAGTTGTCCTAATTCATACGCAGCCAGCTAAGTGTTACAGCAGGCTTGCGCAAAATTCTTTCCTGTCTCTGCGTTGCCTCTTACATCACCGCTGTCATCCTGTCCAGAGTGAAACAGTCTGCAGTAATTTTACATAGTCCAGGGCCAGAAGTGGTGGTGAGGCAGGGACAGTGAAAGACATATCCAGTCTATATAGGCAGTGGGCTTTTCCAAAAAAATTTGGGAAAAAAAATCTATTTGGGCTGCCTGTGACCGTCCTGACTGTACTGCGTCTCTGCTTAGGGTAGTTGTCCTAATTCATACCCAGCCAGCTAAGTGTTACAGCAGGCTTGCGCAAAATTCTTTCCTGGCTCTGCGTTGCCTCTTACATCAGCGCTGTCATCCTGTCCAGAGTGAAACAGTCTGCTATATTTTTACATAGTCCAGGGCCAGTAGTGGTGGTGAGGCAGGGACAGTGAAAGACATATCCAGTCTATATAGGCAGTGGGCTTTTCCAAAAAAAAATTGGGAAAAACTTTATTTGGGCTGCCTGTGACTGTCCTGACTGTACTGCGTCTCTGCTGGGGGTAGTTGTCCTAATTCATACGCAGTCAGCCAAGTGTTACAGCAGGCTTGCGCAAAATTCTTTCCTGGCTCTGCGTACCCTCTTACATCACCGCTGTCATCCTGTCCAGAGTGAAACAGTCTGCAGTAATTTTACATAGTCCAGGGCCAGTAGTGGTGGTGAGGCAGGGACAGTGAAAGATATATCCAGTCTATAGAGGCAGTGGGCTTTTCCAAAAAAATTTGGGAAAAAACTCTATTTGGGCTGCCTGTGACCATCCTGACTGTACTGCGTCTCCTCTGGGGGTAGTTGTCCTAATTCATACGCAGCCAGCTAAGTGTTACAGCAGGCTTGCGCAAAATTCTTTCCTGGCTCTGCGTTGCCTCTCACATCACCGCTGTCATCCTGTCCAGAGTGAAACAGTCTGCAGTAATTTTACATAGTCCAGGGCCAGTAGTGGTGGTGAGGCAGGGACAGTGAAAGACATATCCAGTCTATATAGGCAGTGGGCTTTTCCAAAAAAATTTGGGGAAAAAAATCTATTTGGGCTGCCTGTGACCGTCCTAACTGTACTGCGTCTCTGCTGGGGGTAGTTGTCCTAATTCACACGCAGCCAGCTAAGTATTACAGCAGGCTTGCGCAAATTTTTTTCCTAGCTCTGCGTTGCCTCTTACATCACCGCTGTCATCCTGTCCAGAGTGAAACAGTCTGCAGTGATTTTACATAGTCCAGGGCCCGTAGTGGTGGTGAGGCAGGGACAGTGAAAGACATATCCAGTCTATATAGGCAGTGGGCTTTTCCAAAAAAATTTGGGGAAAAAAATCTATTTGGGCTGCCTGTGACCGTCCTAACTGTACTGCGTCTCTGCTGGGGGTAGTTGTCCTAATTCACACGCAGCCAGCTAAGTGTTACAGCAGGCTGGCGCAAAATTCTTTCCTGGCTCTGCGCTGCCTCTTACTTCACCGCTGTCATCCTGTCCAGAGTGAAACAGTCTGCCGTAATTTTACATAGTCCAGGGCCAGTAGTGGTGGTGAGGCAGGGACAGTGAAAGACATATCCAGTCTATATAGGCAGTGGGCTTTTCCAAAAAAAAATTGGGAAAAACTTTATTTGGGCTGCCTGTGACTGTCCTGACTGTACTGCGTCTCTGCTGGGGGTAGTTGTCCTAATTCATACGCAGTCAGCCAAGTGTTACAGCAGGCTTGCGCAAAATTCTTTCCTGGCTCTGCGTACCCTCTTACATCACCGCTGTCATCCTGTCCAGAGTGAAACAGTCTGCAGTAATTTTACATAGTCCAGGGCCAGTAGTGGTGGTGAGGCAGGGACAGTGAAAGATATATCCAGTCTATAGAGGCAGTGGGCTTTTCCAAAAAAATTTGGGAAAAAACTCTATTTGGGCTGCCTGTGACCATCCTGACTGTACTGCGTCTCTTCTGGGGGTAGTTGTCCTAATTCATACGCAGCCAGCTAAGTGTTACAGCAGGCTTGCGCAAAATTCTTTCCTGGCTCTGCGTTGCCTCTTACATCATCGCTGTCATCCTGTCCAGAGTGAAACAGTCTGCAGTAATTTTACATAGTCCAGAGCCAATAGTGGTGGTGAGGCAGGGACAGTGAAAGACATATCCAGTCTATATAGGCAGTGGGCTTTTCCAAAACCATTTGGGAAAAAATATCTATTTGGGCTGCCTGTGACCGTCCTGACTGTACTGCGTCTTTGCTGGGGGTAGTTGTCCTAATTCATACGCAGCCAGCTATGTGTTACAGCAGGCTTGCGCAAAATTCTTTCCTGTCTCTGCGTTGCCTCTTACATCACCGCTGTCATCCTGTCCAGAGTGAAACAGTCTGCAGTAATTTTACATAGTCCAGGGCCAGAAGTGGTGGTGAGGCAGGGACAGTGAAAGACATATCCAGTCTATATAGGCAGTGGGCTTTTCCAAAAAAATTTGGGAAAAAAAATCTATTTGGGCTGCCTGTGACCGTCCTGACTGTGCTGCGTCTCTGCTTAGGGTAGTTGTCCTAATTCATACCCAGCCAGCTAAGTGTTACAGCAGGCTTGCGCAAAATTCTTTCCTGGCTCTGCGTTGCCTCTTACATCAGCGCTGTCATCCTGTCCAGAGTGAAACAGTCTGCTATATTTTTACATAGTCCAGGGCCAGTAGTGGTGGTGAGGCAGGGACAGTGAAAGACATATCCAGTCTATATAGGAAGCGGGCTTTTCCAAAAAAATTTGGGAAAAAAAAATCTATTTGGGCTGCCTGTGACCGTCCTGACTGTACTGCGTCTTTGCTGGGGGTAATTGTCCTAATTCATACGCAGCCAGCAAAGTGTTACAGCCGGCTTGCGCAAAATTCTTTCCTGGCTCTGCGCTGCCTCTTACTTCACCGCTGTCATCCTGTCCAGAGTGAAACAGTCTGCCGTAATTTTACATAGTCCAGGGCCAGTAGTGGTGGTGAGGCAGGGACAGTGAAAGACATATCCAGTCTATATAGGCAGTGGGCTTTTCCAAAAAAAAATTGGGAAAAACTTTATTTGGGCTGCCTGTGACTGTCCTGACTGTACTGCGTCTCTGCTGGGGGTAGTTGTCCTAATTCATACGCAGTCAGCCAAGTGTTACAGCAGGCTTGCGCAAAATTCTTTCCTGGCTCTGCGTACCCTCTTACATCACCGCTGTCATCCTGTCCAGAGTGAAACAGTCTGCAGTAATTTTACATAGTCCAGGGCCAGTAGTGGTGGTGAGGCAGGGACAGTGAAAGATATATCCAGTCTATAGAGGCAGTGGGCTTTTCCAAAAAAATTTGGGAAAAAACTCTATTTGGGCTGCCTGTGACCATCCTGACTGTACTGCGTCTCTTCTGGGGGTAGTTGTCCTAATTCATACGCAGCCAGCTAAGTGTTACAGCAGGCTTGCGCAAAATTCTTTCCTGGCTCTGCGTTGCCTCTTACATCACCGCTGTCATCCTGTCCAGAGTGAAACAGTCTGCAGTAATTTTACATAGTCCAGGGCCAGTAGTGGTGGTGAGGCAGGGACAGTGAAAGACATATCCAGTCTATATAGGCAGTGGGCTTTTGCAAAAAAATATTGGAAAAAAAATCTATTTGGGCTGCCTGTGACCGTCCTAACTGTACTGCGTCTCTGCTGGGGGTAGTTGTCCTAATTCACACGCAGCCAGCTAAGTGTTACAGCAGGCTTGCGCAAAATTCTTTCCTGGCTCTGCGTTGCCTCTTACATCATCGCTGTCATCCTGTCCAGAGTGAAACAGTCTGCAGTAATTTTACATAGTCCAGGGCCAGTAGTGGTGGTGAGGCAGGGACAGTGAAAGACATATCCAGTCTATATAGGCAGTGGGCTTTTCCAAAACCATGTGGGAAAAAATATCTATTTGGGCTGCCTGTGACCGTCCTGACTGTACTGCGTCTCTGCTGGGGGTAGTTGTCCTAATTCATACGCAGCCAGCTAAGTGTTACAGCAGGCTTGCGCAAAATTCTTTCCTGGCTCTGCGTTGCCTCTTACATCACCGCTGTCATCCTGTCCAGAGAGAAACAGTCTGCAGTTAATTTACATAGTCCAGGGCCAGCAGTGGTGGTGAGGCAGGGACAGTGAAAGACATATCCAGTCTATATAGGCAGTGGGCTTTTCCAAAAAAAATTGGGAAAGAAAATCTATTTGGGCTGCCTGTGACCATCCTGACTGTACTGCGTCTCTGCTGGGGGTAGTTGTCCTAATTCATACGCAGCCAGCTAAGTGTTACAGCAGGCTTGCGCAAAATTCTTTCCTGGCTCTATGTTGCCTCTTACATCAGCGCTGTCATCCTGTCCAGAGTGAAACAGTCTGCAATATTTTTCATAGTCCAGGGCCAGTAGTGGTGGTGAGGCAGGGACAGTGAAAGACATATCCAGTCTATATAGGCAGTGGGCTTTTCCAAAAAAATTTGGGAAAAAACTCTATTTGGGCTGCCTGTGACCGTCCTGACTGTACTGCGTCTCTGCTGGGGGTAGTTGTCCTAATTCATACGCAGCCAGCTAAGTGTTACAGCAGGCTGGCGCAAAATTCTTTCCTGACTCTGCGTTGCCTCTTACATCACCGCTGGTATCCTGTCCAGAGTGAAACAGTCTGCAGTAATTTTACATAGTCAAGGGCCAGTAGTGGTGGTGAGGCAGGGACAGTGAAAGACATATCCAGTCTATATAGGCAGTGGGCTTTTCCAAAAAAATTTGGGGAAAAAAATCTATTTGGGCTGCCTGTGACCGTCCTAACTGTACTGCGTCTCTGCTGGGGGTAGTTCTCCTAATTCACACGCAGCCAGCTAAGTGTTACAGCAGGCTTGCGCAAATTTTTTTCCTAGCTCTGCGTTGCCTCTTACATCACCGCTGTCATCCTGTCCAGAGTGAAACAGTCTGCAGTGATTTTACATAGTCCAGGGCCCGTAGTGGTGGTGAGGCAGGGACAGTGAAAGACATATCCAGTCTATATAGGCAGTGGGCTTTTCCAAAAAAATTTGGGGAAAAAAATCTATTTGGGCTGCCTGTGACCGTCCTAACTGTACTGCGTCTCTGCTGGGGGTAGTTGTCCTAATTCACACGCAGCCAGCTAAGTGTTACAGCAGGCTGGCGCAAAATTCTTTCCTGGCTCTGCGTTGCCTCTTACATCATCGCTGTCATCCTGTCCAGAGTGAAACAGTCTGCAGTAATTTTACATAGTCCAGAGCCAGTAGTGGTAGTGAGGCAGGGACAGTGAAAGACATATCCAGTCTATATAGGCAGTGGGCTTTTCCAAAACCATTTGGGAAAAAATATCTATTTGGGCTGCCTGTGACCGTCCTGACTGTACTGCGTCTCTGCTGGGGGTAGTTGTCCTAATTCATACGCAGCCAGCTAAGTGTTACAGCAGGCTTGCGCAAAATTCTTTCCTGTCTCTGCGTTGCCTCTTACATCACCGCTGTCATCCTGTCCAGAGTGAAACAGTCTGCAGTAATTTTACATAGTCCAGGGCCAGAAGTGGTGGTGAGGCAGGGACAGTGAAAGACATATCCAGTCTATATAGGCAGTGGGCTTTTCCAAAAAAATTTGGGAAAAAAAATCTATTTGGGCTGCCTGTGACCGTCCTGACTGTACTGCGTCTCTGCTTAGGGTAGTTGTCCTAATTCATACGCAGCCAGCTAAGTGTTACAGCAGGCTTGCGCAAAATTCTTTCCTGGCTCTGCGTTGCCTCTTACATCAGCGCTGTCATCCTGTCCAGAGTGAAACAGTCTGCTATATTTTTACATAGTCCAGGGCCAGTAGTGGTGGTGAGGCAGGGACAGTGAAAGACATATCCAGTCTATATAGGCAGTGGGCTTTTCCAAAAAAAAATTGGGAAAAACTTTATTTGGGCTGCCTGTGACTGTCCTGACTGTACTGCGTCTCTGCTGGGGGTAGTTGTCCTAATTCATACGCAGTCAGCCAAGTGTTACAGCAGGCTTGCGCAAAATTCTTTCCTGGCTCTGCGTACCCTCTTACATCACCGCTGTCATCCTGTCCAGAGTGAAACAGTCTGCAGTAATTTTACATAGTCCAGGGCCAGTAGTGGTGGTGAGGCAGGGACAGTGAAAGATATATCCAGTCTATAGAGGCAGTGGGCTTTTCCAAAAAAATTTGGGAAAAAACTCTATTTGGGCTGCCTGTGACCATCCTGACTGTACTGCGTCTCCTCTGGGGGTAGTTGTCCTAATTCATACGCAGCCAGCTAAGTGTTACAGCAGGCTTGCGCAAAATTCTTTCCTGGCTCTGCGTTGCCTCTCACATCACCGCTGTCATCCTGTCCAGAGTGAAACAGTCTGCAGTAATTTTACATAGTCCAGGGCCAGTAGTGGTGGTGAGGCAGGGACAGTGAAAGACATATCCAGTCTATATAGGCAGTGGGCTTTTGCAAAAAAATTTGGGAAAAAAAATCTATTTGGGCTGCCTGTGACCGTCCTAACTGTACTGCGTCTCTGCTGGGGGTAGTTGTCCTAATTCACACGCAGCCAGCTAAGTGTTACAGCAGGCTTGCGCAAAATTCTTTCCTGGCTCTGCGTTGCCTCTTACATCATCGCTGTCATCCTGTCCAGAGTGAAACAGTCTGCAGTAATTTTACATAGTCCAGGGCCAGTAGTGGTGGTGAGGCAGGGACAGTGAAAGACATATCCAGTCTATATAGGCAGTGGGCTTTTCCAAAACCATGTGGGAAAAAATATCTATTTGGGCTGCCTGTGACCGTCCTGACTGTACTGCGTCTCTGCTGGGGGTAGTTGTCCTAATTCATACGCAGCCAGCTAAGTGTTACAGCAGGCTTGCGCAAAATTCTTTCCTGGCTCTGCGTTGCCTCTTACATCACCGCTGTCATCCTGTCCAGAGTGAAACAGTCTGCAGTTAATTTACATAGTCCAGGGCCAGCAGTGGTGGTGAGGCACGGACAGTGAAAGACATATCCAGTCTATATAGGCAGTGGGCTTTTCCAAAAAAAATTGGGAAAGAAAATCTATTTGGGCTGCCTGTGACCATCCTGACTGTACTGCGTCTCTGCTGGGGGTAGTTGTCCTAATTCATACGCAGCCAGCTAAGTGTTACAGCAGGCTTGCGCAAAATTCTTTCCTGGCTCTATGTTGCCTCTTACATCAGCGCTGTCATCCTGTCCAGAGTGAAACAGTCTGCAATATTTTTCATAGTCCAGGGCCAGTAGTGGTGGTGAGGCAGGGACAGTGAAAGACATATCCAGTCTATATAGGCAGTGGGCTTTTCCAAAAAAATTTGGGAAAAAACTCTATTTGGGCTGCCTGTGACCGTCCTGACTGTACTGCGTCTCTGCTTGGGGTAGTTGTCCTAATTCATACGCAGCCAGCTAAGTGTTACAGCAGGCTTGCGCAAAATTCTTTCCTGGCTCTGCGTTGCCTCTTACATCAGCGCTGTCATCCTGTCCAGAGTGAAACAGTCTGCAGTAATTTTACATAGTCCAGGGCCAGTAGTGGTGGTGAGGCAGGGACAGTGAAAGACATATCCAGTCTATATAGGCAGTGGGCTTTTCCAAAAATATTTGGGAAAAAAAATCTATATGGGCTGCCTGTGACCGTCCTGACTGTACTGCGTCTCTGCTGGGGGTAGTTGTCCTAATTCATACGCAGCCAGCTAAGTGTTACAGCAGGCTGGCGCAAAATTCTTTCCTGACTCTGCGTTGCTTCTTACATCACCGCTGGTATCCTGTCCAGAGTGAAACAGTCTGCAGTAATTTTATATAGTCCAGGGCCAGTAGTGGTGGTGAGGCAGGGACAGTGAAAGACATATCCAGTCTATATAGGCAGTGGGCTTTTCCAAAAAAATTTGGGGGAAAAAATCTATTTGGGCTGCCTGTGACCGTCCTAACTGTACTGCGTCTCTGCTGGGGGTAGTTGTCCTAATTCACACGCAGCCAGCTAAGTGTTACAGCAGGCTGGCGCAAAATTCTTTCCTGGCTCTGCGTTGCCTCTTACATCACCGCTGTCATCCTGTCCAGAGTGAAACAGTCTGCAGTAATTTTATATAGTCCAGGGCCAGTAGTGGTGGTGAGGCAGGGACAGTGAAAGACATATCCAGTCTATATAGGCAGTGGGCTTTTCCAAAAAAATTTGGGAAAAAAAATCTATTTCGGCTGCCTGTGACCTTCCTGACTGTACTGCGTCTCTGCTTAGGGTAGTTGTCCTAATTCATACCCAGCCAGCTAAGTGTTACAGCAGGCTTGCGCAAAATTCTTTCCTGGCTCTGCGTTGCCTCTTACATCAGCGCTGTCATCCTGTCCAGAGTGAAACAGTCTGCAATATTTTAAATAGTCCAGGGCCAGTAGTGGTGGTGAGGCAGGGACAGTGAAAGACATCCTGTCTATATAGGCAGTGGGCTTTTCCAAAAAAATTTAGGAAAAAAAATCTATTTGGGCTGCCTGTGACCGTCCTGACTGTACTGCGTATCTGCTGGGGGTAGTTGTCCTAATTCATACGCAGCCAGCTAAGTGTTAAAGCAGGCTGGCGCAAAATTCTTTCCTGACTCTGCGTTGCCTCTTACATCACCGCCGGTATCCTGTCCAGAGTGAAACAGTCTGCAGTAATTTTACATAGTCCAGGGCCAGTAGTGGTGGTGAGGCAGGGACAGTGAAAGACATATCCAGTCTATATAGGCAGTGGGCTTTTCCAAAAAAATTTGGGGAAAAAAATCTATTTGGGCTGCCTGTGACCGTCCTAACTATACTGCGTCTCTGCTGGGGGTAGTTGTCCTAATTCACACGCAGCCAGCTAAGTGTTACAGCAGGCTTGCGCAAATTTTTTTCCTAGCTCTGCGTTGCCTCTTACATCACCGCTGTCATCCTGTCCAGAGTGAAACAGTCTGCAGTGATTTTACATAGTCCAGGGCCCGTAGTGGTGGTGAGGCAGGGACAGTGAAAGACATATCCAGTCTATATAGGCAGTGGGCTTTTCCAAAAAAATTTGGGGAAAAAAATCTATTTGGGCTGCCTGTGACCGTCCTAACTGTACTGCGTCTCTGCTGGGGGTAGTTGTCCTAATTCATACGCAGCCAGCTAAGTGTTACAGCAGGCTGGCGCAAAATTCTTTCCTGGCTCTGCGTTGCCTCTTACATCATCGCTGTCATCCTGTCCAGAGTGAAACAGTCTGCAGTAATTTTACATAGTCCAGAGCCAGTAGTGGTAGTGAAGCAGGGACAGTGAAAGACATATCCAGTCTATATAGGCAGTGGGCTTTTCCAAAACCATTTGGGAAAAAATATCTTTTTGGGCTGCCTGTGACCGTCCTGACTGTACTGCGTCTCTGCTGGGGGTAGTTGTCCTAATTCATACGCAGCCAGCTAAGTGTTACAGCAGGCTTGCGCAAAATTCTTTCCTGTCTCTGCGTTGCCTCTTACATCACCGCTGTCATCCTGTCCAGAGTGAAACAGTCTGCAGTAATTTTACATAGTCCAGGGCCAGAAGTGGTGGTGAGGCAGGGACAGTGAAAGACATATCCAGTCTATATAGGCAGTGGGCTTTTCCAAAAAAATTTGGGAAAAAAAATCTATTTGGGCTGCCTGTGACCGTCCTGACTGTACTGCGTCTCTGCTTAGGGTAGTTGTCCTAATTCATGCCCAGCCAGCTAAGTGTTACAGCAGGCTTGCGCAAAATTCTTTCCTGGCTCTGCGTTGCCTCTTACATCAGCGCTGTCATCCTGTCCAGAGTGAAACAGTCTGCTATATTTTTACATAGTCCAGGGCCAGTAGTGGTGGTGAGGCAGGGACAGTGAAAGACATATCCAGTCTATATAGGAAGCGGGCTTTTCCAAAAAAATTTAGGAAAAAAAATCTATTTGGGCTGCCTGTGACCGTCCTGACTGTACTGCGTCTTTGCTGGGGGTAATTGTGCTAATTCATACGCAGCCAGCTAAGTGTTACAGCAGGCTTGAGCAAAATTCTTTCCTGGCTCTGCGCTGCCTCTTACTTCGCCGCTGTCATCCTGTCCAGAGTGAAACAGTCTGCCGTAATTTTACATAGTCCAGGGCCAGTAGTGGTGGTGAGGCAGGGACAGTGAAAGACATATCCAGTCTATATAGGCAGTGGGCTTTTCCAAAACCATTTGCGAAAAAATATCTTTTTGGGCTGCCTGTGACCGTCCTGACTGTACTGCGTCTCTGCTGGGGGTAGTTGTCCTAATTCATACGCAGCCAGCTAAGTGTTACAGCAGGCTTGCGCAAAATTCTTTCCTGTCTCTGCGTTGCCTCTTACATCACCGCTGTCATCCTGTCCAGAGTGAAACAGTCTGCAGTAATTTTACATAGTCCAGGGCCAGAAGTGGTGGTGAGGCAGGGACAGTGAAAGACATATCCAGTCTATATAGGCAGTGGGCTTTTCCAAAAAAAAATTGGGAAAAACTTTATTTGGGCTGCCTGTGACTGTCCTGACTGTACTGCGTCTCTGCTGGGGGTAGTTGTCCTAATTCATACGCAGTCAGCCAAGTGTTACAGCAGGCTTGCGCAAAATTCTTTCCTGGCTCTGCGTACCCTCTTACATCACCGCTGTCATCCTGTCCAGAGTGAAACAGTCTGCAGTAATTTTACATAGTCCAGGGCCAGTAGTGGTGGTGAGGCAGGGACAGTGAAAGATATATCCAGTCTATAGAGGCAGTGGGCTTTTCCAAAAAAATTTGGGAAAAAACTCTATTTGGGCTGCCTGTGACCATCCTGACTGTACTGCATCTCTTCTGGGGGTAGTTGTCCTAATTCATACGCAGCCAGCTAAGTGTTACAGCAGGCTTGCGCAAAATTCTTTCCTGGCTCTGCGTTGCCTCTTACATCACCGCTGTCATCCTGTCCAGAGTGAAACAGTCTGCAGTAATTTTACATAGTCCAGGGCCAGTAGTGGTGGTGAGGCAGGGACAGTGAAAGACATATCCAGTCTATATAGGCAGTGGGCTTTTGCAAAAAAATATTGGAAAAAAAATCTATTTGGGCTGCCTGTGACCGTCCTAACTGTACTGCGTCTCTGCTGGGGGTAGTTGTCCTAATTCACACGCAGCCAGCTAAGTGTTACAGCAGGCTTGCGCAAAATTCTTTCCTGGCTCTGCGTTGCCTCTTACATCATCGCTGTCATCCTGTCCAGAGTGAAACAGTCTGCAGTAATTTTACATAGTCCAGGGCCAGTAGTGGTGGTGAGGCAGGGACAGTGAAAGACATATCCAGTCTATATAGGCAGTGGGCTTTTCCAAAACCATGTGGGAAAAAATATCTATTTGGGCTGCCTGTGACCGTCCTGACTGTACTGCGTCTCTGCTGGGGGTAGTTGTCCTAATTCATACGCAGCCAGCTAAGTGTTACAGCAGGCTTGCGCAAAATTCTTTCCTGGCTCTGCGTTGCCTCTTACATCACCGCTGTCATCCTGTCCAGAGAGAAACAGTCTGCAGTTAATTTACATAGTCCAGGGCCAGCAGTGGTGGTGAGGCAGGGACAGTGAAAGACATATCCAGTCTATATAGGCAGTGGGCTTTTCCAAAAAAAATTGGGAAAGAAAATCTATTTGGGCTGCCTGTGACCATCCTGACTGTACTGCGTCTCTGCTGGGGGTAGTTGTCCTAATTCATACGCAGCCAGCTAAGTGTTACAGCAGGCTTGCGCAAAATTCTTTCCTGGCTCTATGTTGCCTCTTACATCAGCGCTGTCATCCTGTCCAGAGTGAAACAGTCTGCAATATTTTTCATAGTCCAGGGCCAGTAGTGGTGGTGAGGCAGGGACAGTGAAAGACATATCCAGTCTATATAGGCAGTGGGCTTTTCCAAAAAAATTTGGGAAAAAACTCTATTTGGGCTGCCTGTGACCGTCCTGACTGTACTGCGTCTCTGCTGGGGGTAGTTGTCCTAATTCATACGCAGCCAGCTAAGTGTTACAGCAGGCTGGCGCAAAATTCTTTCCTGACTCTGCGTTGCCTCTTACATCACCGCTGGTATCCTGTCCAGAGTGAAACAGTCTGCAGTAATTTTACATAGTCAAGGGCCAGTAGTGGTGGTGAGGCAGGGACAGTGAAAGACATATCCAGTCTATATAGGCAGTGGGCTTTTCCAAAAAAATTTGGGGAAAAAAATCTATTTGGGCTGCCTGTGACCGTCCTAACTGTACTGCGTCTCTGCTGGGGGTAGTTCTCCTAATTCACACGCAGCCAGCTAAGTGTTACAGCAGGCTTGCGCAAATTTTTTTCCTAGCTCTGCGTTGCCTCTTACATCACCGCTGTCATCCTGTCCAGAGTGAAACAGTCTGCAGTGATTTTACATAGTCCAGGGCCCGTAGTGGTGGTGAGGCAGGGACAGTGAAAGACATATCCAGTCTATATAGGCAGTGGGCTTTTCCAAAAAAATTTGGGGAAAAAAATCTATTTGGGCTGCCTGTGACCGTCCTAACTGTACTGCGTCTCTGCTGGGGGTAGTTGTCCTAATTCACACGCAGCCAGCTAAGTGTTACAGCAGGCTGGCGCAAAATTCTTTCCTGGCTCTGCGTTGCCTCTTACATCATCGCTGTCATCCTGTCCAGAGTGAAACAGTCTGCAGTAATTTTACATAGTCCAGAGCCAGTAGTGGTAGTGAGGCAGGGACAGTGAAAGACATATCCAGTCTATATAGGCAGTGGGCTTTTCCAAAACCATTTGGGAAAAAATATCTATTTGGGCTGCCTGTGACCGTCCTGACTGTACTGCGTCTCTGCTGGGGGTAGTTGTCCTAATTCATACGCAGCCAGCTAAGTGTTACAGCAGGCTTGCGCAAAATTCTTTCCTGTCTCTGCGTTGCCTCTTACATCACCGCTGTCATCCTGTCCAGAGTGAAACAGTCTGCAGTAATTTTACATAGTCCAGGGCCAGAAGTGGTGGTGAGGCAGGGACAGTGAAAGACATATCCAGTCTATATAGGCAGTGGGCTTTTCCAAAAAAATTTGGGAAAAAAAATCTATTTGGGCTGCCTGTGACCGTCCTGACTGTACTGCGTCTCTGCTTAGGGTAGTTGTCCTAATTCATACCCAGCCAGCTAAGTGTTACAGCAGGCTTGCGCAAAATTCTTTCCTGGCTCTGCGTTGCCTCTTACATCAGCGCTGTCATCCTGTCCAGAGTGAAACAGTCTGCTATATTTTTACATAGTCCAGGGCCAGTAGTGGTGGTGAGGCAGGGACAGTGAAAGACATATCCAGTCTATATAGGCAGTGGGCTTTTCCAAAAAAAAATTGGGAAAAACTTTATTTGGGCTGCCTGTGACTGTCCTGACTGTACTGCGTCTCTGCTGGGGGTAGTTGTCCTAATTCATACGCAGTCAGCCAAGTGTTACAGCAGGCTTGCGCAAAATTCTTTCCTGGCTCTGCGTACCCTCTTACATCACCGCTGTCATCCTGTCCAGAGTGAAACAGTCTGCAGTAATTTTACATAGTCCAGGGCCAGTAGTGGTGGTGAGGCAGGGACAGTGAAAGATATATCCAGTCTATAGAGGCAGTGGGCTTTTCCAAAAAAATTTGGGAAAAAACTCTATTTGGGCTGCCTGTGACCATCCTGACTGTACTGCGTCTCCTCTGGGGGTAGTTGTCCTAATTCATACGCAGCCAGCTAAGTGTTACAGCAGGCTTGCGCAAAATTCTTTCCTGGCTCTGCGTTGCCTCTCACATCACCGCTGTCATCCTGTCCAGAGTGAAACAGTCTGCAGTAATTTTACATAGTCCAGGGCCAGTAGTGGTGGTGAGGCAGGGACAGTGAAAGACATATCCAGTCTATATAGGCAGTGGGCTTTTGCAAAAAAATTTGGGAAAAAAAATCTATTTGGGCTGCCTGTGACCGTCCTAACTGTACTGCGTCTCTGCTGGGGGTAGTTGTCCTAATTCACACGCAGCCAGCTAAGTGTTACAGCAGGCTTGCGCAAAATTCTTTCCTGGCTCTGCGTTGCCTCTTACATCATCGCTGTCATCCTGTCCAGAGTGAAACAGTCTGCAGTAATTTTACATAGTCCAGGGCCAGTAGTGGTGGTGAGGCAGGGACAGTGAAAGACATATCCAGTCTATATAGGCAGTGGGCTTTTCCAAAACCATGTGGGAAAAAATATCTATTTGGGCTGCCTGTGACCGTCCTGACTGTACTGCGTCTCTGCTGGGGGTAGTTGTCCTAATTCATACGCAGCCAGCTAAGTGTTACAGCAGGCTTGCGCAAAATTCTTTCCTGGCTCTGCGTTGCCTCTTACATCACCGCTGTCATCCTGTCCAGAGTGAAACAGTCTGCAGTTAATTTACATAGTCCAGGGCCAGCAGTGGTGGTGAGGCAGGGACAGTGAAAGACATATCCAGTCTATATAGGCAGTGGGCTTTTCCAAAAAAAATTGGGAAAGAAAATCTATTTGGGCTGCCTGTGACCATCCTGACTGTACTGCGTCTCTGCTGGGGGTAGTTGTCCTAATTCATACGCAGCCAGCTAAGTGTTACAGCAGGCTTGCGCAAAATTCTTTCCTGGCTCTATGTTGCCTCTTACATCAGCGCTGTCATCCTGTCCAGAGTGAAACAGTCTGCAATATTTTTCATAGTCCAGGGCCAGTAGTGGTGGTGAGGCAGGGACAGTGAAAGACATATCCAGTCTATATAGGCAGTGGGCTTTTCCAAAAAAATTTGGGAAAAAACTCTATTTGGGCTGCCTGTGACCGTCCTGACTGTACTGCGTCTCTGCTTGGGGTAGTTGTCCTAATTCATACGCAGCCAGCTAAGTGTTACAGCAGGCTTGCGCAAAATTCTTTCCTGGCTCTGCGTTGCCTCTTACATCAGCGCTGTCATCCTGTCCAGAGTGAAACAGTCTGCAGTAATTTTACATAGTCCAGGGCCAGTAGTGGTGGTGAGGCAGGGACAGTGAAAGACATATCCAGTCTATATAGGCAGTGGGCTTTTCCAAAAATATTTGGGAAAAAAAATCTATATGGGCTGCCTGTGACCGTCCTGACTGTACTGCGTCTCTGCTGGGGGTAGTTGTCCTAATTCATACGCAGCCAGCTAAGTGTTACAGCAGGCTGGCGCAAAATTCTTTCCTGACTCTGCGTTGCTTCTTACATCACCGCTGGTATCCTGTCCAGAGTGAAACAGTCTGCAGTAATTTTATATAGTCCAGGGCCAGTAGTGGTGGTGAGGCAGGGACAGTGAAAGACATATCCAGTCTATATAGGCAGTGGGCTTTTCCAAAAAAATTTGGGGGAAAAAATCTATTTGGGCTGCCTGTGACCGTCCTAACTGTACTGCGTCTCTGCTGGGGGTAGTTGTCCTAATTCACACGCAGCCAGCTAAGTGTTACAGCAGGCTGGCGCAAAATTCTTTCCTGGCTCTGCGTTGCCTCTTACATCACCGCTGTCATCCTGTCCAGAGTGAAACAGTCTGCAGTAATTTTATATAGTCCAGGGCCAGTAGTGGTGGTGAGGCAGGGACAGTGAAAGACATATCCAGTCTATATAGGCAGTGGGCTTTTCCAAAAAAATTTGGGAAAAAAAATCTATTTCGGCTGCCTGTGACCTTCCTGACTGTACTGCGTCTCTGCTTAGGGTAGTTGTCCTAATTCATACCCAGCCAGCTAAGTGTTACAGCAGGCTTGCGCAAAATTCTTTCCTGGCTCTGCGTTGCCTCTTACATCAGCGCTGTCATCCTGTCCAGAGTGAAACAGTCTGCAATATTTTAAATAGTCCAGGGCCAGTAGTGGTGGTGAGGCAGGGACAGTGAAAGACATCCTGTCTATATAGGCAGTGGGCTTTTCCAAAAAAATTTAGGAAAAAAAATCTATTTGGGCTGCCTGTGACCGTCCTGACTGTACTGCGTATCTGCTGGGGGTAGTTGTCCTAATTCATACGCAGCCAGCTAAGTGTTAAAGCAGGCTGGCGCAAAATTCTTTCCTGACTCTGCGTTGCCTCTTACATCACCGCCGGTATCCTGTCCAGAGTGAAACAGTCTGCAGTAATTTTACATAGTCCAGGGCCAGTAGTGGTGGTGAGGCAGGGACAGTGAAAGACATATCCAGTCTATATAGGCAGTGGGCTTTTCCAAAAAAATTTGGGGAAAAAAATCTATTTGGGCTGCCTGTGACCGTCCTAACTATACTGCGTCTCTGCTGGGGGTAGTTGTCCTAATTCACACGCAGCCAGCTAAGTGTTACAGCAGGCTTGCGCAAATTTTTTTCCTAGCTCTGCGTTGCCTCTTACATCACCGCTGTCATCCTGTCCAGAGTGAAACAGTCTGCAGTGATTTTACATAGTCCAGGGCCCGTAGTGGTGGTGAGGCAGGGACAGTGAAAGACATATCCAGTCTATATAGGCAGTGGGCTTTTCCAAAAAAATTTGGGGAAAAAAATCTATTTGGGCTGCCTGTGACCGTCCTAACTGTACTGCGTCTCTGCTGGGGGTAGTTGTCCTAATTCATACGCAGCCAGCTAAGTGTTACAGCAGGCTGGCGCAAAATTCTTTCCTGGCTCTGCGTTGCCTCTTACATCATCGCTGTCATCCTGTCCAGAGTGAAACAGTCTGCAGTAATTTTACATAGTCCAGAGCCAGTAGTGGTAGTGAAGCAGGGACAGTGAAAGACATATCCAGTCTATATAGGCAGTGGGCTTTTCCAAAACCATTTGGGAAAAAATATCTTTTTGGGCTGCCTGTGACCGTCCTGACTGTACTGCGTCTCTGCTGGGGGTAGTTGTCCTAATTCATACGCAGCCAGCTAAGTGTTACAGCAGGCTTGCACAAAATTCTTTCCTGTCTCTGCGTTGCCTCTTACATCACCGCTGTCATCCTGTCCAGAGTGAAACAGTCTGCAGTAATTTTACATAGTCCAGGGCCAGAAGTGGTGGTGAGGCAGGGACAGTGAAAGACATATCCAGTCTATATAGGCAGTGGGCTTTTCCAAAAAAATTTGGGAAAAAAAATCTATTTGGGCTGCCTGTGACCGTCCTGACTGTACTGCGTCTCTGCTTAGGGTAGTTGTCCTAATTCATGCCCAGCCAGCTAAGTGTTACAGCAGGCTTGCGCAAAATTCTTTCCTGGCTCTGCGTTGCCTCTTACATCAGCGCTGTCATCCTGTCCAGAGTGAAACAGTCTGCTATATTTTTACATAGTCCAGGGCCAGTAGTGGTGGTGAGGCAGGGACAGTGAAAGACATATCCAGTCTATATAGGAAGCGGGCTTTTCCAAAAAAATTTAGGAAAAAAAATCTATTTGGGCTGCCTGTGACCGTCCTGACTGTACTGCGTCTTTGCTGGGGGTAATTGTGCTAATTCATACGCAGCCAGCTAAGTGTTACAGCAGGCTTGAGCAAAATTCTTTCCTGGCTCTGCGCTGCCTCTTACTTCGCCGCTGTCATCCTGTCCAGAGTGAAACAGTCTGCCGTAATTTTACATAGTCCAGGGCCAGTAGTGGTGGTGAGGCAGGGACAGTGAAAGACATATCCAGTCTATATAGGCAGTGGGCTTTTCCAAAACCATTTGGGAAAAAATATCTTTTTGGGCTGCCTGTGACCGTCCTGACTGTACTGCGTCTCTGCTGGGGGTAGTTGTCCTAATTCATACGCAGCCAGCTAAGTGTTACAGCAGGCTTGCGCAAAATTCTTTCCTGTCTCTGCGTTGCCTCTTACATCACCGCTGTCATCCTGTCCAGAGTGAAACAGTCTGCAGTAATTTTACATAGTCCAGGGCCAGAAGTGGTGGTGAGGCAGGGACAGTGAAAGACATATCCAGTCTATATAGGCAGTGGGCTTTTCCAAAAAAATTTGGGAAAAAAAATCTATTTGGGCTGCCTGTGACCGTCCTGACTGTACTGCGTCTCTGCTTAGGGTAGTTGTCCTAATTCATGCCCAGCCAGCTAAGTGTTACAGCAGGCTTGCGCAAAATTCTTTCCTGGCTCTGCGTTGCCTCTTACATCAGCGCTGTCATCCTGTCCAGAGTGAAACAGTCTGCTATATTTTTACATAGTCCAGGGCCAGTAGTGGTGGTGAGGCAGGGACAGTGAAAGACATATCCAGTCTATATAGGAAGCGGGCTTTTCCAAAAAAATTTAGGAAAAAAAATCTATTTGGGCTGCCTGTGACCGTCCTGACTGTACTGCGTCTTTGCTGGGGGTAATTGTGCTAATTCATACGCAGCCAGCTAAGTGTTACAGCAGGCTTGCGCAAAATTCTTTCCTGGCTCTGCGTTGCCTCTTACATCACCTCTTACATCACCGCTGTCATCCTGTCCAGAGTGAAACAGTCTGCAGTAATTTTACATAGTCCAGGGCCAGTAGTGGTGGTGAGGCAGGGACAGTGAAAGACATATCCAGTCTATATAGGCAGTGGGCTTTTCCAAAAAAATTTGGGGAAAAAAATCTATTTGGGCTGCCTGTGACCGTCCTAACTGTACTGCGTCTCTGCTGGGGGTAGTTGTCCTAATTCACACGCAGCCAGCTAAGTGTTACAGCAGGCTTGCGCAAAATTCTTTCCTGGCTCTGCGTTGCCTCTTACATCATCGCTGTCATCCTGTCCAGAGTGAAACAGTCTGCAGTAATTTTACATAGTCCAGGGCCAGTAGTGGTGGTGAGGCAGTGAGGCAGAGACAGTGAAAGACATATCCAGTCTATATAGGCAGTGGGCTTTTCCAAAACCATTTGGGAAAAAATATCTATTTGGGCTGCCTGTGACCGTCCTGACTGTACTGCGTCTCTGCTGGGGGTAGTTGTCCTAATTCATACCCAGCCAGCTAAGTGTTACAGCAGGCTTGCGCAAAATTCTTTCCTGGCTCTGCGTTGCCTCTTACATCAGCGCTGTCATCCTGTCCAGAGTGAAACAGTCTGCCGTAATTTTACATAGTCCAGGGCCAGTAGTGGTGGTGAGGCAGGGACAGTGAAAGACATATGCAGTCTATAGAGGCAGTGGGCTTTTCCATAAAAATTTGGGAAAAACTCTATTTGGGCTGCCTGTGACCATCCTGACTGTACTGCGTCTCTGCTGGGGGTAGTTGTCCTAATTCATACGCAGCCAGCTAAGTGTTACAGCAGGCTTGCGCAAAATTCTTTCCTGGCTCTGCGTTGCCTCTTACATCACCGCTGTCATCCTGTCCAGAGTGAAACAGTCTGCAGTAATTTTACATAGTCCAGGGCCAGTAGTGGTGGTGAGGCAGGGACAGTGAAAGACATATCCAGTCTATATAGGCAGTGGGCTTTTCCAAAACCATTTAGGAAAAAAAATCTATTTGGGCTGCCTGTGACCGTCCTGACTGTACTGCGTCTCTGCTGGGGGTAGTTGTCCTAATTCATACGCAGCCAGCTAAGTGTTACAGCAGGCTTGCGCAAAATTCTTTCCTGGCTCTGCGCTGCCTCTTACTTCACCGCTGTCATCCTGTCCAGAGTGAAACAGTCTGCAGTAATTTTACATAGTCCAGGGCCAGTAGTGGTGGTGAGGCAGGGACAGTGAAAGACATATCCAGTCTATATAGGCAGTGGGCTTTTCCAAAAAAATTTGGGAAAAAACTCTATTTGGGCTGCCTGTGACCGTCCTGACTGTACTGCGTCTCTGCTGGGGGTAGTTGTCCTAATTCATACGCAGTCAGCTAAGTGTTACAGCAGGCTTGCGCAAAATTCTTTCCTGGCACTGCGTTGCCTCTTACGTCACCGCTGTCATCCTGTCCAGAGTGAAACAGTCTGCAGTGATTTTACATAGTCCAGGGCCCGTAGTGGTGGTGAGGCAGGGACAGTGAAAGACATATCCAGTCTATATAGGCAGTGGGCTTTTCCAAAAAAATTTGGGGAAAAAAATCTATTTGGGCTGCCTGTGACCGTCCTAACTGTACTGCGTCTCTGCTGGGGGTAGTTGTCCTAATTCACACGCAGCCAGCTAAGTGTTACAGCAGGCTGGCGCAAAATTCTTTCCTGGCTCTGCGTTGCCTCTTACATCATCGCTGTCATCCTGTCCAGAGTGAAACAGTCTGCTATATTTTTACATAGTCCAGGGCCAGTAGTGGTGGTGAGGCAGGGACAGTGAAAGACGTATCCAGTCTATACAGGAAGCGGGCTTTTCCAAAAAAATTTAGGAAAAAAAATCTATTTGGGCTGCCTGTGACCGTCCTGACTGTACTGCGTCTTTGCTGGGGGTAATTGTCCTAATTCATACGCAGCCAGCTAAGTGTTACAGCAGGCTTGCGCAAAATTCTTTCCTGGCTCTGCGCTGCCTCTTAGTTCACCGCTGTCATCCTGTCCAGAGTGAAACAGTCTGCCGTAATTTTACATAGTCCAGGGCCAGTAGTGGTGGTGAGGCAGGGACAGTGAAAGACATATCCAGTCTATATAGGCAGTGGGCTTTTCCAAAAAAAAATTGGGAAAAAACTCTATTTGGGCTGCCTGTGACTGTCCTGACTGTACTGCGTCTCTGCTGGGGGTAGTTGTCCTAATTCATACGCAGTCAGCCAAGTGTTACAGCAGGCTTGCGCAAAATTCTTTCCTGGCTCTGCGTACCCTCTTACATCACCGCTGTCATCCTGTCCAGAGTGAAACAGTCTGCAGTAATTTTACATAGTCCAGAGCCAGTAGTGGTGGTGAGGCAGGGACAGTGAAAGATATATCCAGTCTATAGAGGCAGTGGGCTTTTCCAAAAAAATTTGGGAAAAAACTCTATTTGGGCTGCCTGTGACCATCCTGACTGTACTGCGTCTCTGCTGGGGGTAGTTGTCCTAATTCATACGCAGCCAGCTAAGTGTTACAGCAGGCTTGCGCAAAATTCTTTCCTGGCTCTGCGTTGCCTCTTACATCACCGCTGTCATCCTGTCCAGAGTGAAACAGTCTGCAGTAATTTTACATAGTCCAGGGCCAGTAGTGGTGGTGAGGCAGGGACAGTGAAAGACATATCCAGTCTATATAGGCAGTGGGCTTTTCCAAAACCATTTGGGAAAAAAAATCAATTTGGGCTGCCTGTGACCGTCCTGACTGTACTGCGTCTCTGCTGGGGGTAGTTGTCCTAATTCATACGCAGCCAGCTAAGTGTTACAGCAGGCTTGCGCAAAATTCTTTCCTGGCTCTGCGCTGCCTCTTACTTCACCGATGTCATCCTGTCCAGAGTGAAACAGTCTGCAGTAATTTTACATAGTCCAGGGCCAGTAGTGGTGGTGAGGCAGGGACAGTGAAAGACATATCCAGTCTATATAGGCAGTGGGCTTTTCCAAAAAAATTTGGGAAAAAACTCTATTTGGGCTGCCTGTGACCGTCCTGACTGTACTGTGTCTCTGCTGGGGGTAGTTGTCCTAATTCATACGCAGCCAGCTAAGTGTTACAGCAGGCTTGCGCAAAATTCTTTCCTGGCTCTGCGTTGCCTCTTACATCATCGCTGTCATCCTGTCCAGAGTGAAACAGTCTGCAGTAATTTTACATAGTCCAGGGCCAGTAGTGGTGGTGAGGCAGGGACAGTGAAAGACATATCCAGTCTATATAGGCAGTGTGCTTTTCCAAAAAAATTTGGGGAAAAAAATCTAATTGGGCTGCCTGTGACCGTCCTAACTGTACTGCGTCTCTGCTGGGGGTAGTTGTCCTAATTCACACGCAGCCAGCTGTTACAGCAGGCTGGCGCAAAATTCTTTCCTGGCTCTGCGTTGCCTCTTACATCATCGCTGTCATCCTGTCCAGAGTGAAACAGTCTGCAGTAATTTTACATAGTCCAGGTCCAGTAGTGGTGGTGAGGCAGGGACAGTGAAAGACATATCCAGTCTATATAGGCAGTGGGCTTTTCCAAAAAAATTTGGGAAAGAAAATCTATTTGGGCTGCCTGTGACCGTCCTGACTGTACTGCGTCTCTGCTGGGGGTAGTTGTCCTAATTCATACGCAGCCAGCTAAGTGTTACAGCAGGCTTGCGCAAAATTCTTTCCTGGCTCTGCGTTGCCTCTTACATCACCGCTGTCATCCTGTCCAGAGTGAAACAGTCTGCAGTAATTTTACATAGTCCAGGGCCAGTAGTGGTGGTGAGGCAGGGACAGTGAAAGACATATCCAGTCTATATAGGCAGTGGGCTTTTCCAAAACCATTTGGGAAAAAAAATCTATTTGGGCTGCCTGTGACCGTCCTGACTGTACTGCGTCTCTGCTGGGGGTAGTTGTCCTAATTCATACGCAGCCAGCTAAGTGTTACAGCAGGCTTGCGCAAAATTCTTTCCTGGCTCTGCGTTGCCTCTTACATCACCGCTGTCATCCTGTCCAGAGTGAAACAGTCTGCAGTAATTTTACATAGTCCAGGGCCAGTAGTGGTGGTGAGGCAGGGACAGTGAAAGACATATCCAGTCTATATAGGCAGTGGGCTTTTCCAAAAAATTTTGGGAAAAAAACTATTTGGGCTGCCTGTGACCGTCCTGACTGTACTGCGTCTCTGCTGGGGGTAGTTGTCCTAATTCATACGCAGCCAGCTAAGTGTTACAGCAGGCTTGCGCAAAATTCTTTCCTGGCTCTACGTTGCCTCTTACATCAGCGCTGCCATCCTGTCCAGAGTGAAACAGTCTGCAATATTTTTACATAGTCCAGGGCCAGTAGTGGTGGTGAGGCAGGGACAGTGAAAGACATATCCAGTCTATATAGGTAGTGGGCTTTTCCAAAAAAATTTGGGAAAAAAAATCTATGTGGGCTGCCTGTGACCGTCCTGACTGTACTGCGTCTCTGCTGGGGGTAGTTGTCCTAATTCATACGCAGCCAGCTAAGTGTTACAGCAGGCTTGCGCAAAATTCTTTCCTGGCTCTGCGCTGCCTCTTACTTCACCGCTGTCATCCTGTCCAGAGTGAAACAGTCTGCAGTAATTTTACATAGTCCAGGGCCAGTAGTGGTGGTGAGGCAGGGACAGTGAAAGACATATCCAGTCTATATAGGCAGTGGGCTTTTCCAAAAAAATTTGGGAAAAAACTCTATTTGGACTGCCTGTGATCGTCCTGACTGTACTGCGTCTCTGCTGGGGGTAGTTGTCCTAATTCATACGCAGTCAGCTAAGTGTTACAGCAGGCTTGCGCAAAATTCTTTCCTGGCTCTGCGTTGCCTCTTACGTCACCGCTGTCATCCTGTCCAGAGTGAAACAGTCTGCAGTAATTTTACATAGTCCAGGGCCAGTAGTGGTGGTGAGGCAGGAACAGTGAAAGACATATCCAGTCTATATAGGCAGTGGGCTTTTCCCAAAAAATTTGGGGAAAAAAATCTATTTGGGCTGGCTGTGACCGTCCTGACTGTACTGCTTCTCTGCTGGGGGTAGTTGTCCTAATTCATACGCAGCCAGCTAAGTGTTACAGCAGGCTTGCGCAAAATTCTTTCCTGGCTCTGCGTTGCCTCTTACATCACCGCTGTCATCCTGTCCAGAGTGAAACAGTCTGCAGTTAATTTACATAGTCCAGGGCCAGCAGTGGTGGTGAGGCAGGGACAGTGAAAGACATATCCAGTCTATATAGGCAGTGAGCTTTTCCAAAAAAATTTGGGAAAAAAACTCTGTTTGTCTATTTGGGCTGCCTGTGACTGTCCTGACTGTACTGTGTCTCTGCTGGGGGTAGTTGTCCTAATTCATACGCAGCCAGCTAAGTGTTACAGCAGGCTTGCGCAAAATTCTTTCCTGGCTCTGCGTTGCCTCTTACATCACCGCTGTCATCCTGTCCAGAGTGAAACAGTCTGCAGTAATTTTACATAGTCCAGGGCCAGTAGTGGTGGTGAGGCAGGGACAGTGAAAGACATATCCAGTCTATATAGGCAGTGGGCTTTTCCAAAAAAATTTGGGGAAAAAAATCTATTTGGGCTGCCTGTGACCGTCCTAACTGTACTGCGTCTCTGCTGGGGGTAGTTGTCCTAATTCACACGCAGCCAGCTAAGTGTTACAGCAGGCTGGCGCAAAATTCTTTCCTGGCTCTGCGTTGCCTCTTACATCATCGCTGTCATCCTGTCCAGAGTGAAACAGTCTGCAGTAATTTTACATAGTCCAGGGCCAGTAGTGGTGGTGAGGCAGGGACAGTGAAAGACATATCCAGTCTATATAGGCAGTGGGCTTTTCCAAAAAAATTTGGGAAAGAAAATCTATTTGGGCTGCCTGTGACCGTCCTGACTGTACTGCGTCTCTGCTAGTGGTAGTTGTCCTAATTCATACGCAGCCAGCTAAGTGTTACAGCAGGCTTGCGCAAAATTCTTTCCTGGCTCTGCGTTGCCTCTTACATCACCGCTGTCATCCTGTCCAGAGTGAAACAGTCTGCAGTTAATTTACATAGTCCAGGGCCAGCAGTGGTGGTGAGGCAGGGACAGTGAAAGACATATCCAGTCTATATAGGCAGTGGGCTTTTCCAAAAAAATTTGGGAAAAAACTCTATTTGGGCTGCCTGTGACCGTCCTGACTGTACTGCGTCTCTGCTGGGGGTAGTTGTCCTAATTCATACACAGCCAGCTAAGTGTTACAGCAGGCTTGCGCAAAATTCTTTCCTGGCTCTGCGTTGCCTCTTACATCACCGCTGTCATCCTGTCCAGAGTGAAACAGTCTGCAATATTTTTACATAGTCCAGGGCCAGTAGTAGTGGTGAGGCAGGGACAGTGAAAGACATATCCAGTCTATATAGGCAGCGGGCTTTTCCAAATAAATTTGGGAAAAAAAATCTATTTGGGCTGCCTGTGACCGTCCTGACTGTACTGCGTCTCTGCTGGGGGTAGTTGTCCTAATTCATACGCAGCCAGCTAAGTGTTACAGCAGGCTTGCGCAAAATTCTTTCCTGGCTCTGCGTTGCCTCTTACATCACCGCTGTCATCCTGTCCAGAGTGAAACAGTCTGCAGTAATTTTACATAGTCCAGGGCCAGTAGTGGTGGTGAGGCAGGGACAGTGAAAGACATATCCAGTCTATATAGGCAGTGGGCTTTTCCAAAACCATTTGGGAAAAAAAATCTATTTGGGCTGCCTGTGACCGTCCTGACTGTACTGCGTCTCTGCTGGGGGTAGTTGTCCTAATTCATACGCAGCCAGCTAAGTGTTACAGCAGGCTTGCGCAAAATTCTTTCCTGGCTCTGCGTTGCCTCTTACATCACCGCTGTCATCCTGTCCAGAGTGAAACAGTCTGCAGTAATTTTACATAGTCCAGAGCCAGTAGTGGTGGTGAGGCAGGGACAGTGAAAGACATATCCAGTCTATTTAGGCAGTGGGCTTTTCCAAAAAATTTTGGGAAAAAAACTATTTGGGCTGCCTGTGACCGTCCTGACTGTACTGCGTCTCTGCTGGGGGTAGTTGTCCTAATTCATACGCAGCCAGCTAAGTGTTACAGCAGGCTTGCGCAAAATTCTTTCCTGGCTCTACGTTGCCTCTTACATCAGCGCTGTCATCCTGTCCAGAGTGAAACAGTCTGCAATATTTTTACATAGTCCAGGGCCAGTAGTGGTGGTGAGGCAGGGACAGTGAAAGACATATCCAGTCTATATAGGTAGTGGGCTTTTCCAAAAAAATTTGGGAAAAAAAATCTATGTGGGCTGCCTGTGACCGTCCTGACTGTACTGCGTCTCTGCTGGGGGTAGTTGTCCTAATTCATACGCAGCCAGCTAAGTGTTACAGCAGGCTTGCGCAAAATTCTTTCCTGGCTCTGCGCTGCCTCTTACTTCACCGCTGTCATCCTGTCCAGAGTGAAACAGTCTGCAGTAATTTTACATAGTCCAGGGCCAGTAGTGGTGGTGAGGCAGGGACAGTGAAAGACATATCCAGATTATATAGGCAGTGGGCTTTTCCAAAAAAATTTGGGAAAAAACTCTATTTGGACTGCCTGTGACCGTCCTGACTGTACTGCGTCTCTGCTGGGGGTAGTTGTCCTAATTCATACGCAGTCAGCTAAGTGTTACAGCAGGCTTGCGCAAAATTCTTTCCTGGCTCTGCGTTGCCTCTTACGTCACCGCTGTCATCCTGTCCAGAGTGAAACAGTCTGCAGTAATTTTACATAGTCCAGGGCCAGTAGTGGTGGTGAGGCAGGAACAGTGAAAGACATATCCAGTCTATATAGGCAGTGGGCTTTTCCCAAAAAATTTGGGGAAAAAAATCTATTTGGGCTGGCTGTGACCGTCCTGACTGTACTGCTTCTCTGCTGGGGGTAGTTGTCCTAATTCATACGCAGCCAGCTAAGTGTTACAGCAGGCTTGCGCAAAATTCTTTCCTGGCTCTGCGTTGCCTCTTACATCACCGCTGTCATCCTGTCCAGAGTGAAACAGTCTGCAGTTAATTTACATAGTCCAGGACCAGCAGTGGTGGTGAGGCAGGGACAGTGAAAGACATATCCAGTCTATATAGGCAGTGAGCTTTTCCAAAAAAATTTGGGAAAAAAACTCTATTTGTCTATTTGGGCTACCTGTGACTGTCCTGACTGTACTGTGTCTCTGCTGGGGGTAGTTGTCCTAATTCATACGCAGCCAGCTAAGTGTTACAGCAGGCTTGCGCAAAATTCTTTCCTGGCTCTGCGTTGCCTCTTACATCACCGCTGTCATCCTGTCCAGAGTGAAACAGTCTGCAGTAATTTTACATAGTCCAGGGCCAGTAGTGGTGGTGAGGCAGGGACAGTGAAAGACATATCCAGTCTATATAGGCAGTGGGCTTTTCCAAAAAAATTTGGGGAAAAAAATCTATTTGGGCTGCCTGTGACCGTCCTAACTGTACTGCGTCTCTGCTGGGGGTAGTTGTCCTAATTCACACGCAGCCAGCTAAGTGTTACAGCAGGCTGCCGCAAAATTCTTTCCTGGCTCTGCGTTGCCTCTTACATCATCGCTGTCATCCTGTCCAGAGTGAAACAGTCTGCAGTAATTTTACATAGTCCAGGGCCAGTAGTGGTGGTGAGGCAGGGACAGTGAAAGACATATCCAGTCTATATAGGCAGTGGGCTTTTCCAAAAAAATTTGGGAAAGAAAATCTATTTGGGCTACCTGTGACCGTCCTGACTGTACTGCGTCTCTGCTAGGGGTAGTTGTCCTAATTCATACGCAGCCAGCTAAGTGTTACAGCAGGCTTGCGCAAAATTCTTTCCTGGCTCTGCGTTGCCTCTTACATCACCGCTGTCATCCTGTCCAGAGTGAAACAGTCTGCAGTTAATTTACATAGTCCAGGGCCAGCAGTGGTGGTGAGGCAGGGACAGTGAAAGACATATCCAGTCTATATAGGCAGTGGGCTTTTCCAAAAAAATTTGGGAAAAAACTCTATTTGGGCTGCCTGTGACCGTCCTGACTGTACTGCGTCTCTGCTGGGGGTAGTTGTCCTAATTCATACACAGCCAGCTAAGTGTTACAGCAGGCTTGCGCAAAATTCTTTCCTGGCTCTGCGTTGCCTCTTACATCACCGCTGTCATCCTGTCCAGAGTGAAACAGTCTGCAATATTTTTACATAGTCCAGGGCCAGTAGTAGTGGTGAGGCAGGGACAGTGAAAGACATATCCAGTCTATATAGGCAGTGGGCTTTTCCAAAAAAATTTGGGAAAAAAAATCTATTTGGGCTGCCTGTGACCGTCCTGACTGTACTGCGTCTCTGCTGGGGGTAGTTGTCCTAATTCATACGCAGCCAGCTAAGTGTTACAGCAGGCTTGCGCAAAATTCTTTCCTGTCTCTGCGTTGCCTCTTACATCACCGCTGTCATCCTGTCCAGAGTGAAACAGTCTGCAGTAATTTTACATAGTCCAGGGCCAGTAGTGGTGGTGAGGCAGGGACAGTGAAAGACATATCCAGTCTATATAGGCAGCGGGCTTTTCCAAATAAATTTGGGAAAAAAAATCTATTTGGGCTGCCTGTGACCGTCCTGACTGTACTGCGTCTCTGCTGGGGGTAGTTGTCCTAATTCATACGCAGCCAGCTAAGTGTTACAGCAGGCTTGCGCAAAATTCTTTCCTGGCTCTGCGTTGCCTCTTACATCACCGCTGTCATCCTGTCCAGAGTGAAACAGTCTGCAGTAATTTTACATAGTCCAGGGCCAGTAGTGGTGGTGAGGCAGGGACAGTGAAAGACATATCCAGTCTATATAGGCAGTGGGCTTTTCCAAAAAAATTTGGGAAAAAACTCTTTTTGGGCTGCCTGTGACCGTCCTGACTGTACTGCGTCTCTGCTAGGGGTAGTTGTCCTAATTCATACACAGCCAGCTAAGTGTTACAGCAGGCTTGCGCAAAATTCTTTCCTGGCTCTGCGTTGCCTCTTACATCACCGCTGTCATCCTGTCCAGAGTGAAACAGTCTGCAATATTTTTACATAGTCCAGGGCCAGTAGTGGTGGTGAGGCAGGGACAGTGAAAGACATATCCAGTCTATATAGGCAGTGGGCTTTTCCAAAAAAATTTGGGAAAAAAAATCTATTTGGGCTGCCTGTGACCGTCCTGACTGTACTGCGTCTCTGCTGGGGGTAGTTGTCCTAATTCATACGCAGCCAGCTAAGTGTTACAGCAGGCTTGCGCAAAATTCTTTCCTGTCTCTGCGTTGCCTCTTACATCACCGCTGTCATCCTGTCCAGAGTGAAACAGTCTGCAGTAATTTTACATAGTCCAGGGCCAGTAGTGGTGGTGAGGCAGGGACAGTGAAAGACATATCCAGTCTATATAGGCAGTGGGCTTTTCCAAAAAAATTTGGGAAAAAACTCTATTTGGGCTGCCTGTGACCGTCCTGACTGTACTGCGTCTCTGCTGGGGGTAGTTGTCCTAATTCATACACAGCCAGCTAAGTGTTACAGCAGGCTTGCGCAAAATTCTTTCCTGGCTCTGCGTTGCCTCTTACATCACCGCTGTCATCCTGTCCAGAGTGAAACAGTCTGCAATATTTTTACATAGTCCAGGGCCAGTAGTAGTGGTGAGGCAGGGACAGTGAAAGACATATCCAGTCTATATAGGCAGTGGGCTTTTCCAAAAAAATTTGGGAAAAAAAATCTATTTGGGCTGCCTGTGACCGTCCTGACTGTACTGCGTCTCTGCTGGGGGTAGTTGTCCTAATTCATACGCAGCCAGCTAAGTGTTACAGCAGGCTTGCGCAAAATTCTTTCCTGGCTCTGCGTTGCCTCTTACATCACCGCTGTCATCCTGTCCAGAGTGAAACAGTCTGCAGTAATTTTACATAGTCCAGGGCCAGTAGTGGTGGTGAGGCAGGGACAGTGAAAGACATATCCAGTCTATATAGGCAGTGGGCTTTTCCAAAACCATTTGGGAAAAAAAATCTATTTGGGCTGCCTGTGACCGTCCTGACTGTACTGCGTCTCTGCTGGGGGTAGTTTTCCTAATTCATACGCAGCCAGCTAAGTGTTACAGCAGGCTTGCGCAAAATTCTTTCCTGGCTCTGCGTTGCCTCTTACATCACCGCTGTCATCCTGTCCAGAGTGAAACAGTCTGCAGTTAATTTACATAGTCCAGGGCCAGCAGTGGTGGTGAGGCAGGGACAGTGAAAGACATATCCAGTCTATATAGGCAGTGGGCTTTTCCAAAAAAATTTGAGAAAAAAACTCTATTTGTCTATTTGGGCTGCCTGTGACCTTCCTGACTGTACTGTGTCTCTGCTGGGGGTAGTTGTCCTAATTCATACGCAGCCAGCTAAGTGTTACAGCAGGCTTGCGCAAAATTCTTTCCTGGCTCTGCGTTGCCTCTTACATCACCGCTGTCATCCTGTCCAGAGTGAAACAGTCTGCAGTAATTTTACATAGCCCAGGGCCAGTAGTGGTGGTGAGGCAGGGACAGTGAAAGACATATCCAGTCTATATAGGCAGTGGGCTTTTCCAAAAAAATTTGGGGAAAAAAATCTATTTGGGCTGCCTGTGACCGTCCTAACTGTACTGCGTCTCTGCTGGGGGTAGTTGTCCTAATTCACACGCAGCCAGCTAAGTGTTACAGCAGGCTGCCGCAAAATTCTTTCCTGGCTCTGCGTTGCCTCTTACATCATCGCTGTCATCCTGTCCAGAGTGAAACAGTCTGCAGTAATTTTACATAGTCCAGGGCCAGTAGTGGTGGTGAGGCAGGGACAGTGAAAGACATATCCAGTCTATATAGGCAGTGGGCTTTTCCAAAAAAATTTGGGAAAGAAAATCTATTTGGGCTGCCTGTGACCGTCCTGACTGTACTGCGTCTCTGCTGGGGGTAGTTGTCCTAATTCATACGCAGCCAGCTAAGTGTTACAGCAGGCTTGCGCAAAATTCTTTCCTGGCTCTGCGTTGCCTCTTACATCACCGCTGTCATCCTGTCCAGAGTGAAACAGTCTGCAGTTAATTTACATAGTCCAGGGCCAGCAGTGGTGGTGAGGCAGGGACAGTGAAAGACATATCCAGTCTATATAGGCAGTGGGCTTTTCCAAAAAAATTTGGGAAAAAACTCTATTTGGGCTGCCTGTGACCGTCCTGACTGTACTGCGTCTCTGCTGGGGGTAGTTGTCCTAATTCATACACAGCCAGCTAAGTGTTACAGCAGGCTTGCGCAAAATGCTTTCCTGGCTCTGCGTTGCCTCTTACATCACCGCTGTCATCCTGTCCAGAGTGAAACAGTCTGCAGTAATTTTACATAGTCCAGGGCCAGTAGTGGTGGTGAGGCAGGGACAGTGAAAGACATATCCAGTCTATATAGGCAGTGGGCTTTTCCAAAAAAATTTGGGAAAAAACTCTATTTGGGCTGCCTGTGACCGTCCTGACTGTACTGCGTCTCTGCTAGGGGTAGTTGTCCTAATTCATACACAGCCAGCTAAGTGTTACAGCAGGCTTGCGCAAAATTCTTTCCTGGCTCTGCGTTGCCTCTTACATCACCGCTGTCATCCTGTCCAGAGTGAAACAGTCTGCAATATTTTTACATAGTCCAGGGCCAGTAGTGGTGGTGAGGCAGGGACAGTGAAAGACATATCCAGTCTATATAGGCAGTGGGCTTTTCCAAAAAAATTTGGGAAAAAAAATCTATTTGGGCTGCCTGTGACCGTCCTGACTGTACTGCGTCTCTGCTGGGGGTAGTTGTCCTAATTCATACGCAGCCAGCTAAGTGTTACAGCAGGCTTGCGCAAAATTCTTTCCTGTCTCTGCGTTGCCTCTTACATCACCGCTGTCATCCTGTCCAGAGTGAAACAGTCTGCAGTAATTTTACATAGTCCAGGGCCAGTAGTGGTGGTGAGGCAGGGACAGTGAAAGACATATCCAGTCTATATAGGCAGCGGGCTTTTCCAAATAAATTTGGGAAAAAAAATCTATTTGGGCTGCCTGTGACCGTCCTGACTGTACTGCGTCTCTGCTGGGGGTAGTTGTCCTAATTCATACGCAGCCAGCTAAGTGTTACAGCAGGCTTGCGCAAAATTCTTTCCTGGCTCTGCGTTGCCTCTTACATCACCGCTGTCATCCTGTCCAGAGTGAAACAGTCTGCAGTAATTTTACATAGTCCAGGGCCAGTAGTGGTGGTGAGGCAGGGACAGTGAAAGACATATCCAGTCTATATAGGCAGTGGGCTTTTCCAAAACCATTTGGGAAAAAAAATCTATTTGGGCTGCCTGTGACCGTCCTGACTGTACTGCGTCTCTGCTGGGGGTAGTTTTCCTAATTCATACGCAGCCAGCTAAGTGTTACAGCAGGCTTGCGCAAAATTCTTTCCTGGCTCTGCGTTGCCTCTTACATCACCGCTGTCATCCTGTCCAGAGTGAAACAGTCTGCAGTTAATTTACATAGTCCAGGGCCAGCAGTGGTGGTGAGGCAGGGACAGTGAAAGACATATCCAGTCTATATAGGCAGTGGGCTTTTCCAAAAAAATTTGGGAAAAAAACTCTATTTGTCTATTTGGGCTGCCTGTGACCTTCCTGACTGTACTGTGTCTCTGCTGGGGGTAGTTGTCCTAATTCATACGCAGCCAGCTAAGTGTTACAGCAGGCTTGCGCAAAATTCTTTCCTGGCTCTGCGTTGCCTCTTACATCACCGCTGTCATCCTGTCCAGAGTGAAACAGTCTGCAGTAATTTTACATAGTCCAGGGCCAGTAGTGGTGGTGAGGCAGGGACAGTGAAAGACATATCCAGTCTATATAGGCAGTGGGCTTTTCCAAAAATATTTGGGCAAAAAAATCTATTTGGGCTGCCTGTGACTGTCCTGACTGTACTACATCTCTGCTGGGGGTAGTTGTCCTAATTCATATGCAGCCAGCTAAGTGTTACAGCAGGCTTGCGCAAAATTCTTTCCTGGCTCTGCGATGCCTCTTACATCACCGCTGTCATCCTGTCCAGAGTGAAACAGTCTGCAGTAATTTTACATAGTCCAGGGCCAGTAGTGGTGGTGAGGCAGGGACAGTGAAAGACATATCCAGTCTATATAGGCAGTGGGCTTTTCCAAAACCATTTGGGAAAAAAAATCTATTTGGGCTGCCTGTGACCGTCCTGACTGTACTGCGTCTCTGCTGGGGGTAGTTTTCCTAATTCATACGCAGCCAGCTAAGTGTTACAGCAGGCTTGCGCAAAATTCTTTCCTGGCTCTGCGTTGCCTCTTACATCACCGCTGTCATCCTGTCCAGAGTGAAACAGTCTGCAGTTAATTTACATAGTCCAGGGCCAGCAGTGGTGGTGAGGCAGGGACAGTGAAAGACATATCCAGTCTATATAGGCAGTGGGCTTTTCCAAAAAAATTTGGGAAAAAAACTCTATTTGTCTATTTGGGCTGCCTGTGACCTTCCTGACTGTACTGTGTCTCTGCTGGGGGTAGTTGTCCTAATTCATACGCAGCCAGCTAAGTGTTACAGCAGGCTTGCGCAAAATTCTTTCCTGGCTCTGCGTTGCCTCTTACATCACCGCTGTCATCCTGTCCAGAGTGAAACAGTCTGCAGTTAATTTACATAGTCCAGGGCCAGCAGTGGTGGTGAGGCAGGGACAGTGAAAGACATATCCAGTCTATATAGGCAGTGGGCTTTTCCAAAAAAATTTGGGAAAAAACTCTATTTGGGCTGCCTGTGACCGTCCTGACTGTACTGCGTCTCTGCTGGGGGTAGTTGTCCTAATTCATACGCAGCCAGCTAAGTGTTACAGCAGGCTTGCGCAAAATGCTTTCCTGGCTCTGCGTTGCCTCTTACATCACCGCTGTCATCCTGTCCAGAGTGAAACAGTCTGCAATATTTTTACATAGTCCAGGGCCAGTAGTGGTGGTGAGGCAGGGACAGTGAAAGACATATCCAGTCTATATAGGCAGTGGGCTTTTCCAAAAAAATTTGGGAAAAAAAATCTATTTGGGCTGCCTGTGACCGTCCTGACTGTACTGCGTCTCTGCTGGGGGTAGTTGTCCTAATTCATACGCAGCCAGCTAAGTGTTACAGTAGGCTTGCGCAAAATTCTTTCCTGGCTCTGCGTTGCCTCTTACATCACCGCTGTCATCCTGTCCAGAGTGAAACAGTCTGCAGTTATTTTACATAGTCCAGGGCCAGTAGTGGTGGTGAGGCAGGGACAGTGAAAGACATATCCAGTCTATATAGGCAGTGGGCTTTTCCAAAAAAATTTGGGGAAAAAAATCTATTTGGGCTGCCTGTGACCGTCCTAACTGTACTGCGTCTCTGCTGGGGGTAGTTGTCCTAATTCACACGCAGCCAGCTAAGTGTTACAGCAGGCTGGCGCAAAATTCTTTCCTGGCTCTGCGTTGCCTCTTACATCATCGCTGTCATCCTGTCCAGAGTGAAACAGTCTGCAGTAATTTTACATAGTCCAGGGCCAGTAGTGGTGGTGAGGCAGGGACAGTGAAAGACATATCCAGTCTATATAGGCAGTGGGCTTTTCCAAAAAAATTTGGGAAAAAACTCTATTTGGGCTGCCTGTGACCGTCCTGACTGTACTGCGTCTCTGCTAGGGGTAGTTGTCCTAATTCATACACAGCCAGCTAAGTGTTACAGCAGGCTTGCGCAAAATTCTTTCCTGGCTCTGCCTTGCCTCTTACATCACCGCTGTCATCCTGTCCAGAGTGAAACAGTCTGCAATATTTTTACATAGTCCAGGGCCAGTAGTGGTGGTGAGGCAGGGACAGTGAAAGACATATCCAGTCTATATAGGCAGTGGGCTTTTCCAAAAAAATTTGGGAAAAAAAATCTATTTGGGCTGCCTGTGACCGTCCTGACTGTACTGCGTCTCTGCTGGGGGTAGTTGTCCTAATTCATACGCAGCCAGCTAAGTGTTACAGCAGGCTTGCGCAAAATTCTTTCCTGTCTCTGCGTTGCCTCTTACATCACCGCTGTCATCCTGTCCAGAGTGAAACAGTCTGCAGTAATTTTACATAGTCCAGGGCCAGTAGTGGTGGTGAGGCAGGGACAGTGAAAGACATATCCAGTCTATATAAGCAGCGGGCTTTTCCAAATAAATTTGGGAAAAAAAACTCTATTTGTCTATTTGGGCTGCCTGTGACCTTCCTGACTGTACTGTGTCTCTGCTGGGGGTAGTTGTCCTAATTCATACGCAGCCAGCTAAGTGTTACAGCAGGCTTGCGCAAAATTCTTTCCTGGCTCTGCGTTGCCTCTTACATCACCGCTGTCATCCTGTCCAGAGTGAAACAGTCTGCAGTAATTTTACATAGTCCAGGGCCAGTAGTGGTGGTGAGGCAGGGACAGTGAAAGACATATCCAGTCTATATAGGCAGTGGGCTTTTCCAAAAATATTTGGGCAAAAAAATCTATTTGGGCTGCCTGTGACTGTCCTGACTGTACTACATCTCTGCTGGGGGTAGTTGTCCTAATTCATATGCAGCCAGCTAAGTGTTACAGCAGGCTTGCGCAAAATTCTTTCCTGGCTCTGCGATGCCTCTTACATCACCGCTGTCATCCTGTCCAGAGTGAAACAGTCTGCAGTAATTTTACATAGTCCAGGGCCAGTAGTGGTGGTGAGGCAGGGACAGTGAAAGACATATCCAGTCTATATAGGCAGTGGGCTTTTCCAAAAAAATTTGGGGAAAAAAATCTATTTGGGCTGCCTGTGACCGTCCTAACTGTACTGCGTCTCTGCTGGGGGTAGTTGTCCTAATTCACACGCAGCCAGCTAAGTGTTACAGCAGGCTGCCGCAAAATTCTTTCCTGGCTCTGCGTTGCCTCTTACATCATCGCTGTCATCCTGTCCAGAGTGAAATAGTCTGCAGTAATTTTACATAGTCCAGGGCCAGTAGTGGTGGTGAGGCAGGGACAGTGAAAGACATATCCAGTCTATATAGGCAGTGGGCTTTTCCAAAAAAATTTGGGAAAGAAAATCTATTTGGGCTGCCTGTGACCGTCCTGACTGTACTGCGTCTCTGCTAGGGGTAGTTGTCCTAATTCATACGCAGCCAGCTAAGTGTTACAGCAGGCTTGCGCAAAATTCTTTCCTGTCTCTGCGTTGCCTCTTACATCACCGCTGTCATCCTGTCCAGAGTGAAACAGTCTGCAGTTAATTTACATAGTCCAGGGCCAGCAGTGGTGGTGAGGCAGGGACAGTGAAAGACATATCCAGTCTATATAGGCAGTGGGCTTTTCCAAAAAAATTTGGGAAAAAACTCTATTTGGGCTGCCTGTGACCGTCCTGACTGTACTGCGTCTCTGCTGGGGGTAGTTGTCCTAATTCATACACAGCCAGCTAAGTGTTACAGCAGGCTTGCGCAAAATGCTTTCCTGGCTCTGCGTTGCCTCTTACATCACCGCTGTCATCCTGTCCAGAGTGAAACAGTCTGCAATATTTTTACATAGTCCAGGGCCAGTAGTGGTGGTGAGGCAGGGACAGTGAAAGACATATCCAGTCTATATAGGCAGTGGGCTTTTCCAAAAAAATTTGGGAAACAAAATCTATTTGGGCTGCCTGTGACCGTCCTGACTGTACTGCGTCTCTGCTGGGGGTAGTTGTCCTAATTCATACGCAGCCAGCTAAGTGTTACAGCAGGCTTGCGCAAAATTCTTTCCTGTCTCTGCGTTGCCTCTTACATCACCGCTGTCATCCTGTCCAGAGTGAAACAGTCTGCAGTAATTTTACATAGTCCAGGGCCAGTAGTGGTGGTGAGGCAGGGACAGTGAAAGACATATCCAGTCTATATAGGCAGTGGGCTTTTCCAAATAAATTTGGGAAAAAAAATCTATTTGGGCTGCCTGTGACTATCCTGACTGTACTGCGTCTCTGCTGGGGGTAGTTGTCCTAATTCATACGCAGCCAGCTAAGTGTTACAGCTGGCTTGCGCAAAATTCTTTCCTGGCTCTGCGTTGCCTCTTACATCACCGCTGTCATCCTGTCCAGAGTGAAACAGTCTGCAGTAATTTTACATAGTCCAGGGCCAGTAGTGGTGGTGAGGCAGGGACAGTGAAAGACATATCCAGTCTATATAGGCAGTGGGCTTTTCCAAAACCATTTGGGAAAAAAAATCTATTTGGGCTGCCTGTGACCGTCCTGACTGTACTGCGTCTCTGCTGGGGGTAGTTTTCCTAATTCATACGCAGCCAGCTAAGTGTTACAGCAGGCTTGCGCAAAATTCTTTCCTGGCTCTGCGTTGCCTCTTACATCACCGCTGTCATCCTGTCCAGAGTGAAACAGTCTGCAGTAATTTTACATAGTCCAGGGCCAGTAGTGGTGGTGAGGCAGGGACAGTGAAAGACATATCCAGTCTATATAGGCAGTGGGCTTTTCCAAAAAAATTTGGGAAAAAAAAATCTATTTGGGCTGCCTGTGACCGTCCTGACTGTACTGCGTCTCTGCTGGGGGTAGTTGTCCTAATTCATACGCAGCCAGCTAAGTGTTACAGCAGGCTTGCACAAAATTCTTTCCTGGCTCTGCGTTGCCTCTTACATCAGCGCTGTCATCCTGTCCAGAGTGAAACAGTCTGCAATATTTTTACATAGTCCAGGGCCAGTAGTGGTGGTGAGGCAGGGACAGTGAAAGACATATCCAGTCTATATAGGCAGTGGGCTTTTCCAAAAAAATTTGGGAAAAAAACTATTTGGGCTGCCTGTGACCGTCCTGACTGTACTGCGTCTCTGCTGGGGGTAGTTGTCCTAATTCATACGCAGCCAGCTAAGTGTTGCAGCAGGCTTGCGCAAAATTCTTTCCTGGCTCTGCGTTGCCTCTTACATCACCGCTGTCATCCTGTCCAGAGTGAAACAGTCTGCATTAATTTTACATAGTCCAGGGCCAGTAGTGGTGGTGAGGCAGGGACAGTGAAAGACATATCCAGTCTATATAGGCAGTGGGCTTTTCCAAATAAATTTGGGAAAAATTTTTTATTTCGGCTGCCTGTGACCGTCCTGACTGTACTGCGTCTCTACTGGGGGTAGTTGTCCTAATTCATAAGCAGCCAGCTAAGTGTTACAGCAGGCTTGCGCAAAATTCTTTCCTGGCTCTGCGTTGCCTCTTACATCACCGCTGTCATCCTGTCCAGAGTGAAAGTCTGCAGTAATTTTACATAGTTCAGGGCCAGTAGTGGTGGTGAGGCAGGGACAGTGAAAGACATATCCAGTCTATATAGGCAGTGGGCTTTTCCAAAAAAATTTGGGGAAAAAAATCTATTTGGGCTGCCTGTGACCGTCCTGACTGTACTACATCTCTGCTGGGGGTAGTTGTCCTAATTCATATGCAGCCAGCTAAGTGTTACAGCAGGCTTGCGTAAAATTCTTTCCTGGCTCTGCGTTGCCTCTTACATCACCGCTGTCATCCTGTCCAGAGTGAAACAGTCTGCAGTAATTTTACATAGTCCAGGGCCAGTAGTGGTGGTGAGGCAGGGACAGTGAAAGACATATCCAGTCTATATAGGCAGTGGGCTTTTCCAAAACCATTTGGGAAAAAAAATCTATTTGGGCTGCCTGTGACCGTCCTGACTGTACTGCGTCTCTGCTGGGGGTAGTTTTCCTAATTCATACGCAGCCAGCTAAGTGTTACAGCAGGCTTGCGCAAAATTCTTTCCTGGCTCTGCGTTGCCTCTTACATCACCGCTGTCATCCTGTCCAGAGTGAAACAGTCTGCAGTAATTTTACATAGTCCAGGGCCAGTAGTGGTGGTGAGGCAGGGACAGTGAAAGACATATCCAGTCTACATAGGCAGTGGGCTTTTCCAAAAAAATTTGGGAAAAAAAATCTATTTGGGCTGCCTGTGACCGTCCTGACTGTACTGCGTCTCTGCTGGGGGTAGTTGTCCTAATTCATACGCAGCCAGCTAAGTGTTACAGCAGGCTTGCACAAAATTCCTTCCTGGCTCTGCGTTGCCTCTTACATCACCGCTGTCATCCTGTCCAGAGTGAAACAGTCTGCAGTAATTTTACATAGTCAAGGGCCAGTAGTGGTGGTGAGGCAGGGACAGTGAAAGACATATCCAGTCTATATAGGCAGTGAGCTTTTCCCAAAAAATTTGGGGAAAAAAATCTATTTGGGCTGCCTGTGACCGTCCTGACTGTACTCCGTCACTGCTGGGGGTAGTTGTCCTAATTCATACGCAGCCAGCTAAGTGTTACAGCAGGCTTGCGCAAAATTCTTTCCTGGCTCTGCGTTGCCTCTTACATCAGCGCTGTCATCCTGTCCAGAGTGAAACAGTCTGCAATATTTTTACATAGTCCAGGGCCAGTAGTGGTGGTGAGGCAGGGACAGTGAAAGACATATCCAGTCTATATAGGCAGTGGGCTTTTCCAAAAAAATTTGGGAAAAAAAATCTATTTGGGCTGCCTGTGACCGTCCTGACTGTACTGCGTCTCTGCTGGGGGTAGTTGTCCTAATTCATACGCAGCCAGCTAAGTGTTACAGCAGGCTTGCGCAAAATTCTTTCCTGGCTCTGCGTTGCCTCTTACATCACCGCTGTCATCCTGTCCAGAGTGAAACAGTCTGCATTAATTTTACATAGTCCAGGGCCAGTAGTGGTGGTGAGGCAGGGACAGTGAAAGACATATCCAGTCTATATAGGCAGTGGGCTTTTCCAAATAAATTTGGGAAAAAAAATTAATTTCGGCTGCCTGTGACCGTCCTGACTGTACTGCGTCTCTGCTGGGGGTAGTTGTCCTAATTCATAAGCAGCCAGCTAAGTGTTACAGCAGGATTGCGCAAAATTCTTTCCTGGCTCTGCGTTGCCTCTAACATCACTGCTGTCATCCAGTCCAGAGTGAAACAGTCTGCATTAATTTTACATAGTCCAGGGCCAGTAGTGGTGGTGAGGCAGGGACAGTGAAAGACATATCCAGTCTATATAGGCAGTGGGCTTTTCCAAAAAAATTTGGGAAAAAAAATCTATTTGGGCTGCCTGTGACCGTCCTGACTGTACTGCGTCTCTGCTGGGGGTGGTTGTCCTAATTCATACGCAGCCAGCTAAGTGTTGCAGCAGGCTTGCGCAAAATTCTTTCCTGGCTCTGCGTTGCCTCTTACATCACCGCTGTCATCCTGTCCAGAGTGAAACAGTCTGCATTAATTTTACATAGTCCAGGGCCAGTAGTGGTGGTGAGGCAGGGACAGTGAAAGACATATCCAGTCTATATAGGCAGTGGGCTTTTCCAAATAAATTTGGGAAAAATTTTTTATTTCGGCTGCCTGTGACCGTCCTGACTGTACTGCGTCTCTGCTGGGGGTAGTTGTCCTAATTCATAAGCAGCCAGCTAAGTGTTACAGCAGGCTTGCGCAAAATTCTTTCCTGGCTCTGCGTTGCCTCTTACATCACCGCTGTCATCCTGTCCAGAGTGAAAGTCTGCAGTAATTTTACATAGTTCAGGGCCAGTAGTGGTGGTGAGGCAGGGACAGTGAAAGACATATCCAGTCTATATAGGCAGTGGGCTTTTCCAAAAAAATTTGGGGAAAAAAATCTATTTGGGCTGCCTGTGACCGTCCTGACTGTACTACATCTCTGCTGGGGGTAGTTGTCCTAATTCATATGCAGCCAGCTAAGTGTTACAGCAGGCTTGCGTAAAATTCTTTCCTGGCTCTGCGTTGCCTCTTACATCACCGCTGTCATCCTGTCCAGAGTGAAACAGTCTGCAGTAATTTTACATAGTCCAGGGCCAGTAGTGGTGGTGAGGCAGGGACAGTGAAAGACATATCCAGTCTATATAGGCAGTGGGCTTTTCCAAAACCATTTGGGAAAAAAAATCTATTTGGGCTGCCTGTGACCGTCCTGACTGTACTGCGTCTCTGCTGGGGGTAGTTTTCCTAATTCATACGCAGCCAGCTAAGTGTTACAGCAGGCTTGCGCAAAATTCTTTCCTGGCTCTGCGTTGCCTCTTACATCACCGCTGTCATCCTGTCCAGAGTGAAACAGTCTGCAGTAATTTTACATAGTCCAGGGCCAGTAGTGGTGGTGAGGCAGGGACAGTGAAAGACATATCCAGTCTACATAGGCAGTGGGCTTTTCCAAAAAAATTTGGGAAAAAAAATCTATTTGGGCTGCCTGTGACCGTCCTGACTGTACTGCGTCTCTGCTGGGGGTAGTTGTCCTAATTCATACGCAGCCAGCTAAGTGTTACAGCAGGCTTGCACAAAATTCCTTCCTGGCTCTGCGTTGCCTCTTACATCACCGCTGTCATCCTGTCCAGAGTGAAACAGTCTGCAGTAATTTTACATAGTCAAGGGCCAGTAGTGGTGGTGAGGCAGGGACAGTGAAAGACATATCCAGTCTATATAGGCAGTGAGCTTTTCCCAAAAAATTTGGGGAAAAAAATCTTTTTGGGCTGCCTGTGACCGTCCTGACTGTACTCCGTCTCTGCTGGGGGTAGTTGTCCTAATTCATACGCAGCCAGCTAAGTGTTACAGCAGGCTTGCGCAAAATTCTTTCCTGGCTCTGCGTTGCCTCTTACATCAGCGCTGTCATCCTGTCCAGAGTGAAACAGTCTGCAATATTTTTACATAGTCCAGGGCCAGTAGTGGTGGTGAGGCAGGGACAGTGAAAGACATATCCAGTCTATATAGGCAGTGGGCTTTTCCAAAAAAATTTGGGAAAAAAAATCTATTTGGGCTGCCTGTGACCGTCCTGACTGTACTGCGTCTCTGCTGGGGGTAGTTGTCCTAATTCATACGCAGCCAGCTAAGTGTTACAGCAGGCTTGCGCAAAATTCTTTCCTGGCTCTGCGTTGCCTCTTACATCACCGCTGTCATCCTGTCCAGAGTGAAACAGTCTGCATTAATTTTACATAGTCCAGGGCCAGTAGTGGTGGTGAGGCAGGGACAGTGAAAGACATATCCAGTCTATATAGGCAGTGGGCTTTTCCAAATAAATTTGGGGAAAAAAATTAATTTCGGCTGCCTGTGACCGTCCTGACTGTACTGCGTCTCTGCTGGGGGTAGTTGTCCTAATTCATAAGCAGCCAGCTAAGTGTTACAGCAGGCTTGCGCAAAATTCTTTCCTGGCTCTGCGTTGCCTCTAACATCACTGCTGTCATCCAGTCCAGAGTGAAACAGTCTGCATTAATTTTACATAGTCCAGGGCCAGTAGTGGTGGTGAGGCAGGGACAGTGAAAGACATATCCAGTCTATATAGGCAGTGGGCTTTTCCCAAAAAAAATTTGGGAAAAAAAATCTATTTCGGCTGCCTGTGACCGTCCTGACTGTACTGCGTCTCTGCTGGGGGTAGTTGTCCTAATTCATACGCAGCCAGCTAAGTGTTACAGCAGGCTTGCGCAAAATTCTTTCCTGGCTCTGCGTTGCCTCTTACATCAGCGCTGTCATTCTGTCCAGAGTAAAACAGTCTGCAATATTTTTACATAGTCCAGGGCCAGTAGTGGTGGTGAGGCAGGGACAGTGAAAGACATATCCAGTCTATATAGGCAGTGGGCTTTTCCAAAACCATTTGGGAAAAAAAATCTATTTGGGCTGCCGGTTACCGTCCTGACTGTACTGCGTCTCTGCTGGGGGTAGTTTTCCTAATTCATACGCAGCCAGCTAAGTGTTACAGCAGGCTTGCGCAAAATTCTTTCCTGGCTCTGCGTTGCCTCTTACATCACCGCTGTCATCCTGTCCAGAGTGAAACAGTCTGCAGTAATTTTACATAGTCCAGGGCCAGTAGTGGTGGTGAGGCAGGGACAGTGAAAGACATATCCAGTCTATATAGGCAGTGGGCTTTTCCAAAAAAATTTGGGGAAAAAAAAATCTATTTGTGCTGCCTGTGACCGTCCTGACTGTACTGCGTCTCTGCTGGGGGTAGTTGTCCTAATTCATACGCAGCCAGCTAAGTGTTACAGCAGGCTTGCGCAAAATTCTTTCCTGGCTCTGCGTTGCCTCTTACATCACCGCTGTCATCCTGTCCAGAGTGAAACAGTCTGCAGTAATTTTACATAGTCAAGGGCCAGTAGTGGTGGTGAGGCAGGGACAGTGAAAGACATATCCAGTCTATATAGGCAGTGGGCTTTTCCAAAAATATTTGGGCAAAAAAATCTATTTGGGCTGCCTGTGACTGTCCTGACTGTACTACATCTCTGCTGGGGGTAGTTGTCCTAATTCATATGCAGCCAGCTAAGTGTTACAGCAGGCTTGCGCAAAATTCTTTCCTGGCTCTGCGATGCCTCTTACATCACCGCTGTCATCCTGTCCAGAGTGAAACAGTCTGCAGTAATTTTACATAGTCCAGGGCCAGTAGTGGTGGTGAGGCAGGGACAGTGAAAGACATATCCAGTCTATATAGGCAGTGGGCTTTTCCAAAAAAATTTGGGGAAAAAAATCTATTTGGGCTGCCTGTGACCGTCCTAACTGTACTGCGTCTCTGCTGGGGGTAGTTGTCCTAATTCACACGCAGCCAGCTAAGTGTTACAGCAGGCTGCCGCAAAATTCTTTCCTGGCTCTGCGTTGCCTCTTACATCATCGCTGTCATCCTGTCCAGAGTGAAATAGTCTGCAGTAATTTTACATAGTCCAGGGCCAGTAGTGGTGGTGAGGCAGGGACAGTGAAAGACATATCCAGTCTATATAGGCAGTGGGCTTTTCCAAAAAAATTTGGGAAAGAAAATCTATTTGGGCTGCCTGTGACCGTCCTGACTGTACTGCGTCTCTGCTAGGGGTAGTTGTCCTAATTCATACGCAGCCAGCTAAGTGTTACAGCAGGCTTGCGCAAAATGCTTTCCTGGCTCTGCGTTGCCTCTTACATCACCGCTGTCATCCTGTCCAGAGTGAAACAGTCTGCAATATTTTTACATAGTCCAGGGCCAGTAGTGGTGGTGAGGCAGGGACAGTGAAAGACATATCCAGTCTATATAGGCAGTGGGCTTTTCCAAAAAAATTTGGGAAACAAAATCTATTTGGGCTGCCTGTGACCGTCCTGACTGTACTGCGTCTCTGCTGGGGGTAGTTGTCCTAATTCATACGCAGCCAGCTAAGTGTTACAGCAGGCTTGCGCAAAATTCTTTCCTGTCTCTGCGTTGCCTCTTACATCACCGCTGTCATCCTGTCCAGAGTGAAACAGTCTGCAGTAATTTTACATAGTCCAGGGCCAGTAGTGGTGGTGAGGCAGGGACAGTGAAAGACATATCCAGTCTATATAGGCAGTGGGCTTTTCCAAATAAATTTGGGAAAAAAAATCTATTTGGGCTGCCTGTGACCGTCCTGACTGTACTGCGTCTCTGCTGGGGGTAGTTGTCCTAATTCATACGCAGCCAGCTAAGTGTTACAGCTGGCTTGCGCAAAATTCTTTCCTGGCTCTGCGTTGCCTCTTACATCACCGCTGTCATCCTGTCCAGAGTGAAACAGTCTGCAGTAATTTTACATAGTCCAGGGCCAGTAGTGGTGGTGAGGCAGGGACAGTGAAAGACATATCCAGTCTATATAGGCAGTGGGCTTTTCCAAAACCATTTGGGAAAAAAAATCTATTTGGGCTGCCTGTGACCGTCCTGACTGTACTGCGTCTCTGCTGGGGGTAGTTTTCCTAATTCATACGCAGCCAGCTAAGTGTTACAGCAGGCTTGCGCAAAATTCTTTCCTGTCTCTGCGTTGCCTCTTACATCACCGCTGTCATCCTGTCCAGAGTGAAACAGTCTGCAGTAATTTTACATAGTCCAGGGCCAGTAGTGGTGGTGAGGCAGGGACAGTGAAAGACATATCCAGTCTATATAGGCAGTGGGCTTTTCCAAAAAAATTTGGGAAAAAAAAATCTATTTGGGCTGCCTGTGACCGTCCTGACTGTACTACATCTCTGCTGGGGGTAGTTGTCCTAATTCATATGCAGCCAGCTAAGTGTTACAGCAGGCTTGCGTAAAATTCTTTCCTGGCTCTGCGTTGCCTCTTACATCACCGCTGTCATCCTGTCCAGAGTGAAACAGTCTGCAGTAATTTTACATAGTCCAGGGCCAGTAGTGGTGGTGAGGCAGGGACAGTGAAAGACATATCCAGTCTATATAGGCAGTGGGCTTTTCCAAAACCATTTGGGAAAAAAAATCTATTTGGGCTGCCTGTGACCGTCCTGACTGTACTGCGTCTCTGCTGGGGGTAGTTTTCCTAATTCATACGCAGCCAGCTAAGTGTTACAGCAGGCTTGCGCAAAATTCTTTCCTGGCTCTGCGTTGCCTCTTACATCACCGCTGTCATCCTGTCCAGAGTGAAACAGTCTGCAGTAATTTTACATAGTCCAGGGCCAGTAGTGGTGGTGAGGCAGGGACAGTGAAAGACATATCCAGTCTACATAGGCAGTGGGCTTTTCCAAAAAAATTTGGGAAAAAAAATCTATTTGGGCTGCCTGTGACCGTCCTGACTGTACTGCGTCTCTGCTGGGGGTAGTTGTCCTAATTCATACGCAGCCAGCTAAGTGTTACAGCAGGCTTGCACAAAATTCCTTCCTGGCTCTGCGTTGCCTCTTACATCACCGCTGTCATCCTGTCCAGAGTGAAACAGTCTGCAGTAATTTTACATAGTCAAGGGCCAGTAGTGGTGGTGAGGCAGGGACAGTGAAAGACATATCCAGTCTATATAGGCAGTGAGCTTTTCCCAAAAAATTTGGGGAAAAAAATCTTTTTGGGCTGCCTGTGACCGTCCTGACTGTACTCCGTCTCTGCTGGGGGTAGTTGTCCTAATTCATACGCAGCCAGCTAAGTGTTACAGCAGGCTTGCGCAAAATTCTTTCCTGGCTCTGCGTTGCCTCTTACATCAGCGCTGTCATCCTGTCCAGAGTGAAACAGTCTGCAATATTTTTACATAGTCCAGGGCCAGTAGTGGTGGTGAGGCAGGGACAGTGAAAGACATATCCAGTCTATATAGGCAGTGGGCTTTTCCAAAAAAATTTGGGAAAAAAAATCTATTTGGGCTGCCTGTGACCGTCCTGACTGTACTGCGTCTCTGCTGGGGGTAGTTGTCCTAATTCATACGCAGCCAGCTAAGTGTTACAGCAGGCTTGCGCAAAATTCTTTCCTGGCTCTGCGTTGCCTCTTACATCACCGCTGTCATCCTGTCCAGAGTGAAACAGTCTGCATTAATTTTACATAGTCCAGGGCCAGTAGTGGTGGTGAGGCAGGGACAGTGAAAGACATATCCAGTCTATATAGGCAGTGGGCTTTTCCAAATAAATTTGGGGAAAAAAATTAATTTCGGCTGCCTGTGACCGTCCTGACTGTACTGCGTCTCTGCTGGGGGTAGTTGTCCTAATTCATAAGCAGCCAGCTAAGTGTTACAGCAGGCTTGCGCAAAATTCTTTCCTGGCTCTGCGTTGCCTCTAACATCACTGCTGTCATCCAGTCCAGAGTGAAACAGTCTGCATTAATTTTACATAGTCCAGGGCCAGTAGTGGTGGTGAGGCAGGGACAGTGAAAGACATATCCAGTCTATATAGGCAGTGGGCTTTTCCCAAAAAAAATTTGGGAAAAAAAATCTATTTCGGCTGCCTGTGACCGTCCTGACTGTACTGCGTCTCTGCTGGGGGTAGTTGTCCTAATTCATACGCAGCCAGCTAAGTGTTACAGCAGGCTTGCGCAAAATTCTTTCCTGGCTCTGCGTTGCCTCTTACATCAGCGCTGTCATTCTGTCCAGAGTAAAACAGTCTGCAATATTTTTACATAGTCCAGGGCCAGTAGTGGTGGTGAGGCAGGGACAGTGAAAGACATATCCAGTCTATATAGGCAGTGGGCTTTTCCAAAACCATTTGGGAAAAAAAATCTATTTGGGCTGCCGGTTACCGTCCTGACTGTACTGCGTCTCTGCTGGGGGTAGTTTTCCTAATTCATACGCAGCCAGCTAAGTGTTACAGCAGGCTTGCGCAAAATTCTTTCCTGGCTCTGCGTTGCCTCTTACATCACCGCTGTCATCCTGTCCAGAGTGAAACAGTCTGCAGTAATTTTACATAGTCCAGGGCCAGTAGTGGTGGTGAGGCAGGGACAGTGAAAGACATATCCAGTCTATATAGGCAGTGGGCTTTTCCAAAAAAATTTGGGGAAAAAAAAATCTATTTGTGCTGCCTGTGACCGTCCTGACTGTACTGCGTCTCTGCTGGGGGTAGTTGTCCTAATTCATACGCAGCCAGCTAAGTGTTACAGCAGGCTTGCGCAAAATTCTTTCCTGGCTCTGCGTTGCCTCTTACATCACCGCTGTCATCCTGTCCAGAGTGAAACAGTCTGCAGTAATTTTACATAGTCAAGGGCCAGTAGTGGTGGTGAGGCAGGGACAGTGAAAGACATATCCAGTCTATATAGGCAGTGGGCTTTTCCAAAAATATTTGGGCAAAAAAATCTATTTGGGCTGCCTGTGACTGTCCTGACTGTACTACATCTCTGCTGGGGGTAGTTGTCCTAATTCATATGCAGCCAGCTAAGTGTTACAGCAGGCTTGCGCAAAATTCTTTCCTGGCTCTGCGATGCCTCTTACATCACCGCTGTCATCCTGTCCAGAGTGAAACAGTCTGCAGTAATTTTACATAGTCCAGGGCCAGTAGTGGTGGTGAGGCAGGGACAGTGAAAGACATATCCAGTCTATATAGGCAGTGGGCTTTTCCAAAAAAATTTGGGGAAAAAAATCTATTTGGGCTGCCTGTGACCGTCCTAACTGTACTGCGTCTCTGCTGGGGGTAGTTGTCCTAATTCACACGCAGCCAGCTAAGTGTTACAGCAGGCTGCCGCAAAATTCTTTCCTGGCTCTGCGTTGCCTCTTACATCATCGCTGTCATCCTGTCCAGAGTGAAATAGTCTGCAGTAATTTTACATAGTCCAGGGCCAGTAGTGGTGGTGAGGCAGGGACAGTGAAAGACATATCCAGTCTATATAGGCAGTGGGCTTTTCCAAAAAAATTTGGGAAAGAAAATCTATTTGGGCTGCCTGTGACCGTCCTGACTGTACTGCGTCTCTGCTAGGGGTAGTTGTCCTAATTCATACGCAGCCAGCTAAGTGTTACAGCAGGCTTGCGCAAAATTCTTTCCTGTCTCTGCGTTGCCTCTTACATCACCGCTGTCATCCTGTCCAGAGTGAAACAGTCTGCAGTTAATTTACATAGTCCAGGGCCAGCAGTGGTGGTGAGGCAGGGACAGTGAAAGACATATCCAGTCTATATAGGCAGTGGGCTTTTCCAAACAAATTTGGGAAAAAACTCTATTTGGGCTGCCTGTGACCGTCCTGACTGTACTGCGTCTCTGCTGGGGGTAGTTGTCCTAATTCATACGCAGCCAGCTAAGTGTTACAGCAGGCTTGCGCAAAATGCTTTCCTGGCTCTGCGTTGCCTCTTACATCACCGCTGTCATCCTGTCCAGAGTGAAACAGTCTGCAATATTTTTACATAGTCCAGGGCCAGTAGTGGTGGTGAGGCAGGGACAGTGAATGACATATCCAGTCTATATAGGCAGTGGGCTTTTCCAAAAAAATTTGGGAAACAAAATCTATTTGGGCTGCCTGTGACCGTCCTGACTGTACTGCGTCTCTGCTGGGGGTAGTTGTCCTAATTCATACGCAGCCAGCTAAGTGTTACAGCAGGCTTACGCAAAATTCTTTCCTGTCTCTGCGTTGCCTCTTACATCACCGCTGTCATCCTGTCCAGAGTGAAACAGTCTGCAGTAATTTTACATAGTCCAGGGCCAGTAGTGGTGGTGAGGCAGGGACAGTGAAAGACATATCCAGTCTATATAGGCAGTGGGCTTTTCCAAATAAATTTGGGAAAAAAAATCTATTTGGGCTGCCTGTGACTATCCTGACTGTACTGCGTCTCTGCTGGGGGTAGTTGTCCTAATTCATACGCAGCCAGCTAAGTGTTACAGCTGGCTTGCGCAAAATTCTTTCCTGGCTCTGCGTTGCCTCTTACATCACCGCTGTCATCCTGTCCAGAGTGAAACAGTCTGCAGTAATTTTACATAGTCCAGGGCCAGTAGTGGTGGTGAGGCAGGGACAGTGAAAGACATATCCAGTCTATATAGGCAGTGGGCTTTTCCAAAACCATTTGGGAAAAAAAATCTATTTGGGCTGCCTGTGACCGTCCTGACTGTACTGCGTCTCTGCTGGGGGTAGTTTTCCTAATTCATACGCAGCCAGCTAAGTGTTACAGCAGGCTTGCGCAAAATTCTTTCCTGGCTCTGCGTTGCCTCTTACATCACCGCTGTCATCCTGTCCAGAGTGAAACAGTCTGCAGTAATTTTACATAGTCCAGGGCCAGTAGTGGTGGTGAGGCAGGGACAGTGAAAGACATATCCAGTCTATATAGGCAGTGGGCTTTTCCAAAAAAATTTGGGAAAAAAAAATCTATTTGGGCTGCCTGTGACCGTCCTGACTGTACTGCGTCTCTGCTGGGGGTAGTTGTCCTAATTCATACGCAGCCAGCTAAGTGTTACAGCAGGCTTGCACAAAATTCTTTCCTGGCTCTGCGTTGCCTCTTACATCAGCGCTGTCATCCTGTCCAGAGTGAAACAGTCTGCAATATTTTTACATAGTCCAGGGCCAGTAGTGGTGGTGAGGCAGGGACAGTGAAAGACATATCCAGTCTATATAGGCAGTGGGCTTTTCCAAAAAAATTTGGGAAAAAAACTATTTGGGCTGCCTGTGACCGTCCTGACTGTACTGCGTCTCTGCTGGGGGTAGTTGTCCTAATTCATACGCAGCCAGCTAAGTGTTGCAGCAGGCTTGCGCAAAATTCTTTCCTGGCTCTGCGTTGCCTCTTACATCACCGCTGTCATCCTGTCCAGAGTGAAACAGTCTGCATTAATTTTACATAGTCCAGGGCCAGTAGTGGTGGTGAGGCAGGGACAGTGAAAGACATATCCAGTCTATATAGGCAGTGGGCTTTTCCAAATAAATTTGGGAAAAAATTTTTATTTCGGCTGCCTGTGACCGTCCTGACTGTACTGCGTCTCTACTGGGGGTAGTTGTCCTAATTCATAAGCAGCCAGCTAAGTGTTACAGCAGGCTTGCGCAAAATTCTTTCCTGGCTCTGCGTTGCCTCTTACATCACCGCTGTCATCCTGTCCAGAGTGAAAGTCTGCAGTAATTTTACATAGTTCAGGGCCAGTAGTGGTGGTGAGGCAGGGACAGTGAAAGACATATCCAGTCTATATAGGCAGTGGGCTTTTCCAAAAAAATTTGGGGAAAAAAATCTATTTGGGCTGCCTGTGACCGTCCTGACTGTACTACATCTCTGCTGGGGGTAGTTGTCCTAATTCATATGCAGCCAGCTAAGTGTTACAGCAGGCTTGCGTAAAATTCTTTCCTGGCTCTGCGTTGCCTCTTACATCACCGCTGTCATCCTGTCCAGAGTGAAACAGTCTGCAGTAATTTTACATAGTCCAGGGCCAGTAGTGGTGGTGAGGCAGGGACAGTGAAAGACATATCCAGTCTATATAGGCAGTGGGCTTTTCCAAAACCATTTGGGAAAAAAAATCTATTTGGGCTGCCTGTGACCGTCCTGACTGTACTGCGTCTCTGCTGGGGGTAGTTTTCCTAATTCATACGCAGCCAGCTAAGTGTTACAGCAGGCTTGCGCAAAATTCTTTCCTGGCTCTGCGTTGCCTCTTACATCACCGCTGTCATCCTGTCCAGAGTGAAACAGTCTGCAGTAATTTTACATAGTCCAGGGCCAGTAGTGGTGGTGAGGCAGGGACAGTGAAAGACATATCCAGTCTACATAGGCAGTGGGCTTTTCCAAAAAAATTTGGGAAAAAAAATCTATTTGGGCTGCCTGTGACCGTCCTGACTGTACTGCGTCTCTGCTGGGGGTAGTTGTCCTAATTCATACGCAGCCAGCTAAGTGTTACAGCAGGCTTGCACAAAATTCCTTCCTGGCTCTGCGTTGCCTCTTACATCACCGCTGTCATCCTGTCCAGAGTGAAACAGTCTGCAGTAATTTTACATAGTCAAGGGCCAGTAGTGGTGGTGAGGCAGGGACAGTGAAAGACATATCCAGTCTATATAGGCAGTGAGCTTTTCCCAAAAAATTTGGGGAAAAAAATCTATTTGGGCTGCCTGTGACCGTCCTGACTGTACTCCGTCACTGCTGGGGGTAGTTGTCCTAATTCATACGCAGCCAGCTAAGTGTTACAGCAGGCTTGCGCAAAATTCTTTCCTGGCTCTGCGTTGCCTCTTACATCAGCGCTGTCATCCTGTCCAGAGTGAAACAGTCTGCAATATTTTTACATAGTCCAGGGCCAGTAGTGGTGGTGAGGCAGGGACAGTGAAAGACATATCCAGTCTATATAGGCAGTGGGCTTTTCCAAAAAAATTTGGGAAAAAAAATCTATTTGGGCTGCCTGTGACCGTCCTGACTGTACTGCGTCTCTGCTGGGGGTAGTTGTCCTAATTCATACGCAGCCAGCTAAGTGTTACAGCAGGCTTGCGCAAAATTCTTTCCTGGCTCTGCGTTGCCTCTTACATCACCGCTGTCATCCTGTCCAGAGTGAAACAGTCTGCATTAATTTTACATAGTCCAGGGCCAGTAGTGGTGGTGAGGCAGGGACAGTGAAAGACATATCCAGTCTATATAGGCAGTGGGCTTTTCCAAATAAATTTGGGAAAAAAAATTAATTTCGGCTGCCTGTGACCGTCCTGACTGTACTGCGTCTCTGCTGGGGGTAGTTGTCCTAATTCATAAGCAGCCAGCTAAGTGTTACAGCAGGATTGCGCAAAATTCTTTCCTGGCTCTGCGTTGCCTCTAACATCACTGCTGTCATCCAGTCCAGAGTGAAACAGTCTGCATTAATTTTACATAGTCCAGGGCCAGTAGTGGTGGTGAGGCAGGGACAGTGAAAGACATATCCAGTCTATATAGGCAGTGGGCTTTTCCAAAAAAATTTGGGAAAAAAAATCTATTTGGGCTGCCTGTGACCGTCCTGACTGTACTGCGTCTCTGCTGGGGGTGGTTGTCCTAATTCATACGCAGCCAGCTAAGTGTTGCAGCAGGCTTGCGCAAAATTCTTTCCTGGCTCTGCGTTGCCTCTTACATCACCGCTGTCATCCTGTCCAGAGTGAAACAGTCTGCATTAATTTTACATAGTCCAGGGCCAGTAGTGGTGGTGAGGCAGGGACAGTGAAAGACATATCCAGTCTATATAGGCAGTGGGCTTTTCCAAATAAATTTGGGAAAAATTTTTTATTTCGGCTGCCTGTGACCGTCCTGACTGTACTGCGTCTCTGCTGGGGGTAGTTGTCCTAATTCATAAGCAGCCAGCTAAGTGTTACAGCAGGCTTGCGCAAAATTCTTTCCTGGCTCTGCGTTGCCTCTTACATCACCGCTGTCATCCTGTCCAGAGTGAAAGTCTGCAGTAATTTTACATAGTTCAGGGCCAGTAGTGGTGGTGAGGCAGGGACAGTGAAAGACATATCCAGTCTATATAGGCAGTGGGCTTTTCCAAAAAAATTTGGGGAAAAAAATCTATTTGGGCTGCCTGTGACCGTCCTGACTGTACTACATCTCTGCTGGGGGTAGTTGTCCTAATTCATATGCAGCCAGCTAAGTGTTACAGCAGGCTTGCGTAAAATTCTTTCCTGGCTCTGCGTTGCCTCTTACATCACCGCTGTCATCCTGTCCAGAGTGAAACAGTCTGCAGTAATTTTACATAGTCCAGGGCCAGTAGTGGTGGTGAGGCAGGGACAGTGAAAGACATATCCAGTCTATATAGGCAGTGGGCTTTTCCAAAACCATTTGGGAAAAAAAATCTATTTGGGCTGCCTGTGACCGTCCTGACTGTACTGCGTCTCTGCTGGGGGTAGTTTTCCTAATTCATACGCAGCCAGCTAAGTGTTACAGCAGGCTTGCGCAAAATTCTTTCCTGGCTCTGCGTTGCCTCTTACATCACCGCTGTCATCCTGTCCAGAGTGAAACAGTCTGCAGTAATTTTACATAGTCCAGGGCCAGTAGTGGTGGTGAGGCAGGGACAGTGAAAGACATATCCAGTCTACATAGGCAGTGGGCTTTTCCAAAAAAATTTGGGAAAAAAAATCTATTTGGGCTGCCTGTGACCGTCCTGACTGTACTGCGTCTCTGCTGGGGGTAGTTGTCCTAATTCATACGCAGCCAGCTAAGTGTTACAGCAGGCTTGCACAAAATTCCTTCCTGGCTCTGCGTTGCCTCTTACATCACCGCTGTCATCCTGTCCAGAGTGAAACAGTCTGCAGTAATTTTACATAGTCAAGGGCCAGTAGTGGTGGTGAGGCAGGGACAGTGAAAGACATATCCAGTCTATATAGGCAGTGAGCTTTTCCCAAAAAATTTGGGGAAAAAAATCTTTTTGGGCTGCCTGTGACCGTCCTGACTGTACTCCGTCTCTGCTGGGGGTAGTTGTCCTAATTCATACGCAGCCAGCTAAGTGTTACAGCAGGCTTGCGCAAAATTCTTTCCTGGCTCTGCGTTGCCTCTTACATCAGCGCTGTCATCCTGTCCAGAGTGAAACAGTCTGCAATATTTTTACATAGTCCAGGGCCAGTAGTGGTGGTGAGGCAGGGACAGTGAAAGACATATCCAGTCTATATAGGCAGTGGGCTTTTCCAAATAAATTTGGGGAAAAAAATTAATTTTGGCTGCCTGTGACCGTCCTGACTGTACTGCGTCTCTGCTGGGGGTAGTTGTCCTAATTCATAAGCAGCCAGCTAAGTGTTACAGCAGGCTTGCGCAAAATTCTTTCCTGGCTCTGCGTTGCCTCTAACATCACTGCTGTCATCCAGTCCAGAGTGAAACAGTCTGCATTAATTTTACATAGTCCAGGGCCAGTAGTGGTGGTGAGGCAGGGACATTGAAAGACATATCCAGTCTATATAGGCAGTGGGCTTTTCCCAAAAAAAATTTGGGAAAAAAAATCTATTTCGGCTGCCTGTGACCGTCCTGACTGTACTGCGTCTCTGCTGGGGGTAGTTGTCCTAATTCATACGCAGCCAGCTAAGTGTTACAGCAGGCTTGCGCAAAATTCTTTCCTGGCTCTGCGTTGCCTCTTACATCAGCGCTGTCATTCTGTCCAGAGTAAAACAGTCTGCAATATTTTTACATAGTCCAGGGCCAGTAGTGGTGGTGAGGCAGGGACAGTGAAAGACATATCCAGTCTATATAGGCAGTGGGCTTTTCCAAAACCATTTGGGAAAAAAAATCTATTTGGGCTGCCTGTGACCGTCCTGACTGTACTGCGTCTCTGCTGGGGGTAGTTTTCCTAATTCATACGCAGCCAGCTAAGTGTTACAGCAGGCTTGCGCAAAATTCTTTCCTGGCTCTGCGTTGCCTCTTACATCACCGCTGTCATCCTGTCCAGAGTGAAACAGTCTGCAGTAATTTTACATAGTCCAGGGCCAGTAGTGGTGGTGAGGCAGGGACAGTGAAAGACATATCCAGTCTATATAGGCAGTGGGCTTTTCCAAAAAAATTTGGGGAAAAAAAAATCTATTTGTGCTGCCTGTGACCGTCCTGACTGTACTGCGTCTCTGCTGGGGGTAGTTGTCCTAATTCATACGCAGCCAGCTAAGTGTTACAGCAGGCTTGCGCAAAATTCTTTCCTGGCTCTGCGTTGCCTCTTACATCACCGCTGTCATCCTGTCCAGAGTGAAACAGTCTGCAGTAATTTTACATAGTCAAGGGCCAGTAGTGGTGGTGAGGCAGGGACAGTGAAAGACATATCCAGTCTATATAGGCAGTGAGCTTTTCCCAAAAAATTTGGGGAAAAAAATCTATTTGGGCTGCCTGTGACCGTCTTGACTGTACTCCGTCTCTGCTGGGGGTAGTTGTCCTAATTCATACGCAGCCAGCTAAGTGTTACAGCAGGCTTGCGCAAAATTCTTTCCTGGCTCTGCGTTGCCTCTTACATCACCGCTGTCATCCTGTCCAGAGTGAAAGTCTGCAGTAATTTTACATAGTTCAGAGCCAGTAGTGGTGGTGAGGCAGGGACAGTGAAAGACATATCCAGTCTATATAGGCAGTGGGCTTTTCCAAAAAAATTTGGGGAAAAAAATCTATTTGGGCTGCCTGTGACCGTCCTGACTGTACTACATATCTGCTGGGGGTAGTTGTCCTAATTCATATGCAGCCAGCTAAGTGTTACAGCAGGCTTGCGTAAAATTCTTTCCTGGCTCTGCGTTGCCTCTTACATCACCGCTGTCATCCTGTCCAGAGTGAAACAGTCTGCAGTAATTTTACATAGTCCAGGGCCAGTAGTGGTGGTGAGGCAGGGACAGTGAAAGACATATCCAGTCTATATAGGCAGTGGGCTTTTCCAAAAAAATTTTGGAAAAAAACTCTATTTGTCTATTTGGGCTGCCTGTGACCGTCCTGACTGTACTGTGTCTCTGCTGGGGGTAGTTGTCCTAATTCATACGCAGCCAGCTAAGTGTTACAGCAGGCTTGCGCAAAATTCTTTCCTGGCTCTGCGTTGCCTCTTACATCACCGCCGTCATCCTGTCCAGAGTGAAACAGTCTGCAGTAATTTTACATAGTCCAGGGCCAGTAGTGGTGGTGAGGCAGGGACAGTGAAAGACATATCCAGTCTATATAGGCAGTGGGCTTTTCCAAATATATTTGGGCAAAAAAATCTATTTGGGCTGCCTGTGACTGTCCTGACTGTACTACATCTCTGCTGGGGGTAGTTGTCCTAATTCATATGCAGCCAGCTAAGTGTTACAGCAGGCTTGCGCAAAATTCTTTCCTGGCTCTGCAATGCCTCTTACATCACCGCTGTCATCCTGTCCAGAGTGAAACAGTCTGCAGTAATTTTACATAGTACAGGGCCAGTAGTGGTGGTGAGGCAGGGACAGTGAAAGACATATCCAGTCTATATAGGCAGTGGGCTTTTCCAAAAAAATTTGGGAAAGAAAATCTAGTTGGGCTGCCTGTGACCGTCCTGACTGTACTGCGTCTCTGCTAGGGGTAGTTGTCCTAATTCATACGCAGCCAGCTAAGTGTTACAGCAGGCTTGCGCAAAATTCTTTCCTGGCTCTGCGTTGCCTCTTACATCACCGCTGTCATCCTGTCCTGAGTGAAACAGTCTGCAGTTAATTTACATAGTCCAGGGCCAGCAGTGGTGGTGAGGCAGGGACAGTGAAAGACATATCCAGTCTATATAGGCAGTGGGCTTTTCCAAAAAAATTTGGGAAAAAAAATCTATTTGGGCTGCCTGTGACCGTCCTGACTGTACTGCGTCTCTGCTGGGGGTAGTTGTCCTAATTCATACGCAGCCAGCTAAGTGTTACAGCAGGCTTGCGCAAAATTCTTTCCTGGCTCTGCGTTGCCTCTAACATCACTGCTGTCATCCAGTCCAGAGTGAAACAGTCTGCATTAATTTTACATAGTCCAGGGCCAGTAGTGGTGGTGAGGCAGGGACAGTGAAAGACATATCCAGTCTATATAGGCAGTGGGCTTTTCCAAAAAAAATTTGGGAAAAAAAATCTATTTCGGCTGCCTGTGACCGTCCTGACTGTACTGCGTCTCTGCTGGGGGTAGTTGTCCTAATTCATACGCAGCCAGCTAAGTGTTACAGCAGGCTTGCGCAAAATTCTTTCCTGGCTCTGCGTTGCCTCTTACATCAGCGCTGTCATTCTGTCCAGAGTAAAACAGTCTGCAATATTTTTACATAGTCCAGGGCCAGTAGTGGTGGTGAGGCAGGGACAGTGAAAGACATATCCAGTCTATATAGGCAGTGGGCTTTTCCAAAACCATTTGGGAAAAAAAATCTATTTGGGCTGCCTGTGACCGTCCTGACTGTACTGCGTCTCTGCTGGGGGTAGTTTTCCTAATTCATACGCAGCCAGCTAAGTGTTACAGCAGGCTTGCGCAAAATTCTTTCCTGGCTCTGCGTTGCCTCTTACATCACCGCTGTCATCCTGTCCAGAGTGAAACAGTCTGCAGTAATTTTACATAGTCCAGGGCCAGTAGTGGTGGTGAGGCAGGGACAGTGAAAGACATATCCAGTCTATATAGGCAGTGGGCTTTTCCAAAAAAAATTGGGAAAAAAAAATCTATTTGTGCTGCCTGTGACCGTCCTGACTGTACTGCGTCTCTGCTGGGGGTAGTTGTCCTAATTCATACGCAGCCAGCTAAGTGTTACAGCAGGCTTGCGCAAAATTCTTTCCTGGCTCTGCGTTGCCTCTTACATCACCGCTGTCATCCTGTTCAGAGTGAAACAGTCTGCAGTAATTTTACATAGTCAAGGGCCAGTAGTGGTGGTGAGGCAGGGACAGTGAAAGACATATCCAGTCTATATAGGCAGTGAGCTTTTCCCAAAAAATTTGGGGAAAAAAATCTATTTGGGCTGCCTGTGACCGTCTTGCCTGTACTCCGTCTCTGCTGGGGGTAGTTGTCCTAATTCATACGCAGCCAGCTAAGTGTTACAGCAGGCTTGCGCAAAATTCTTTCCTGGCTCTGCGTTGCCTCTTACATCACCGCTGTCATCCTGTCCAGAGTGAAAGTCTGCAGTAATTTTACATAGTTCAGAGCCAGTAGTGGTGGTGAGGCAGGGACAGTGAAAGACATATCCAGTCTATATAGGCAGTGGGCTTTTCCAAAAAAATTTGGGGAAAAAAATCTATTTGTGCTGCCTGTGACCGTCCTGACTGTACTACATATCTGCTGGGGGTAGTTGTCCTAATTCATATGCAGCCAGCTAAGTGTTACAGCAGGCTTGCGTAAAATTCTTTCCTGGCTCTGCGTTGCCTCTTACATCACCGCTGTCATCCTGTCCAGAGTGAAACAGTCTGCAGTAATTTTACATAGTCCAGGGCCAGTAGTGGTGGTGAGGCAGGGACAGTGAAAGACATATCCAGTCTATATAGGCAGTGGGCTTTTCCAAATATATTTGGGCAAAAAAATCTATTTGGGCTGCCTGTGACTGTCCTGACTGTACTACATCTCTGCTGGGGGTAGTTGTCCTAATTCATATGCAGCCAGCTAAGTGTTACAGCAGGCTTGCGCAAAATTCTTTCCTGGCTCTGCAATGCCTCTTACATCACCGCTGTCATCCTGTCCAGAGTGAAACAGTCTGCAGTAATTTTACATAGTACAGGGCCAGTAGTGGTGGTGAGGCAGGGACAGTGAAAGACATATCCAGTCTATATAGGCAGTGGGCTTTTCCAAAAAAATTTGGGAAAGAAAATCTAGTTGGGCTGCCTGTGACCGTCCTGACTGTACTGCGTCTCTGCTAGGGGTAGTTGTCCTAATTCATACGCAGCCAGCTAAGTGTTACAGCAGGCTTGCGCAAAATTCTTTCCTGGCTCTGCGTTGCCTCTTACATCACCGCTGTCATCCTGTCCTGAGTGAAACAGTCTGCAGTTAATTTACATAGTCCAGGGCCAGCAGTGGTGGTGAGGCAGGGACAGTGAAAGACATATCCAGTCTATATAGGCAGTGGGCTTTTCCAAAAAAATTTGGGAAAAAAAATCTATTTGGGCTGCCTGTGACCGTCCTGACTGTACTGCGTCTCTGCTGGGGGTAGTTGTCCTAATTCATACGCAGCCAGCTAAGTGTTACAGCAGGCTTGCGCAAAATTCTTTCCTGGCTCTGCGTTGCCTCTAACATCACTGCTGTCATCCAGTCCAGAGTGAAACAGTCTGCATTAATTTTACATAGTCCAGGGCCAGTAGTGGTGGTGAGGCAGGGACAGTGAAAGACATATCCAGTCTATATAGGCAGTGGGCTTTTCCAAAAAAATTTGGGAAAGAAAATCTAGTTGGGCTGCCTGTGACCGTCCTGACTGTACTGCGTCTCTGCTAGGGGTAGTTGTCCTAATTCATACGCAGCCAGCTAAGTGTTACAGCAGGCTTGCGCAAAATTCTTTCCTGGCTCTGCGTTGCCTCTTACATCACCGCTGTCATCCTGTCCTGAGTGAAACAGTCTGCAGTTAATTTACATAGTCCAGGGCCAGCAGTGGTGGTGAGGCAGGGACAGTGAAAGACATATCCAGTCTATATAGGCAGTGGGCTTTTCCAAAAAAATTTGGGAAAAAAAATCTATTTGGGCTGCCTGTGACCGTCCTGACTGTACTGCGTCTCTGCTGGGGGTAGTTGTCCTAATTCATACGCAGCCAGCTAAGTGTTACAGCAGGCTTGCGCAAAATTCTTTCCTGGCTCTGCGTTGCCTCTAACATCACTGCTGTCATCCAGTCCAGAGTGAAACAGTCTGCATTAATTTTACATAGTCCAGGGCCAGTAGTGGTGGTGAGGCAGGGACAGTGAAAGACATATCCAGTCTATATAGGCAGTGGGCTTTTCCAAAAAAATTTGGGAAAAAAAATCTATTTCGGCTGCCTGTGACCGTCCTGACTGTACTGCGTCTCTGCTGGGGGTAGTTGTCCTAATTCATACGCAGCCAGCTAAGTGTTACAGCAGGCTTGCGCAAAATTCTTTCCTGGCTCTGCGTTGCCTCTTACATCAGCGCTGTCATTCTGTCCAGAGTAAAACAGTCTGCAATATTTTTACATAGTCCAGGGCCAGTAGTGGTGGTGAGGCAGGGACAGTGAAAGACATATCCAGTCTATATAGGCAGTGGGCTTTTCCAAAACCATTTGGGAAAAAAAATCTATTTGGGCTGCCTGTGACCGTCCTGACTGTACTGCGTCTCTGCTGGGGGTAGTTTTCCTAATTCATACGCAGCCAGCTAAGTGTTACAGCAGGCTTGCGCAAAACTCTTTCCTGGCTCTGCGTTGCCTCTTACATCACCGCTGTCATCCTGTCCAGAGTGAAACAGTCTGCAGTAATTTTACATAGTCCAGGGCCAGTAGTGGTGGTGAGGCAGGGACAGTGAAAGACATTTCCAGTCTATATAGGCAGTGGGCTTTTCCAAAAAAATTTGGGAAAAAAAAATCTATTTGTGCTGCCTGTGACCGTCCTGACTGTACTGCGTCTCTGCTGGGGGTAGTTGTCCTAATTCATACGCAGCCAGCTAAGTGTTACAGCAGGCTTGCGCAAAATTCTTTCCTGGCTCTGCTTTGCCTCTTACATCACCGCTGTCATCCTGTCCAGAGTGAAACAGTCTGCAGTAATTTTACATAGTCAAGGGCCAGTAGTGGTGGTGAGGCAGGGACAGTGAAAGACATATCCAGTCTATATAGGCAGTGAGCTTTTCCCAAAAAATTGGGGGAAAAAAATCTATTTGGGCTGCCTGTGACCGTCTTGACTGTACTCCGTCTCTGCTGGGGGTAGTTGTCCTAATTCATACGCAGCCAGCTAAGTGTTACAGCAGGCTTGCGCAAAATTCTTTCCTGGCTCTGCGTTGCCTCTTACATCACCGCTGTCATCCTGTCCAGAGTGAAAGTCTGCAGTAATTTTACATAGTTCAGGGCCAGTAGTGGTGGTGAGGCAGGGACAGTGAAAGACATATCCAGTCTATATAGGCAGTGGGCTTTTCCAAAAAAATTTGGGGAAAAAAATCTATTTGGGCTGCCTGTGACCGTCCTGACTGTACTACATCTCTGCTGGGGGTAGTTGTCCTAATTCATATGCAGCCAGCTAAGTGTTACAGCAGGCTTGCGTAAAATTCTTTCCTGGCTCTGCGTTGCCTCTTACATCACCGCTGTCATCCTGTCCAGAGTGAAACAGTCTGCAGTAATTTTACATAGTCCAGGGCCAGTAGTGGTGGTGAGGCAGGGACAGTGAAAGACATATCCAGTCTATATAGGCAGTGGGCTTTTCCAAAAAAATTTGGGAAAAAAACTCTATTTGTCTATTTGGGCTGCCTGTGACCGTCCTGACTGTACTGTGTCTCTGCTGGGGGTAGTTGTCCTAATTCATACGCAGCCAGCTAAGTGTTACAGCAGGCTTGCGCAAAATTCTTTCCTGGCTCTGCGTTGCCTCTTACATCACCGCCGTCATCCTGTCCAGAGTGAAACAGTCTGCAGTAATTTTACATAGTCCAGGGCCAGTAGTGGTGGTGAGGCAGGGACAGTGAAAGACATATCCAGTCTATATAGGCAGTGGGCTTTTCCAAATATATTTGGGCAAAAAAATCTATTTGGGCTGCCTGTGACTGTCCTGACTGTACTACATCTCTGCTGGGGGTAGTAGTCCTAATTCATATGCAGCCAGCTAAGTGTTACAGCAGGCTTGCGCAAAATTCTTTCCTGGCTCTGCAATGCCTCTTACATCACCGCTGTCATCCTGTCCAGAGTGAAACAGTCTGCAGTAATTTTACATAGTCCAGGGCCAGTAGTGGTGGTGAGGCAGGGACAGTGAAAGACATATCCAGTCTATATAGGCAGTGGGCTTTTCCAAAAAAATTTGGGGAAAAAAATCTATTTGGGCTGCCTGTGACCGTCCTAACTGTACTGCGTCTCTGCTGGGGGTAGTTGTCCTAATTCACACGCAGCCAGCTAAGTGTTACAGCAGGCTTGCGTAAAATTCTTTCCTGGCTCTGCGTTGCCTCTTACATCACCGCTGTCATCCTGTCCAGAGTGAAACAGTCTGCAGTAATTTTAAATAGTCCAGGGCCAGTAGTGGTGGTGAGGCAGGGACAGTGAAAGACATATCCAGTCTATATAGGCAGTGGGCTTTTCCAAAAAAATTTGGGAAAAAAACTCTATTTGTCTATTTGGGCTGCCTGTGACCGTCCTGACTGTACTGTGTCTCTGCTGGGGGTAGTTGTCCTAATTCATACGCAGCCAGCTAAGTGTTACAGCAGGCTTGCGCAAAATTCTTTCCTGGCTCTGCGTTGCCTCTTACATCACCGCCGTCATCCTGTCCAGAGTGAAACAGTCTGCAGTAATTTTACATAGTCCAGGGCCAGTAGTGGTGGTGAGGCAGGGACAGTGAAAGACATATCCAGTCTATATAGGCAGTGGGCTTTTCCAAAAAAATTTGGGAAAGAAAATCTAGTTGGGCTGCCTGTGACCGTCCTGACTGTACTGCGTCTCTGCTAGGGGTAGTTGTCCTAATTCATACGCAGCCAGCTAAGTGTTACAGCAGGCTTGCGCAAAATTCTTTCCTGGCTCTGCGTTGCCTCTTACATCACCGCTGTCATCCTGTCCTGAGTGAAACAGTCTGCAGTTAATTTACATAGTCCAGGGCCAGCAGTGGTGGTGAGGCAGGGACAGTGAAAGACATATCCAGTCTATATAGGCAGTGGGCTTTTCCAAAAAAATTTGGGAAAAAACTCTATTTGGGCTGCCTGTGACCGTCCTGACTGTACTGCGTCTCTGCTGGGGGTAGTTGTCCTAATTCATACACAGCCAGCTAAGTGTTACAGCAGGCTTGCGCAAAATTCTTTCCTGGCTCTGCGTTGCCTCTTACATCACCGCTGTCATCCTGTCCAGAGTGAAACAGTCTGCAATATTTTTACATAGTCCAGGGCCAGTAGTGGTGGTGAGGCAGGGACAGTGAAAGACATATCCAGTCTATATAGGCAGTGGGCTTTTCCAAAAAAATTTGGGAAAAAAAATCTATTTGGGCTGCCTGTGACCGTCCTGACTGTACTGCGTCTCTGCTGGGGGTAGTTGTCCTAATTCATACGCAGCCAGCTAAGTGTTACAGCAGGCTTGCGCAAAATTCTTTCCTGGCTCTGCGTTGCCTCTAACATCACTGCTGTCATCCAGTCCAGAGTGAAACAGTCTGCATTAATTTTACATAGTCCAGGGCCAGTAGTGGTGGTGAGGCAGGGACAGTGAAAGACATATCCAGTCTATATAGGCAGTGGGCTTTTCCAAAAAAATTTGGGAAAAAAAATCTATTTCGGCTGCCTGTGACCGTCCTGACTGTACTGCGTCTCTGCTGGGGGTAGTTGTCCTAATTCATACGCAGCCAGCTAAGTGTTACAGCAGGCTTGCGCAAAATTCTTTCCTGGCTCTGCGTTGCCTCTTACATCAGCGCTGTCATTCTGTCCAGAGTAAAACAGTCTGCAATATTTTTACATAGTCCAGGGCCAGTAGTGGTGGTGAGGCAGGGACAGTGAAAGACATATCCAGTCTATATAGGCAGTGGGCTTTTCCAAAACCATTTGGGAAAAAAAATCTATTTGGGCTGCCTGTGACCGTCCTGACTGTACTGCGTCTCTGCTGGGGGTAGTTTTCCTAATTCATACGCAGCCAGCTAAGTGTTACAGCAGGCTTGCGCAAAATTCTTTCCTGGCTCTGCGTTGCCTCTTACATCACCGCTGTCATCCTGTCCAGAGTGAAACAGTCTGCAGTAATTTTACATAGTCCAGGGCCAGTAGTGGTGGTGAGGCAGGGACAGTGAAAGACATATCCAGTCTATATAGGCAGTGCGCTTTTCCAAAAAAATTTGGGAAAAAAAAAATCTATTTGTGCTGCCTGTGACCGTCCTGACTGTACTGCGTCTCTGCTGGGGGTAGTTGTCCTAATTCATACGCAGCCAGCTAAGTGTTACAGCAGGCTTGCGCAAAATTCTTTCCTGGCTCTGCTTTGCCTCTTACATCACCGCTGTCATCCTGTCCAGAGTGAAACAGTCTGCAGTAATTTTACATAGTCAAGGGCCAGTAGTGGTGGTGAGGCAGGGACAGTGAAAGACATATCCAGTCTATATAGGCAGTGAGCTTTTCCCAAAAAATTTGGGGAAAAAAATCTATTTGGGCTGCCTGTGACCGTCTTGACTGTACTCCGTCTCTGCTGGGGGTAGTTGTCCTAATTCATACGCAGCCAGCTAAGTGTTACAGCAGGCTTGCGCAAAATTCTTTCCTGGCTCTGCGTTGCCTCTTACATCACCGCTGTCATCCTGTCCAGAGTGAAAGTCTGCAGTAATTTTACATAGTTCAGGGCCAGTAGTGGTGGTGAGGCAGGGACAGTGAAAGACATATCCAGTCTATATAGGCAGTGGGCTTTTCCAAAAAAATTTGGGGAAAAAAATCTATTTGGGCTGCCTGTGACCGTCCTGACTGTACTACATCTCTGCTGGGGGTAGTTGTCCTAATTCATATGCAGCCAGCTAAGTGTTACAGCAGGCTTGCGTAAAATTCTTTCCTGGCTCTGCGTTGCCTCTTACATCACCGCTGTCATCCTGTCCAGAGTGAAACAGTCTGCAGTAATTTTACATAGTCCAGGGCCAGTAGTGGTGGTGAGGCAGGGACAGTGAAAGACATATCCTGTCTATATAGGCAGTGGGCTTTTCCAAAAAAATTTGGGAAAAAAACTCTATTTGTCTATTTGGGCTGCCTGTGACCGTCCTGACTGTACTGTGTCTCTGCTGGGGGTAGTTGTCCTAATTCATACGCAGCCAGCTAAGTGTTACAGCAGGCTTGCGAAAAATTCTTTCCTGGCTCTGCGTTGCCTCTTACATCACCGCTGTCATCCTGTCCAGAGTGAAACAGTCTGCAGTAATTTTACATAGTCCAGGGCCAGTAGTGGTGGTGAGGCAGGGACAGTGAAAGACATATCCAGTCTATATAGGCAGTGGGCTTTTCCAAAAAAATTTGGGGAAAAAAATCTATTTGGGCTGCCTGTGACCGTCCTAACTGTACTGCGTCTCTGCTGGGGGTAGTTGTCCTAATTCACACGCAGCCAGCTAAGTGTTACAGCAGGCTTGCGCAAAATTCTTTCCTGGCTCTGCGTTGCCTCTTACATCACCGCTGTCATCCTGTCCAGAGTGAAACAGTCTGCAATATTTTTACATAGTCCAGGGCCAGTAGTGGTGGTGAGGCAGGGACAGTGAAAGACATATCCAGTCTATATAGGCAGTGGGCTTTTCCAAAAAAATTTGGGAAAAAAAATCTATTTGGGCTGCCTGTGACCGTCCTGACTGTACTGCGTCTCTGCTGGGGGTAGTTGTCCTAATTCATACGCAGCCAGCTAAGTGTTACAGCAGGCTTGCGCAAAATTCTTTCCTGTCTCTGCGTTGCCTCTTACATCACCGCTGTCATCCTGTCCAGAGTGAAACAGTCTGCAGTAATTTTACATAGTCCAGGGCCAGTAGTGGTGGTGAGGCAGGGACAGTGAAAGACATATCCAGTCTATATAGGCAGTGGGCTTTTCCAAATAAATTTGGGAAAAAAAATCTATTTCGGCTGCCTGTGACCGTCCTGACTGTACTGCGTCTCTGCTGGGGGTAGTTGTCCTAATTCATACGCAGCCAGCTAAGTGTTACAGCAGGCTTGCGCAAAATTCTTTCCTGGCTCTGCGTTGCCTCTTACATCACCGCTGTCATCCTGTCCAGAGTGAAACAGTCTGCAGTAATTTTACATAGTCCAGGGCCAGTAGTGGTGGTGAGGCAGGGACAGTGAAAGACATATCCAGTCTATATAGGCAGTGGGCTTTTCCAAAACCATTTGGGAAAAAAAATCTATTTGGGCTGCCTGTGACCGTCCTGACTGTACTGCGTCTCTGCTGGGGGTAGTTTTCCTAATTCATACGCAGCCAGCTAAGTGTTACAGCAGGCTTGCGCAAAATTCTTTCCTGGCTCTGCGTTGCCTCTTACATCACCGCTGTCATCCTGTCCAGAGTGAAACAGTCTGCAGTAATTTTACATAGTCCAGGGCCAGAAGTGGTGGTGAGGCAGGGACAGTGAAAGACATATCCAGTCTATATAGGCAGTGGGCTTTTCCAAAAAAAATTTTGGAAAAAAAAATCTATTTGGGCTGCCTGTGACCGTCCTGACTGTACTGCGTCTCTGCTGGGGGTAGTTGTCCTAATTCATACGCAGCCAGCTAAGTGTTACAGCAGGCTTGCACAAAATTCTTTCCTGGCTCTGCGTTGCCTCTTACATCACCGCTGTCATCCTGTCCAGAGTGAAACAGTCTGCAGTAATTTTACATAGTCAAGGGCCAGTAGTGGTGGTGAGGCAGGGACAGTGAAAGACATATCCAGTCTATATAGGCAGTGAGCTTTTCCCAAAAAATTTGGGGAAAAAAATCTATTTGGGCTGCCTGTGACCGTCCTGACTGTACTCCGTCTCTGCTGGGGGTAGTTGTCCTAATTCATACGCAGCCAGCTAAGTGTTACAGCAGGCTTGCGCAAAATTCTTTCCTGGCTCTGCGTTGCCTCTTACATCAGCGCTGTCATCCTGTCCAGAGTGAAACAGTCTGCAATATTTTTACATAGTCCAGGGCCAGTAGTGGTGGTGAGGCAGGGACAGTGAAAGACATATCCAGTCTATATAGGCAGTGGGCTTTTCCAAAAAAATTTGGGAAAAAAAATCTATTTGGGCTGCCTGTGACCGTCCTGACTGTACTGCGTCTCTGCTGGGGGTAGTTGTCCTAATTCATACGCAGCCAGCTAAGTGTTACAGCAGGCTTGCGCAAAATTTTTTCCTAGCTCTGCGTTGCCTCTTAGATCACCGCTGTCATCCTGTCCAGAGTGAAACAGTCTGCAGTGATTTTACATAGTCCAGGGCCCGTAGTGGTGGTGAGGCAGGGACAGTGAAAGACATATCCAGTCTATATAGGCAGTGGGCTTTTCCAAAAAAATTTGGGGAAAAAAATCTATTTGGGCTGCCTGTGACCGTCCTAACTGTACTGCGTCTCTGCTGGGGGTAGTTGTCCTAATTCACACGCAGCCAGCTAAGTGTTACAGTAGGCTGGCGCAAAATTCTTTCCTGGCTCTGCGTTGCCTCTTACATCATCGCTGTCATCCTGTCCAGAGTGAAACAGTCTGCTATATTTTTACATAGTCCAGGGCCAGTAGTGGTGGTGAGGCAGGGACAGTGAAAGACGTATCCAGTCTATATAGGAAGCGGGCTTTTCCAAAAAAATTTAGGAAAAAAAATCTATTTGGGCTGCCTGTGACCGTCCTGACTGTACTGCGTCTTTGCTGGGGATAATTGTCCAAATTCATACGCAGCCAGCTAAGTGTTACAGCAGGCTTGCGCACAATTCTTTCCTGGCTCTGCGCTGCCTCTTACTTCACCGCTGTCATCCTGTCCAGAGTGAAACAGTCTGCCGTAATTTTACATAGTCCAGGGCCAGTAGTGGTGGTGAGGCAGGGACAGTGAAAGACATATCCAGTCTATATAGGCAGTGGGCTTTTCCAAAAAAAAATTGGGAAAAAACTCTATTTGGGCTGCCTGTGACTGTCCTGACTGTACTGCGTCTCTGCTGGGGGTAGTTGTCCTAATTCATACGCAGTCAGCCAAGTGTTACAGCAGGCTTGCGCAAAATTCTTTCCTGGCTCTGCGTTGCCTCTTACATCACCGCTGTCATCCTGTCCAGAGTGAAACAGTCTGCAGTAATTTTACATAGTCCAGGGCCAGTAGTGGTGGTGAGGCAGGGACAGTGAAAGACATATCCAGTCTATATAGGCAGTGGGCTTTTCCAAAACCATTTGGGAAAAAAAATCTATTTGGGCTGCCTGTGACCATCCTGACTGTACTGCGTCTCTGCTGGGGGTAGTTTTCCTAATTCATACGCAGCCAGCTAAGTGTTACAGCAGGCTTGCGCAAAATTCTTTCCTGGCTCTGCGTTGCCTCTTACATCACCGCTGTCATCCTGTCCAGAGTGAAACAGTCTGCAGTAATTTTACATAGTCCAGGGCCAGTAGTGGTGGTGAGGCAGGGACAGTGAAAGACATATCCAGTCTATATAGGCAGTGGGCTTTTCCAAAAAAATTTGGGAAAAAAAAATCTATTTGTGCTGCCTGTGACCGTCCTGACTGTACTGCGTCTCTGCTGGGGGTAGTTGTCCTAATTCATACGCAGCCAGCTAAGTGTTACAGCAGGCTTGCGCAAAATTCTTTCCTGGCTCTGCGTTGCCTCTTACATCACCGCTGTCATCCTGTCCAGAGTGAAAGTCTGCAGTAATTTTACATAGTTCAGGACCAGTAGTGGTGGTGAGGCAGGGACAGTGAAAGACATATCCAGTCTATATAGGCAGTGGGCTTTTCCAAAAAAATTTGGGGAAAAAAATCTATTTGGGCTGCCTGTGACCGTCCTGACTGTACTACATCTCTGCTGGGGGTAGTTGTCCTAATTCATTTGCAGCCAGCTAAGTGTTACAGCAGGCTTGCGTAAAATTCTTTCCTGGCTCTGCGTTGCCTCTTTCACTCTGGACAGGATGACAGCGGTGATGTAAGAGGCAACGCAGAGCCAGGAAAGAATTTTGCGCAAGCCTGCTGTAACACTTAGCTGGCTGCGTATGAATTAGGACAACTACCCCCAGCAGAGAAGCAGTACAGTCAGGACGGTCACAGGCAGCCGAAATAAATTTTTTTTCCCAAATTTATTTGGAAAAGCCCACTGCCTATATAGACTGGATATGTCTTTCACTGTCCCTGCCTCACCACCACTACTGGCCCTGGACTATGTAAAATTAATGCAGACTGTTTCACTCTGGACAGGATGACAGCGGTGATGTAAGAGGCAACGCAGAGCCAGGAAAGAATTTTGCGCAAGCCTGCTGTAACACTTAGCTGGCTGCGTATGAATTAGGACAACTACCCCCAGCAGAGACGCAGTACAGTCAGGACGGTCACAGGCAGCCCAAATAGATTTTTTTCCCCAAATTTTTTGGGAAAAGCTCACTGCCTATATAGACTGGATATGTCTTTCACTGTCCCTGCCTCACCACCACTACTGGCCCTTGACTATGTAAAATTACTGCAGACTGTTTCACTCTGGACAGGATGACAGCGGTGATGTAAGAGGCAACGCAGAGCCAGGAAGGAATTTTGTGCAAGCCTGCTGTAACACTTAGCTGGCTGCGTATGAATTAGGACAACTACCCCCAGCAGAGACGCAGTACAGTCAGGACGGTCACAGGCAGCCCAAATAGATTTTTTTTTTCCAAATTTTTTTGGAAAAGCCCACTGCCTATATAGACTGGATATGTCTTTCACTGTCCCTGCCTCACCACCACTACTGGCCCTGGACTATGCAAAATTACTGCAGACTGTTTCACTCTGGACAGGATGACAGCGGTGATGTAAGAGGCAACGCAGAGCCAGGAAAGAATTTTGCGCAAGCCTGCTGTAACACTTAGCTGGCTGCGTATGAATTAGGAAAACTACCCCCAGCAGAGACGCAGTACAGTCAGGACGGTCACAGGCAGCCCAAATAGATTTTTTTTCCCAAATGGTTTTGGAAAAGCCCACTGCCTATATAGACTGGATATGTCTTTCACTGTCCCTGCCTCACCACCACTACTGGCCCTGGACTATGTAAAATTACTGCAGACTGTTTCACTCTGGACAGGATGACAGCGGTGATGTAACAGTCTGCAGTAATTTTACATAGTCAAGGGCCAGTAGTGGTGGTGAGGCAGGGACAGTGAAAGACATATCCAGTCTATATAGGCAGTGGGCTTTTCCAAAACCATTTGGGAAAAAAAATCTATTTGGGCTGCCTGTGACCGTCCTGACTGTACTGCGTCTCTGCTGGGGGTAGTTTTCCTAATTCATACGCAGCCAGCTAAGTGTTACAGCAGGCTTGCGCAAAATTCTTTCCTGGCTCTGCGTTGCCTCTTACATCACCGCTGTCATCCTGTCCAGAGTGAAACAGTCTGCAGTAATTTTACATAGTCCAGGGCCAGTAGTGGTGGTGAGGCAGGGACAGTGAAAGACATATCCAGTCTATATAGGCAGTGGGCTTTTCCAAAAAAATTTGGAAAAAAAAAATCTATTTGGGCTGCCTGTGACCGTCCTGACTGTACTGCGTCTCTGCTGGGGGTAGTTGTCCTAATTCATACGCAGCCAGCTAAGTGTTACAGCAGGCTTGCACAAAATTCCTTCCTGGCTCTGCGTTGCCTCTTACATCACCGCTGTCATCCTGTCCAGAGTGAAACAGTCTGCAGTAATTTTACATAGTCAAGGGCCAGTAGTGGTGGTGAGGCAGGGACAGTGAAAGACATATCCAGTCTATATAGGCAGTGAGCTTTTCCCAAAAAATTTGGGGAAAAAAATCTATTTGGGCTGCCTGTGACCGTCCTGACTGTACTGCGTCTCTGCTGGGGGTAGTTGTCCTAATTCATACGCAGCCAGCTAAGTGTTACAGCAGGCTTGCGCAAAATTCTTTCCTGGCTCTGCGTTGCCTCTTACATCACCGCTGTCATCCTGTCCAGAGTGAAACAGTCTGCATTAATTTTACATAGTCCAGGGCCAGTAGTGGTGGTGAGGCAGGGACAGTGAAAGACATATCCAGTCTATATAGGCAGTGGGCTTTTCCAAATAAATTTGGGAAAAATTTTTTATTTCGGCTGCCTGTGACCGTCCTGACTGTACTGCTTCTCTGCTGGGGGTAGTTGTCCTAATTCATACGCAGCCAGCTAAGTGTTACAGCAGGCTTGCGCAAAATTCTTTCCTGGCTCTGCGTTGCCTCTTACATCAGCGCTGTCATTCTGTCCAGAGTAAAACAGTCTGCAATATTTTTACATAGTCCAGGGCCAGTAGTGGTGGTGAGGCAGGGACAGTGAAAGACATATCCAGTCTATATAGGCAGTGGGCTTTTCCAAAACCATTTGGGAAAAAAAATCTATTTGGGCTGCCTGTGACCGTCCTGACTGTACTGCGTCTCTGCTGGGGGTAGTTTTCCTAATTCATTTGCAGCCAGCTAAGTGTTACAGCAGGCTTGCGCAAAATTCTTTCCTGGCTCTGCGTTGCCTCTAACATCACTGCTGTCATCCTGTCCAGAGTGAAACAGTCTGCAGTAATTTTACATAGTCCAGGGCCAGTAGTGGTGGTGAGGCAGGGACAGTGAAAGACATATCCAGTCTATATAGGCAGTGGGCTTTTCAAAATAAATTTGGGGAAAAAAATCTATTTCGGCTGCCTGTGACCGTCCTGACTATACTGCGTCTCTGCCAGGGGTAGTTGTCCTAATTCATACGCAGCCAGCTAAGTGTTACAGCAGGCTTGCGCAAAATTCTTTCCTGGCTCTACGTTGCCTCTTACATCAGCGCTGTCATTCTGTCCAGAGTGAAACAGTCTGCAATATTTTTACATAGTCCAGGGCCAGTAGTGGTGGTGAGGCAGGGACAGTGAAAGACATATCCAGTCTATATAGGCAGTGGGCTTTTCCAAAAAAATTTTGGAAAAAACTCTATTTGGGCTGCCTGTGACCGTCCTGACTGTACTGCATCTCTGCTGGGGGTAGTTGTCCTAATTCATACGCAGCCAGCTAAGTGTTACAGCAGGCTTGCGCAAAATTCTTTCCTGGCTCTGCATTGCCTCTTACATCACCGCTGTCATCCTGTCCAGAGTGAAACAGTCTGCAGTAATTTTACATAGTCCAGGGCCAGTAGTGGTGGTGAGGCAGGGACAGTGAAAGACATATCCAGTCTATATAGGCAGTGGGCTTTTCCAAAACCATTTGGGGAAAAAAATCTATTTGGGCTGCCTGTGACCGTCCTGACTGTACTGCGTCTCTGCTGGGGGTAGTTGTCCTAATTCATACGCAGCCAGCTAAGTGTTACAGCAGGCTTGCGCAAACTTCTTTCCTGGCTCTGCGTTGCCTCTTACATCACCGCTGTCATCCTGTCCAGAGTGAAACAGTCTGCAGTAATTTTACATAGTCCAGGGCCAGTAGTGGTGGTGAGGCAGGGACAGTGAAAGACATATCCAGTCTATATAGGCAGTGGGCTTTTCCAAATAAATTTGGGAAAAAAAATTTATTTCGGCTGCCTGTGACCGTCCTGACTGTACTGCGTCTCTGCTGGGGGTAGTTGTCCTAATTCATACGCAGCCAGCTAAGTGTTACAGCAGGCTTGCGCAAAATTCTTTCCTGGCTCTGCGTTGCCTCTTACATCACCGCTGTCATCCTGTCCAGAGTGAAACAGTCTGCAGTTAATTTACATAGTCCAGGGCCAGCAGTGGTGGTGAGGCAGGGACAGTGAAAGACATATCCAGTCTATATAGGCAGTGGGCTTTTCCAAAAAAATTTGGGAAAAAAAATCTGTTTGGGCTGTCTGTGACCGTCCTGACTGTACTGCGTCTCTGCTGGGGGTAGTTGTCCTAATTCATACGCAGCCAGCTAAGTGTTACAGCAGGCTTGCGCAAAATTCTTTCCTGGCTCTACGTTGCCTCTTACATCAGCACTGTCATCCTGTCCAGAGTGAAACAGTCTGCAATATTTTTACATAGTCCAGGGCCAGTAGTGGTGGTGAGGCAGGGACAGTGAAAGACATATCCAGTCTATATAGGCAGTGGGCTATTCCCAAAAAATTTGGCAAAAAAAATCTATTTGGGCTGCCTGTGACCGTCCTGACTGTACTGCATCTCTGCTGGGGGTAGTTGTCCTAATTCATACGCAGCCAGCTAAGTGTTACAGCAGGCTTGCGCAAAATTCTTTCCTGGCTCTGCATTGCCTCTTACATCACCGCTGTCATCCTGTCCAGAGTGAAACAGTCTGCAGTAATTTTACATAGTCCAGGGCCAGTAGTGGTGGTGAGGCAGGGACAGTGAAAGACATATCCAGTCTATATAGGCAGTGGGCTTTTCCAAAACCATTTGGGAAAAAAAATCTATTTGGGCTGCCTGTGACCGTCCTGACTGTACTGCGTCTCTGCTGGGGGTAGTTTTCCTAATTCATACGCAGCCAGCTAAGTGTTACAGCAGGCTTGCGCAAAATTCTTTCCTGGCTCTGCGTTGCCTCTTACATCACAGCTGTCATCCTGTCCAGAGTGAAACAGTCTGCAGTAATTTTACATAGTCCAGGGCCAGTAGTGGTGGTGAGGCAGGGACAGTGAAAGACATATCCAGTCTTTATAGGCAGTGGGCTTTTCCAAAAAAATTTGGGGAAAAAAAATCTATTTGGGCTGCCTGTGACCGTCCTGACTGTACTGCGTCTCTGCTGGGGGTAGTTGTCCTAATTCATACACAGCCAGCTAAGTGTTACAGCAGGCTTGCGCAAAATTCTTTCCTGGCTCTGCGTTGCCTCTTACATCACCGCTGTCATCCTGTCCAGAGTGAAACAGTCTGCAGTAATTTTACATAGTCAAGGGCCAGTAGTGGTGGTGAGGCAGGGACAGTGAAAGACATATCCAGTCTATATAGGCAGTGAGCTTTTCCCAAAAAATTTGGGGAAAAAAATCTATTTGGGCTGCCTGTGACCGTCCTGACTATACTGCGTCTCTGCCGGGGGTAGTTGTCCTAATTCATACGCAGCCAGCTAAGTGTTACAGCAGGCTTGCGCAAAATTCTTTCCTGGCTCTGCGTTGCCTCTTACATCAGCGCTGTCATTCTGTCCAGAGTGAAACAGTCTGCAATATTTTTACATAGTCCAGGGCCAGTAGTGGTGGTGAGGCAGGGACAGTGAAAGACATATCCAGTCTATATAGGCAGTGGGCTTTTCCAAAAAAATTTTGGAAAAAACTCTATTTGGGCTGCCTGTGACCGTCCTGACTGTACTGCGTCTCTGCTGGGGGTAGTTTTCCTAATTCATACGCAGCCAGCTAAGTGTTACAGCAGGCTTGCGCAAAATTCTTTCCTGGCTCTGCGTTGCCTCTTACATCACAGCTGTCATCCTGTCCAGAGTGAAACAGTCTGCAGTAATTTTACATAGTCCAGGGCCAGTAGTGGTGGTGAGGCAGGGACAGTGAAAGACATATCCAGTCTCTATAGGCAGTGGGCTTTTCCAAAAAAATTTGGGAAAAAAAAATCTATTTGGGCTGCCTGTGACCGTCCTGACTGTACTGCGTCTCTGCTGGGGGTAGTTGTCCTAATTCATACGCAGCCAGCTAAGTGTTACAGCAGGCTTGCGCAAAATTCTTTCCTGGCTCTGCGTTGCCTCTTACATCACCGCTGTCATCCTGTCCAGAGTGAAACAGTCTGCAGTAATTTTACATAGTCAAGGGCCAGTAGTAGTGGTGAGGCAGGGACAGTGAAAGACATATCCAGTCTATATAGGCAGTGAGCTTTTCCCAAAAAATGTGGGGAGAAAAATCTATTTGGGCTGCCTGTGACCGTCCTGACTGTACTGCGTCTCTGCTGGGGGTAGTTGTCCTAATTCATACGCAGCCAGCTAAGTGTTACAGCAGGCTTGCGCAAAATTCTTTCCTGGCTCTGCGTTGCCTCTTACATCAGCGCTGTCATCCTGTCCAGAGTGAAACAGTCTGCAATATTTTTACATAGTCCAGGGCCAGTAGTGGTGAGGCAGGGACAGTGAAAGACATATCCAGTCTATATAGGCAGTGGGCTTTTCCAAAAAAATTTGGCAAAAAAAATATATTTGGGCTGCCTGTGACCGTCCTGACTGTACTGCGTCTCTGCTGCGGGTAGTTGTCCTAATTCATACGCAGCCAGCTAAGTGTTACAGCAGGCTTGCGCAAAATTCTTTCCTGGCTCTGCGTTGCCTCTTACATCACCGCTGTCATCCTGTCCAGAGTGAAACAGTCTGCAGTAATTTTACATAGTCCAGGGCCAGTAGTGGTGGTGAGGCAGGGACAGTGAAAGACATATCCAGTCTATATAGGCAGTGGGCTTTTCCAAATAAATTTGGGGAAAAAAAATTATTTCGGCTGCCTGTGACCGTCCTGACTGTACTGCGTCTCTGCTGGGGGTAGTTGTCCTAATTCATAAGCAGCCAGCTAAGTGTTACAGCAGGCTTGCGCAAAATTCTTTCCTGGCTCTGCGTTGCCTCTAACATCACTGCTGTCATCCAGTCCAGAGTGAAACAGTCTGCAGTAATTTTACATAGTCCAGGGCCAGTAGTGGTGGTGAGGCAGGGACAGTGAAAGACATATCCAGTCTACATAGGCAGTGGGCAATTCCAAACAAATTTGGGGAAAAAAATCTATTTCGGCTGCCTGTGACCGTCCTGACTGTACTGCGTCTCTGCTGGGGGTAGTTGTCCTAATTCATACGCAGCCAGCTAAGTGTTACAGCAGGCTTGCGCAAAATTCTTTCCTGGCTCTGCGTTGCCTCTAACATCACTGCTGTCATCCAGTCCAGAGTGAAACAGTCTGCAGTAATTTTACATAGTCCAGGGCCAGTAGTGGTGGTGAGGCAGGGACAGTGAAAGACATATCCAGTCTATATAGGCAGTGGGCTTTTCAAAATAAATTTGGGGAAAAAAATCTATTTCGGCTGCCTGTGACCGTCCTGACTATACAGCGTCTCTGCCGGGGGTAGTTGTCCTAATTCATACGCAGCCAGCTAAGTGTTACAGCAGGCTTGCGCAAAATTCTTTCCTGGCTCTGCGTTGCCTCTTACATCAGCGCTGTCATTCTGTCCAGAGTGAAACAGTCTGCAATATTTTTACATAGTCCAGGGCCAGTAGTGGTGGTGAGGCAGGGACAGTGAAAGACATATCCAGTCTATATAGGCAGTGGGCTTTTCCAAAAAAATTTTGGAAAAAACTCTATTTGGGCTGCCTGTGACCGTCCTGACTGTACTGCATCTCTGCTGGGGGTAGTTGTCCTAATTCATACGCAGCCAGCTAAGTGTTACAGCAGGCTTGCGCAAAATTCTTTCCTGGCTCTGCATTGCCTCTTACATCACCGCTGTCATCCTGTCCAGAGTGAAACAGTCTGCAGTAATTTTACATAGTCCAGGGCCAGTAGTGGTGGTGAGGCAGGGACAGTGAAAGACATATCCAGTCTCTATAGGCAGTGGGCTTTTCCAAAAAAAATTTGGGAAAAAAAAATCTATTTGGGCTGCCTGTGACCGTCCTGACTGTACTGCGTCTCTGCTGGGGGTAGTTGTCCTAATTCATACGCAGCCAGCTAAGTGTTACAGCAGGCTTGCGCAAAATTCTTTCCTGGCTCTGCGTTGCCTCTTACATCACCGCTGTCATCCTGTCCAGAGTGAAACAGTCTGCAGTAATTTTACATAGTCAAGGGCCAGTAGTGGTGGTGAGGCAGGGACAGTGAAAGACATATCCAGTCTATATAGGCAGTGAGCTTTTCCCAAAAAGTTTGGGGAAAAAAATCTATTTGGGCTGCCTGTGACCGTCCTGACTATACTGCGTCTCTGCCGGGGGTAGTTGTCCTAATTCATACGCAGCCAGCTAAGTGTTACAGCAGGCTTGCGCAAAATTCTTTCCTGGCTCTGCGTTGCCTCTTACATCAGCGCTGTCATTCTGTCCAGAGTGAAACAGTCTGCAATATTTTTACATAGTCCAGGGCCAGTAGTGGTGGTGAGGCAGGGACAGTGAAAGACATATCCAGTCTATATAGGCAGTGGGCTTTTCCAAAAAAATTTTGGAAAAAACTCTATTTGGGCTGCCTGTGACCGTCCTGACTGTACTACATCTCTGCTGGGGGTAGTTGTCCTAATTCATACGCAGCCAGCTAAGTGTTACAGCAGGCTTGCGCAAAATTCTTTCCTGGCTCTGCATTGCCTCTTACATCACCGCTGTCATCCTGTCCAGAGTGAAACAGTCTGCAGTAATTTTACATAGTCCAGGGCCAGTAGTGGTGGTGAGGCAGGGACAGTGAAAGACATATCCAGTCTATATAGGCAGTGGGCTTTTCCAAAACCATTTGGGAAAAAAAATATATTTGGGCTGCCTGTGACCGTCCTGACTGTACTGCGTCTCTGCTGGGGGTAGTTTTCCTAATTCATACGCAGCCAGCTATGTGTTACAGCAGGCTTGCGCAAAATTCTTTCCTGGGTCTGCGTTGCCTCTTACATCACAGCTGTCATCCTGTCCAGAGTGAAACAGTCTGCAGTAATTTTACATAGTCCAGGGCCAGTAGTGGTGGTGAGGCAGGGACAGTGAAAGACATATCCAGTCTCTATAGGCAGTGGGCTTTTCCAAAAAAATTTGGGAAAAAAAAATCTATTTGGGCTGCCTGTGACCGTCCTGACTGTACTGCGTCTCTGCTGGGGGTAGTTGTCCTAATTCATACGCAGCCAGCTAAGTGTTACAGCAGGCTTGCGCAAAATTCTTTCCTGGCTCTGCGTTGCCTCTTACATCACAGCTGTCATCCTGTCCAGAGTGAAACAGTCTGCAGTAATTTTACATAGTCAAGGGCCAGTAGTGGTGGTGAGGCAGGGACAGTGAAAGACATATCCAGTCTATATAGGCAGTGAGCTTTTCCCAAAAAATTTGGGGAAAAAAATCTATTTGGGCTGCCTGTGACCGTCCTGACTGTACCCCGTTCTGCTGGGGGTAGTTGTCCTAATTCATACGCAGCCAGCTAAGTGTTACAGCAGGCTTGCGCAAAATTCTTTCCTGGCTCTGCGTTGCCTCTTACATCACCGCTGTCATCCTGTCCAGAGTGAAACAGTCTGCAGTAATTTTACATAGTCCAGGGCCAGTAGTGGTGGTGAGGCAGGGACAGTGAAAGACATATCCAGTCTATATAGGCAGTGGGCTTTTCCAAATAAATTTGGGAAAAAAAAATTATTTCGGCTGCCTGTGACCGTCCTGACTGTACTGCGTCTCTGCTGGGGGTAGTTGTCCTAATTCATAAGCAGCCAGCTAAGTGTTACAGCAGGCTTGCGCAAAATCCTTTCCTGGCTCTGCGTTGCCTCTAACATCACTGCTGTCATCCAGTCCAGAGTGAAACAGTCTGCAGTAATTTTACATAGTCCAGGGCCAGTAGTGGTGGTGAGGCAGGGACAGTGAAAGACATATCCAGTCTATATAGGCAGTGGGCTTTTCCAAACAAATTTGGGAAAAAAAATCTATTTCGGCTGCCTGTGACCGTCCTGACTGTACTGCGTCTCTGCTGGGGGTAGTTGTCCTAATCCATACGCAGCCAGCTAAGTGTTACAGCAGGCTTGCGCAAAATTCTTTCCTGGCTCTGCGTTGCCTCTTACATCACAGCTGTCATCCTGTCCAGAGTGAAACAGTCTGCAGTAATTTTACATAGTCCAGGGCCAGTAGTGGTGGTGAGGCAGGGACAGTGAAAGACATATCCAGTCTCTATAGGCAGTGGGCTTTTCCAAAAAAATTTGGGAAAAAAAAATCTATTTGGGCTGCCTGTGACCGTCCTGACTGTACTGCGTCTCTGCTGGGGGTAGTTGTCCTAATTCATACGCAGCCAGCTAAGTGTTACAGCAGGCTTGCGCAAAATTCTTTCCTGGCTCTGCGTTGCCTCTTACATCACCGCTGTCATCCTGTCCAGAGTGAAACAGTCTGCAGTAATTTTACATAGTCCAGGGCCAGTAGTGGTGGTGAGGCAGGGACAGTGAAAGACATATCCAGTCTATATAGGCAGTGGGCTTTTCCAAAAAAATTTGGCAAAAAAAATATATTTGGGCTGCCTGTGACCGTCCTGACTGTACTGCGTCTCTGCTGGGGGTAGTTGTCCTAATTCATACGCAGCCAGCTAAGTGTTACAGCAGGCTTGCGCAAAATTCTTTCCTGGCTCTGCGTTGCCTCTTACATCACAGCTGTCATCCTGTCCAGAGTGAAACAGTCTGCAGTAATTTTACATAGTCCAGGGCCAGTAGTGGTGGTGAGGCAGGGACAGTGAAAGACATATCCAGTCTCTATAGGCAGTGGGCTTTTCCAAAAAAATTTGGGAAAAAAAAATCTATTTGGGCTGCCTGTGACCGTCCTGACTGTACTGCGTCTCTGCTGGGGGTAGTTGTCCTAATTCATACGCAGCCAGCTAAGTGTTACAGCAGGCTTGCGCAAAATTCTTTCCTGGCTCTGCGTTGCCTCTTACATCACCGCTGTCATCCTGTCCAGAGTGAAACAGTCTGCAGTAATTTTACATAGTCCAGGGCCAGTAGTGGTGGTGAGGCAGGGACAGTAAAAGACATATCCAGTCTATATAGGCAGTGGGCTTTTCCAAATAAATTTGGGAAAAAAAAATTATTTCGGCTGCCTGTGACCGTCCTGACTGTACTGCGTCTCTGCTGGGGGTAGTTGTCCTAATTCATAAGCAGCCAGCTAAGTGTTACAGCAGGCTTGCGCAAAATCCTTTCCTGGCTCTGCGTTGCCTCTAACATCACTGCTGTCATCCAGTCCAGAGTGAAACAGTCTGCAGTAATTTTACATAGTCCAGGGCCAGTAGTGGTGGTGAGGCAGGGACAGTGAAAGACATATCCAGTCTATATAGGCAGTGGGCTTTTCCAAACAAATTTGGGAAAAAAAATCTATTTCGGCTGCCTGTGACCGTCCTGACTGTACTGCGTCTCTGCTGGGGGTAGTTGTCCTAATTCATACGCAGCCAGCTAAGTGTTACAGCAGGCTTGCGCAAAATTCTTTCCTGGCTCTGCGTTGCCTCTTACATCACAGCTGTCATCCTGTCCAGAGTGAAACAGTCTGCAGTAATTTTACATAGTCCAGGGCCAGTAGTGGTGGTGAGGCAGGGACAGTGAAAGACATATCCAGTCTCTATAGGCAGTGGGCTTTTCCAAAAAAATTTGGGAAAAAAAAATCTATTTGGGCTGCCTGTGACCGTCCTGACTGTACTGCGTCTCTGCTGGGGGTAGTTGTCCTAATTCATACGCAGCCAGCTAAGTGTTACAGCAGGCTTGCGCAAAATTCTTTCCTGGCTCTGCGTTGCCTCTTACATCACCGCTGTCATCCTGTCCAGAGTGAAACAGTCTGCAGTAATTTTACATAGTCAAGGGCCAGTAGTGGTGGTGAGGCAGGGACAGTGAAAGACATATCCAGTCTATATAGGCAGTGAGCTTTTCCCAAAAAATTTGGGGAAAAAAATCTATTTGGGCTGCCTGTGACCGTCCTGACTATACTGCGTCTCTGCCGGGGGTAGTTGTCCTAATTCATACACAGCCAGCTAAGTGTTACAGCAGGCTTGCGCAAAATTCTTTCCTGGCTCTGCGTTGCCTCTTACATCAGCGCTGTCATTCTGTCCAGAGTGAAACAGTCTGCAATATTTTTACATAGTCCAGGGCCAGTAGTGGTGGTGAGGCAGGGACAGTGAAAGACATATCCAGTCTATATAGGCAGTGGGCTTTTCCAAAAAAATTTTGGAAAAAACTCTATTTGGGCTGCCTGTGACCGTCCTGACTGTACTACATCTCTGCTGGGGGTAGTTGTCCTAATTCATACGCAGCCAGCTAAGTGTTACAGCAGGCTTGCGCAAAATTCTTTCCTGGCTCTGCATTGCCTCTTACATCACCGCTGTCATCCTGCCCAGAGTGAAACAGTCTGCAGTAATTTTACATAGTCCAGGGCCAGTAGTGGTGGTGAGGCAGGGACAGTGAAAGACATATCCAGTCTATATAGGCAGTGGGCTTTTCCAAAACCATTTGGGAAAAAAAATCTATTTGGGCTGCCTGTGACCGTCCTGACTGTACTGCGTCTCTGCTGGGGGTAGTTTTCCTAATTCATACGCAGCCAGCTAAGTGTTACAGCAGGCTTGCGCAAAATTCTTTCCTGGCTCTGCGTTGCCTCTTACATCACAGCTGTCATCCTGTCCAGAGTGAAACAGTCTGCAGTAATTTTACATAGTCCAGGGCCAGTAGTGGTGGTGAGGCAGGGACAGTGAAAGACATATCCAGTCTCTATAGGCAGTGGGCTTTTCCAAAAAAATTTGGGAAAAAAAAATCTATTTGGGCTGCCTGTGACCGTCCTGACTGTACTGCGTCTCTGCTGGGGGTAGTTGTCCTAATTCATACGCAGCCAGCTAAGTGTTACAGCAGGCTTGCGCAAAATTCTTTCCTGGCTCTGCGTTGCCTCTTACATCACAGCTGTCATCCTGTCCAGAGTGAAACAGTCTGCAGTAATTTTACATAGTCCAGGGCCAGTAGTGGTGGTGAGGCAGGGACAGTGAAAGACATATCCAGTCTCTATAGGCAGTGGGCTTTTCCAAAAAAATTTGGGAAAAAAAAATCTATTTGGGCTGCCTGTGACCGTCCTGACTGTACTGCGTCTCTGCTGGGGGTAGTTGTCCTAATTCATACGCAGCCAGCTAAGTGTTACAGCAGGCTTGCGCAAAATTCTTTCCTGGCTCTGCGTTGCCTCTTACATCACCGCTGTCATCCTGTCCAGAGTGAAACAGTCTGCAGTAATTTTACATAGTCAAGGGCCAGTAGTGGTGGTGAGGCAGGGACAGTGAAAGACATATCCAGTCTATATAGGCAGTGAGCTTTTCCCAAAAAATTTGGGGAAAAAAATCTATTTGGGCTGCCTGTGACCGTCCTGACTGTACTGCGTCTCTGCTGGGGGTAGTTGTCCTAATTCATACGCAGCCAGCTAAGTGTTACAGCAGGCTTGCGCAAAATTCTTTCCTGGCTCTGCGTTGCCTCTTACATCAGCGCTGTCATCCTGTCCAGAGTGAAACAGTCTGCAATATTTTTACATAGTCCAGGGCCAGTAGTGGTGGTGAGGCAGGGACAGTGAAAGACATATCCAGTCTATATAGGCAGTGGGCTTTTCCAAAAAAATTTGGCAAAAAAAATCTATTTGGGCTGCCTGTGACCGTCCTGACTGTACTGCGTCTCTGCTGGGGGTAGTTGTCCTAATTCATACGCAGCCAGCTAAGTGTTACAGCAGGCTTGCGCAAAATTCTTTCCTGGCTCTGCGTTGCCTCTTACATCAGCGCTGTCATCCTGTCCAGAGTGAAACAGTCTGCAATATTTTTACATAGTCCAGGGCCAGTAGTGGTGGTGAGGCAGGGACAGTGAAAGACATATCCAGTCTATATAGGCAGTGGGCTTTTCCAAAAAAATTTGGCAAAAAAAATATATTTGGGCTGCCTGTGACCGTCCTGACTGTACTGCGTCTCTGCTGGGGGTAGTTGTCCTAATTCATACGCAGCCAGCTAAGTGTTACAGCAGGCTTGCGCAAAATTCTTTCCTGGCTCTGCGTTGCCTCTTACATCACAGCTGTCATTCTGTCCAGAGTGAAACAGTCTGCAGTAATTTTACATAGTCCAGGGCCAGTAGTGGTGGTGAGGCAGGGACAGTGAAAGACATATCCAGTCTCTATAGGCAGTGGGCTTTTCCAAAAAAATTTGGGAAAAAAAAAATCTATTTGGGCTGCCTGTGACCGTCCTGACTGTACTGCGTCTCTGCTGGGGGTAGTTGTCCTAATTCATACGCAGCCAGCTAAGTGTTACAGCAGGCTTGCGCAAAATTCTTTCCTGGCTCTGCGTTGCCTCTTACATCACCGCTGTCATCCTGTCCAGAGTGAAACAGTCTGCAGTAATTTTACATAGTCCAGGGCCAGTAGTGGTGGTGAGGCAGGGACAGTAAAAGACATATCCAGTCTATATAGGCAGTGGGCTTTTCCAAATAAATTTGGGGAAAAAAATTTATTTCGGCTGCCTGTGACCGTCCTGACTGTACTGCGTCTCTGCTGGGGGTAGTTGTCCTAATTCATAAGCAGCCAGCTAAGTGTTACAGCAGGCTTGCGCAAAATCCTTTCCTGGCTCTGCGTTGCCTCTAACATCACTGCTGTCATCCAGTCCAGAGTGAAACAGTCTGCAGTAATTTTACATAGTCCAGGGCCAGTAGTGGTGGTGAGGCAGGGACAGTGAAAGACATATCCAGTCTATATAGGCAGTGGGCTTTTCCAAACAAATTTGGGAAAAAAAATCTATTTCGGCTGCCTGTGACCGTCCTGACTGTACTGCGTCTCTGCTGGGGGTAGTTGTCCTAATTCATACGCAGCCAGCTAAGTGTTACAGCAGGCTTGCGCAAAATTCTTTCCTGGCTCTGCGTTGCCTCTAACATCACTGCTGTCATCCAGTCCAGAGTGAAACAGTCTGCAGTAATTTTACATAGTCCAGGGCCAGTAGTGGTGGTGAGGCAGGGACAGTGAAAGACATATCCAGTCTATATAGGCAGTGGGCTTTTCAAAATAAATTTGGGGAAAAAAATCTATTTCGGCTGCCTGTGACCGTCCTGACTATACTGCGTCTCTGCCGGGGGTAGTTGTCCTAATTCATACGCAGCCAGCTAAGTGTTACAGCAGGCTTGCGCAAAATTCTTTCCTGGCTCTGCGTTGCCTCTTACATCAGCGCTGTCATTCTGTCCAGAGTGAAACAGTCTGCAATATTTTTACATAGTCCAGGGCCAGTAGTGGTGGTGAGGCAGGGACAGTGAAAGACATATCCAGTCTATATAGGCAGTGGGCTTTTCCAAAAAAATGTTGGAAAAAACTCTATTTGGGCTGCCTGTGACCGTCCTGACTGTACTGCATCTCTGCTGGGGGTAGTTGTCCTAATTCATACGCAGCCAGCTAAGTGTTACAGCAGGCTTGCGCAAAATTCTTTCCTGGCTCTGCATTGCCTCTTACATCACCGCTGTCATCCTGTCCAGAGTGAAACAGTCTGCAGTAATTTTACATAGTCCAGGGCCAGTAGTGGTGGTGAGGCAGGGACAGTGAAAGACATATCCAGTCTATATAGGCAGTGGGCTTTTCAAAATAAATTTGGGGAAAAAAATCTATTTCGGCTGCCTGTGACCGTCCTGACTATACTGCGTCTCTGCTGGGGGTAGTTGTCCTAATTCATACGCAGCCAGCTAAGTGTTACAGCAGGCTGGCGCAAAATTCTTTCCTGACTCTGCGTTACCTCTTACATCACCGCTGGTATCCTGTCCAGAGTGAAACAGTCTGCAGTAATTTTACATAGTCCAGGGCCAGTAGTGGTGGTGAGGCAGGGACAGTGAAAGACATATCCAGTCTATATAGGCAGTGGGCTTTTCCAAAAAAATTTGGGAAAAAAAAATCTATTTGGGCTGCCTGTGACCGTCCTGACTGTACTGCGTCTCTGCTGGGGGTAGTTGTCCTAATTCATACGCAGCCAGCTAAGTGTTACAGCAGGCTTGCGCAAAATTCTTTCCTGGCTCTGCGTTGCCTCCTACATCACCGCTGTCATCCTGTCCAGAGTGAAACAGTCTGCAGTAATTTTACATAGTCCAGGGCCAGTAGTGGTGGTGAGGCAGGGACAGTGAAAGACATATCCAGTCTATATAGGCAGTGGGCTTTTCCAAAAAAATTTGGGAAAAAAAAATCTATTTGGGCTGCCTGTGACCGTCCTGACTGTACTGCGTCTCTGCTAGGGGTAGTTGTCCTAATTCATACGCAGCCAGCTAAGTGTTACAGCAGGCTTGCGCAAAATTCTTTCCTGGCTCTACGTTGCCTCTTACATCACCGCTGTCATCCTGTCCAGAGTGAAACAGTCTGCAGTTAATTTACATAGTCCAGGGCCAGCAGTGGTGGTGAGGCAGGGACAGTGAAAGACATATCCAGTCTATATAGGCAGTGGGCTTTTCCAAAAAAATTTGGGAAAAAAAATCTGTTTGGGCTGTCTGTGACCGTCCTGACTGTACTGCGTCTCTGCTGGGGGTAGTTGTCCTAATTCATACGCAGCCAGCTAAGTGTTACAGCAGGCTTGCGCAAAATTCTTTCCTGGCTCTACGTTGCCTCTTACATCAGCACTGTCATCCTGTCCAGAGTGAAACAGTCTGCAATATTTTTACATAGTCCAGGGCCAGTAGTGGTGGTGAGGCAGGGACAGTGAAAGACATATCCAGTCTATATAGGCAGTGGGCTATTCCAAAAAAATTTGGGAAAAAAAATCTATTTGGGCTGCCTGTGACCGTCCTGACTGTACTGCGTCTCTGCTGGGGGTAGTTGTCCTAATTCATACGCAGCCAGCTAAGTGTTACAGCAGGCTTGCGCAAAATTCTTTCCTGGCTCTGCGTTGCCTCTTACATCACTGCTGTCATCCAGTCCAGAGTGAAACAGTCTGCAGTAATTTTACATAGTCCAGGGCCAGTAGTGGTGGTGAGGCAGGGACAGTGAAAGACATATCCAGTCTATATAGGCAGTGGGCTTTTCAAAATAAATTTGGGGAAAAAAATCTATTTCGGCTGCCTGTGACCGTCCTGACTATACTGCGTCTCTGCTGGGGGTAGTTGTCCTAATTCATACGCAGCCAGCTAAGTGTTACAGCAGGCTTGCGCAAAATTCTTTCCTGGCTCTGCGTTGCCTCTTACATCAGCGCTGTCATTCTGTCCAGAGTGAAACAGTCTGCAATATTTTTACATAGTCCAGGGCCAGTAGTGGTGGTGAGGCAGGGACAGTGAAAGACATATCCAGTCTATATAGGCAGTGGGCTTTTCCAAAAAAATTTGGGAAAAAAAAATCTATTTGGGCTGCCTGTGACCGTCCTGACTGTACTGCGTCTCTGCTGGGGGTAGTTGTCCTAATTCATACGCAGCCAGCTAAGTGTTACAGCAGGCTTGCGCAAAATTCTTTCCTGGCTCTGCGTTGCCTCCTACATCACCGCTGTCATCCTGTCCAGAGTGAAACAGTCTGCAGTAATTTTACATAGTCCAGGGCCAGTAGTGGTGGTGAGGCAGGGACAGTGAAAGACATATCCAGTCTATATAGGCAGTGGGCTTTTCCAAAAAAATTTGGGAAAAAAAAATCTATTTGGGCTGCCTGTGACCGTCCTGACTGTACTGCGTCTCTGCTAGGGGTAGTTGTCCTAATTCATACGCAGCCAGCTAAGTGTTACAGCAGGCTTGCGCAAAATTCTTTCCTGGCTCTACGTTGCCTCTTACATCACCGCTGTCATCCTGTCCAGAGTGAAACAGTCTGCAGTTAATTTACATAGTCCAGGGCCAGCAGTGGTGGTGAGGCAGGGACAGTGAAAGACATATCCAGTCTATATAGGCAGTGGGCTTTTCCAAAAAAATTTGGGAAAAAAAATCTGTTTGGGCTGTCTGTGACCGTCCTGACTGTACTGCGTCTCTGCTGGGGGTAGTTGTCCTAATTCATACGCAGCCAGCTAAGTGTTACAGCAGGCTTGCGCAAAATTCTTTCCTGGCTCTACGTTGCCTCTTACATCAGCACTGTCATCCTGTCCAGAGTGAAACAGTCTGCAATATTTTTACATAGTCCAGGGCCAGTAGTGGTGGTGAGGCAGGGACAGTGAAAGACATATCCAGTCTATATAGGCAGTGGGCTATTCCAAAAAAATTTGGGAAAAAAAATCTATTTGGGCTGCCTGTGACCGTCCTGACTGTACTGCGTCTCTGCTGGGGGTAGTTGTCCTAATTCATACGCAGCCAGCTAAGTGTTACAGCAGGCTTGCGCAAAATTCTTTCCTGGCTCTGCGTTGCCTCTTACATCACTGCTGTCATCCAGTCCAGAGTGAAACAGTCTGCAGTAATTTTACATAGTCCAGGGCCAGTAGTGGTGGTGAGGCAGGGACAGTGAAAGACATATCCAGTCTATATAGGCAGTGGGCTTTTCAAAATAAATTTGGGGAAAAAAATCTATTTCGGCTGCCTGTGACCGTCCTGACTATACTGCGTCTCTGCTGGGGGTAGTTGTCCTAATTCATACGCAGCCAGCTAAGTGTTACAGCAGGCTTGCGCAAAATTCTTTCCTGGCTCTGCGTTGCCTCTTACATCAGCGCTGTCATTCTGTCCAGAGTGAAACAGTCTGCAATATTTTTACATAGTCCAGGGCCAGTAGTGGTGGTGAGGCAGGGACAGTGAAAGACATATCCAGTCTATATAGGCAGTGGGCTTTTCCAAAAAAATTTTGGAAAAAACTCTATTTGGGCTGCCTGTGACCGTCCTGACTGTACTGCATCTCTGCTGGGGGTAGTTGTCCTAATTCATACGCAGCCAGCTAAGTGTTACAGCAGGCTTGCGCAAAATTCTTTCCTGGCTCTGCATTGCCTCTTACATCACCGCTGTCATCCTGTCCAGAGTGAAACAGTCTGCAGTAATTTTACATAGTCCAGGGCCAGTAGTGGTGTTGAGGCAGGGACAGTGAAAGACATATCCAGTCTATATAGGCAGTGGGCTTTTCCAAATAAATTTGGGGAAAAAAATTATTTCGGCTGCCTGTGACCGTCCTGACTGTACTGCGTCTCTGCTGGGGGTAGTTGTCCTAATTCATAAGCAGCCAGCTAAGTGTTACAGCAGGCTTGCGCAAAATTCTTTCCTGGCTCTGCGTTGCCTCTAACATCACTGCTGTCATCCAGTCCAGAGTGAAACAGTCTGCAGTAATTTTACATAGTCCAGGGCCAGTAGTGGTGGTGAGGCAGGGACAGTGAAAGACATATCCAGTCTATATAGGCAGTGGGCTTTTCAAAATAAATTTGGGGAAAAAAATCTATTTCGGCTGCCTGTGACCGTCCTGACTATACTGCGTCTCTGCCGGGGGTAGTTGTCCTAATTCATACGCAGCCAGCTAAGTGTTACAGCAGGCTTGCGCAAAATTCTTTCCTGGCTCTGCGTTGCCTCTTACATCAGCGCTGTCATTCTGTCCAGAGTGAAACAGTCTGCAATATTTTTACATAGTCCAGGGCCCGTAGTGGTGGTGAGGCAGGGACAGTGAAAGACATATCCAGTCTATATAGGCAGTGGGCTTTTCCAAAAAAATTTTGGAAAAAACTCTATTTGGGCTGCCTGTGACCGTCCTGACTGTACTGCATCTCTGCTGGGGGTAGTTGTCCTAATTCATACGCAGCCAGCTAAGTGTTACAGCAGGCTTGCGTAAAATTCTTTCCTGGCTCTGCATTGCCTCTTACATCACCGCTGTCATCCTGTCCAGAGTGAAACAGTCTGCAGTAATTTTACATAGTCCAGGGCCAGTAGTGGTGGTGAGGCAGGGACAGTGAAAGACATATCCAGTCTATATAGGCAGTGGGCTTTTCCAAAACCATTTGGGAAAAAAAATCTATTTGGGCTGCCTGTGACCGTCCTGACTGTACTGCGTCTCTGCTGGGGGTAGTTTTCCTAATTCATACGCAGCCAGCTAAGTGTTACAGCAGGCTTGCGCAAAATTCTTTCCTGGCTCTGCGTTGCCTCTTACATCACCGCTGTCATCCTGTCCAGAGTGAAACAGTCTGCAGTAATTTTACATAGTCAAGGGCCAGTAGTGGTGGTGAGGCAGGGACAGTGAAAGACATATCCAGTCTATATAGGCAGTGAGCTTTTCCCAAAAAATTTGGGGAAAAAAATCTATTTGGGCTGCCTGTGACCGTCCTGACTGTACTCCGTCTCTGCTGGGGGTAGTTGTCCTAATTCATACGCAGCCAGCTAAGTGTTACAGCAGGCTTGCGCAAAATTCTTTCCTGGCTCTGCGTTGCCTCTTACATCAGCGCTGTCATCCTGTCCAGAGTGAAACAGTCTGCAATATTTTTACATAGTCCAGGGCCAGTAGTGGTGGTGAGGCAGGGACAGTGAAAGACATATCCAGTCTATATAGGCAGTGGGCTTTTCCAAAAAATTTGGCAAAAAAAATATATTTCGGCTGCCTGTGACCGTCCTGACTGTACTGCGTCTCTGCTGGGGGTAGTTGTCCTAATTCATACGCAGCCAGCTAAGTGTTACAGCAGGCTTGCGCAAAATTCTTTCCTGTCTCTGCGTTGCCTCTTACATCACCGCTGTCATCCTGTCCAGAGTGAAACAGTCTGCAGTAATTTTACATAGTCCAGGGCCAGTAGTGGTGGTGAGGCAGGGACAGTGAAAGACATATCCAGTCTATATAGGCAGTGGGCTTTTCCAAATAAATTTGGGGGAAAAAATTTATTTCGGCTGCCTGTGACCGTCCTGACTGTACTGCGTCTCTGCTGGGGGTAGTTGTCCTAATTCATAAGCAGCCAGCTAAGTGTTACAGCAGGCTTGCGCAAAATTCTTTCCTGGCTCTGCGTTGCCTCTAACATCACTGCTGTCATCCAGTCCAGAGTGAAACAGTCTGCAGTAATTTTACATAGTCCAGGGCCAGTAGTGGTGGTGAGGCAGGGACAGTGAAAGACATATCCAGTCTATATAGGCAGTGGGCTTTTCCAAACAAATTTGGGAAAAAAAATCTATTTCGGCTGCCTGTGACCGTCCTGACTGTACTGCGTCTCTGCTGGGGGTAGTTGTCCTAATTCATACGCAGCCAGCTAAGTGTTACAGCAGGCTTGCGCAAAATTCTTTCCTGGCTCTGCGTTGCCTCTTACATCAGCGCTGTCATTCTGTCCAGAGTGAAACACTCTGCAATATTTTTACATAGTGCAGGGCCAGTAGTGGTGGTGAGGCAGGGACAGTGAAAGACATATCCAGTCTATATAGGCAGTGGGCTTTTCCAAAAAAATTTTGGAAAAAACTCTATTTGGGCTGCCTGTGACCGTCCTGACTGTACTGCGTCTCTGCTGGGGGTAGTTGTCCTAATTCATACGCAGCCAGCTAAGTGTTACAGCAGGCTTGCGCAAAATTCTTTCCTGGCTCTGCGTTGCCTCTTACATCACCGCTGTCATCCTGTCCAGAGTGAAACAGTCTGCAGTAATTTTACATAGTCCAGGGCCAGTAGTGGTGGTGAGGCAGGGACAGTGAAAGACATATCCAGTCTATATAGGCAGTGGGCTTTTCCAAAACCATTTGGGAAAAAAAATCTATTTGGGCTGCCTGTGACCGTCCTGACTGTACTGCGTCTCTGCTGGGGGTAGTTTTCCTAATTCATACGCAGCCAGCTAAGTGTTACAGTAGGCTTGCGCAAAATACTTTCCTGGCTCTGCGTTGCCTCTTACATCACCGCTGTCATCCTGTCCAGAGTGAAACAGTCTGCAGTAATTTTACATAGTCCAGGGCCAGTAGTGGTGGTGAGGCAGGGACAATGAAAGACATATCCAGTCTATATAGGCAGTGGGCTTTTCCAAAAAAATTTGGGAAAAAAAAATCTATTTGGGCTGCCTGTGACCGTCCTGACTGTCTTGCGTCTCTGCTGGGGGTAGTTGTCCTAATTCATACGCAGCCAGCTAAGTGTTACAGCAGGCTTGCGCAAAATTCTTCCCTGGCTCTGCGTTGCCTCTTACATCACCGCTGTCATCCTGTCCAGAGTGAAACAGTCTGCAGTAATTTTACATAGTCCAGGGCCAGTAGTGGTGGTGAGGCAGGGACAGTGAAAGACATATCCAGTCTATATAGGCAGTGAGCTTTTCCCAAAAAATCTATTTGGGCTGCCTGTGACCGTCCTGACTGTACTGCGTCTCTGCTGGGGGTAGTTTTCCTTACTCATAGGCAGCCAGCTAAGTGTTACAGCAGGCTTGCGCAAAATTCTTTCCTGGCTCTGCGTTGCCTCTTACATCACCGCTGTCATCCTGTCCAGAGTGAAAGTCTGCAGTAATTTTACATAGTTCAGGGCCAGTAGTGGTGGTGAGGCAGGGACAGTGAAAGACATATCCAGTCTATATAGGCAGTGGGCTTTTCCAAAAAAATTTGGGGAAAAAAATCTATTTGGGCTGCCTGTGACCGTCCTGACTGTACTACATCTCTGCTGGGGGTAGTTGTCCTAATTCATATGCAGCCAGCTAAGTGTTACAGCAGGCTTGCGTAAAATTCTTTCCTGGCTCTGCGTTGCCTCTTACATCACCGCTGTCATCCTGTCCAGAGTGAAACAGTCTGCAGTAATTTTACATAGTCCAGGGCCAGTAGTGGTGGTGAGGCAGGGACAGTGAAAGACATATCCAGTCTATATAGGCAGTGGGCTTTTCCAAAAAAATTTGGGAAAAAATTCTATTTGGGCTGCCTGTGACCGTCCTGACTGTACTGCGTCTCTGCTGGGGGTAGTTGTCCTAATTCATACGCAGCCAGCTAAGTGTTACAGCAGGCTTGCGCAAAATTCTTTCCTGGCTCTGCGTTGCCTCTTACATCACCGCTGTCATCCTGTCCAGAGTGAAACAGTCTGCAGTAATTTTACATAGTCCAGGGCAAGTAGTGGTGGTGAGGCAGGGACAGTGAAAGACATATCCAGTCTATATGGGCAGTGGGCTTTTCCAAAAAAATTTGGGAAAAAAAATCTATTTGGGCTGCCTGTGACCGTCCTGACTGTACTGCGTCTCTGCTGGGGGTAGTTGTCCTAATTCATACGCAGCCAGCTAAGTGTTTCAGCAGGCTTGCGCAAAATTCTTTCCTGGCTCTGCGTTGCCTCTTACATCACCGCTGTCATCCCCAGAGTGAAACAGTCTGCAGTAATTTGACATAGTCCAGGGCCAGTAGTGGTGGTGAGGCAGGGACAGTGAAAGACATATCCAGTCTATATAGGCAGTGGGCTTTTCCAAAAAATTTGGGAAAAAAATCTATTTGGGCTGCCTGTGACCGTCTTGACTGTACTGCGTCTCTGCTGGGGGTAGTTGTCCTAATTCATACGCAGCCAGCTAAGTGTTACAGCAGGCTTGCGCAAAATTCTTTCCTGGCTCTGCTGTGCGTTTCATAAGCGAAGTCAGCCTCCAACCACAGGCCAATAAGCGGCACATTTAATTACAGCGTTCTGTTTCTGCACTACTGGTAATACAGCATGCTGAGGGGTAGGTGTAGGCCTAGAGGACGTGGACGCAGGTGAGGACGCGGAGGCCCAAGTCAGGGTGTGGGCACAGGCCGAGCTCCTGATCCAGGTGTAACGCAGCCGACTGCTGCGGGATTAGGAGAGAGGCACGTTTCTGGCGTCCCCACATTCATCTCACAATTAATGTGTCCACGCGGTAGACCTTTATTAGAAAATGAGCAGTGTGAGCAGGTCCTGTCGTGGATGGCAAAAAGTGCATCCAGCAATCTATCGACCACCCAGAATTCTGCACCGTCTACTGCTGCAACTCTGAATCCTCTGGCTGCTGCTCCTCCTTCCTCCAAGCCTCCTCACTCCATTACAATGACACATTCTGAGGAGCAGGCAGACTCCCAGGAACTGTTCTCGGGCCCCTGCCCAGAATGGGCAGCAATGGCTCCGAATCCTCTCCCACTGGAGGAGTTTGTTGTGACCGATGCCCAACCTTTGGAAAGTTCCCGGGGTCCGGGGGATGAGGCTGGGGACTTCCGGCAACTGTCTAAAGAGCTTTCAGTGGGTGAGGAGGACGATGACGATGAGACACAGTTGTCTATCACTCAGGTAGTAGTAATTGGAGTAAGTCCGAGGGAGGAGCGCACAGAGAATTCGGAGGAAGAGCAGCAGTACGATGAGGTGACTGACCCCACCTGGTTTGCTACGCCTACTGAAGACAGGTCTTCAGAGGGGGAGGCAAGTGCAGCAGCAGGGCAGGTTGGAAGAGGAAGTGGGGTGGCCAGGGGTAGAGGCAGGGCCAGACCGAATAATCCACCAACTGTTTCCCAAAGCGCCCCCTCGCGCCATGCCACCCTGCAGAGGCCGAGGTGCTCAAAGGTCTGGCAGTTTTTCACTGAGAGTGCAGAAGACCGACGAACAGTGGTGTGCAACCTTTGTCGCGCCAAGATCAGCCGGGGAGCCACCACCACCAGCCTCACCACCACCAGCATGCGCAGACATATGATGGCCAAGCACCCCACGAGGTGGGACGAAGGCCGTTCACCGCCTCCGGTTTGCACTGCTGCCTCTCCCCCTGTGCCTCAACCTGCCACTGAGATCCAACCCCCCTCTCAGGACACAGGCACTACCGTCTCCTGGCCTGCACCCACACGCTCACCTCCGCTGTCCTCGGCCCCAGCCACCAATGTCTGTCAACGCACCGTCCAGCCGTCGCTAGCGCAAGTGTTGGAGCGCAAGCGCAAGTACGCCGTCACGCACCTGCATGCTCAAGCGTTAAACGTGCACATAGCCAAATTTATCAGCCTGGAGATGCTGCCGTATAGGGTTGTGGAAACGGAGGCTTTCAAAAGTATGATGGCGGCGGAGGCCCTGCGCTACTCAGTTCCCAGTCGCCACTACTTTTCCCGATGTGCCGTCCCAGCCCTGCACGACCACGTCTCCCACAACATTGTACGCGCCCTCACCAACGCGGTTACTGCCAAGGTCCACTTAACAACGGACACGTGGACAAGCACAGGTTGGCAGGGCCACTATATCTCCCTGACGGCACATTGGGTGAATTTAGTGGAGGCTGGGACAGAGTCAGAGCCTGGGACCGCTCACGTTCTACCCACCCCCAGAATTGCGGGCCCCAGCTCAGTGGTGGTATCTGCGGCGGTGTATGCTTCCTCCACTAAACCACCCTCCTCCTCCTCCTACGCAACCTCTGTCTCGCAATCAAGATGTGTCATCAGCAGCACGTCGCCAGCAGTCGGTGTCGCACGGCAGCACAGCGGTGGCAAGCGTCAGCAGGCTGTGCTGAAACTACTCAGCTTAGGAGAGAAGAGGCCCACGGCCCACGAACTGCTGCAGGGTCTGACAGAGCAGACCGACCGCTGGCTTGCACCGCTGAGCCTCCAACCGGGCATCGTCATGTGTGACAACGGACAAACCTGGTGGCGGCTCTGCAGCTCGGCAGCCTCATGCACGTGCCATGCCTGGCCCACGTCTTTAATTTGGTGGTTCAGCGCTTTCTGAAAAGCTACCCACGCTTGTCAGACCTGCTCGGAAAGGTGCGCTGGCTCTGCGCACATTTCCGCAAGTCCCACACAGACGCTGCCACCCTGCGCACCCTGCAACATCGTTTTCATCTGCCAGTGCACCGACTGCTGTGCGACGTGCCCACACGGTGGAACTCTACGCTCCACATGTTGGCCAGGCTCTATGAGCAGCGTAGAGCTATAGTGGAATACCAACTCCAACATGGACGGCGCAGTGGGAGTCACCCTCCTCAATTCTTTACAGAAGAGTGGGCCTGGTTGGCAGACATCTGCCAGGTCCTTGGAAACTTTGAGGAGTCTACCCAGATGGTGAGCGGCGATGCTGCAATCATTAGCGTCACCATTCCTCTGCTATGCCTCTTGAGAAGTTCCCTGCAAAGCATAAAGGCAGACGCTTTGCACTCGGAAACAGAGGCGGGGGTAGACAGTATGTCGCTGGATAGTCAGAGCACCCTCCTGTCTATATCTCAGCGTGTTGAGGAGGAGGAGGACCATGAGGAGGATGAGGAGGAGGGGGAAGAGACAGCTTGGTCCACTGCTGAGGGTACCCATGCTGCTTGCCTGTCATCCTTTCAGCGTGTATGGCCTGAGGAGGAGGAGGAGGAGGAGGAGGAGGATCCTGAAAGTGATCTTCCTAGTGAGGACAGCCATGTGTTGCGTACAGGTACTCTGGCACACATGGCTGACTTCATGTTAGGATGCCTTTCTCGTGACCCTCGCGTTACACGCATTCTGGCCACTATGGATTACTGGGTGTACACACTGCTCGACCCACGGTATAAGGAGAACCTTTCCACTCTCATACCCGAAGAGGAAAGGGGTTCGAGAGTGATGCTATACCACAGGACCCTGGCGGACAAACTGATAATTAAATTCCCATCTGACAGCGCTAGTGGCTGAAGGCACAGTTCCGAGGGCCAGGTAGCAGGGGAGGCGCAGAGATCAGGCAGCATGTACAGCACAGGCAGGGGAACATTCTCTAAGGCCTTTGACAACTTTCTGGCTCCCCAGCAAGACTGTGTCACCGCTCCCCAGTCAAGGCTGAGTCGGCGGGAGCACTGTAAAAGGATGGTGAGGGAGTACATAGCCGATCGCACGACCGTCCTCCGTGACGCCTCTGCCCCCTACAACTACTGGGTGTCGAAGCTGGACAGGTGGCCTGAACTCGCGCTGTATGCCCTGGAGGCGCTTGCTTGTCCTGCGGCTAGCGTCTTGTCAGAGAGGGTGTTTAGTGCGGCAGGGGGAATCATCAGATAAGCGTACCCGCCTGTCAACCGACAGTGCCGATAGGCTTACACTCATCAAGATGAACAATGCCTGGATTTTCCCAGACTTCTCTTCTCCACCAGCAGACAGCAGCGATACCTAAACAATACGTAGGCTGCACCCGCGGATGGAAGCATTGTTCTTTATCACCATCAAAAACGTGGACCTTTTAGCTTCATCAATCTGTGTATAATATTCATCCTCCCCCTCCTGCTCCTCCTCCTGAAACCTGACGTAATCACGCCGAATGGGCAATTTTTCTTAGGCCCACAAGGCTCAGTCATATAATTTTTGTAAACAATTTTTATACGTTTCAATGCTCATTAAAGCGTTGAAACTTTCACCTGAACCAATTTTTATTTTAACTGGGGTGCCTCCAGGCCTAGTTACCAATTAAGCCACATTAACCAAAGCGATTAATGGGTTTCACCTGCCCTCTTGGTTGGGCATGGGCAATTTTTCTCAGGTACATTAGTACTGTTGGTACACCAATTTTTGGGGGCCCTCGCCTACAGTGTAATCAAATTAATTTTTAGCCCACCTGCATTAAAGCTGACGTTACATCAGCTGTGTTGAGCACTGCAATGGGATGTATTTATGTACCGCCGGTGGGTTCCAGGGAGCCACCCATGCTGTGGGTCCACAGGGAGTTGTAACTGCATGTGTCCACTTCTAAAGAACCCCAGTCTGACTGGGGCATGCAGTGTGGGCCGAAGCCCACCTGCATTAAGCACGACATTACCTCAGCTGTGTTGGGCAATGCAATGGGATATATTTATGTACCGCCGGTGGGTTCCAGGGAGCCACCCATGCTGTGGGTGCACACGGAATTCCCATTGCGGAGTTGTACCTGCCTGTGACTATTTATAAAAAACCGCGGTCTGACTGGGGCATGCAGACACCTTGACAGAATGAATAGTGTGTGGCACATAGGTTCCCCATTGCTATGCCCACGTGTGCAGCTCCAGATGGAGGTGGCTCAGGATTAGATTTCTCATTGCTTCTGTACAGCATTGTGGACTATCACCGTGCCCCTTTTAAAGAGGGTCGTTGCCTAGCCGTGCCAACCCTCTGCAGTGTGTGCCTGCGGTTCCTCCTCATAAATAGACATGAGGGTGGCGTGGCATGAGGGAAGCTGAAGGCTGGGCAGGGACAGTTTGGTGTGCGCTGTGGACACTGGGTCGTGGGGGAAGGGGGGGGGGGGTTGAGCAGCATGTAACCCAGGAGAAGTGGCAGCGGAATGTCATGCAGGCAGTGATTGTGCTTTGTTGGAGGTAGTGTGGTGCTTAGCTAAGGTATGCATTGCTAATGAGGGCTTTTCAGAAGTAAAAGTTGTTGGGGGGGGGCCACTCTTGCCGCTATTGTGGCTTAATAGTGGGACCTGGGAACTTGAGATGCAGCCCAACATGTAGCCCCTCGCCTGCCCTATCCGTTGATGTGTCCTTCCCATCACTTTCTTGAATTGCCCAGATTTTCACAAACGAAAACCTTAGCGAGCATCGGCGATATACAAAAATGCTCGGGTCGCCCATTGACTTCAATGGGGTTCGTTACTCGAAACGAACCCTCGAGCATAGCGAAAAGTTCGTCTCGAGTAACGAGCACCCGAGCATTTTGGTGCTCGCTCATCTCTAATTGTTATATATTATACTTCTGAGGTAACATGTAAGCTGCTCTGTGATTGGTTGTTATATATTAAACTGCTGAGGTAACATGAAAGCTGCGCTGTAATTGGTTGCTATATATTATACTGCTAGGGTAACATGAAAACTGCCCTGCAATTGGTTGTTATATATTATATTGCTGAGGTATTGTAAAAGCTGTGCTGTGATTGGTTGCTATTTCTTATACTGCTGAGGTAACATGAAAGCTGTGCTGTGATTCGTTGTTATATATTATACCAATGAGGTATCATGAAAGCTGCACTGTGATTGGTTGTTATTAGAGATGAGCGAGCACCAAAATGCTTCGGTGCTCGTTGGTCGAGTCGAGCTTTCCGCGATGCTCGAGAGTTCTTTTCGAGTAACGAACCCGATTGAAGTCAATGGGCGACTCGAGCATTTTTGTATATCGCCGATGCTCGCTAAGGTTTTCATTTGTGCAAATCTTCAAAACCTATGAAAGTGATGGAAATGACACAGAAACGGATAGGGCAGGCGAGGGGCAACATGCTGGGCTGCATCTCAGGTTCCCAGGTCTCACTATTAAGCCACAATAGAGTCCCCTCCCCCCCCCCCCCAACAATTTTTACTTCGGACAAACCCTCATTAGCAAGGCACACCTTAGCTAAGCACCACACTACCTCTAACCAAGCACAATCACTGCCTGTGGGACACACTGCTGCCTCTTCTCCTGGGTTACATGCTGCGCAACCCCCCCGCACAACCGTGCGTCCGCAGCGCACACAAAATTGCCCCTGCGCAGCCTTCAGCTGCCCTCATGTCACACGCTGGCCTCATAGCCACACCACCCTCCTGTCTATAAGTGCGTTTGCCATGTGGAGGAACCGGAGGCATACACTGCAGAGGGTTGGCGGGGCCAGGCAGCGACCCTCTTCGAAAGGGGGGGGGGGGGGCGATAGCCCACAATGCTGTTGAGAATTGATAATAGATTGACGTTCCATCTTCATTCTAATCCTTTGCCACCTCCGTCAGGAGCTGCAAACGTGGGCATAAAGGGGACTCCGCTGCCAACCCAGCACTTCTACACATCTCCACAATGCAGCAATACTCGATGTGGGAAGTATGTGAGCGGGCCCTGGGTCAGCCTCTGTCCCAGCAAACACCTTGTGTGGCCCAAGTTGCTGCGACTGACATAGCAATGGGGACTCCATGTGTCCACACACTACTCATTGTGTTTGGGTGTTGGATACCTCATCAACAACGCAAGGGGTAAACCATCTGCACTCTGCACCCTACCCAAGTCTGTCAGTATTTTGGGAACAGACAGGAACAGCTCCGCTATGGCAAGTCTGTGTGCACCCACAGCTTGGGTGGCTAGCAGGAACACACAGAAGGTACATAAAGAAATGTAGGTAGAACACCGCGATGGGAAGACTTAGTGCACCCATAGTATACACAGCCCACTGTAATATTCCTGTAGCAAAGGTATAAGCTGACCCCAGTAATATTTATGTTGCAGAAGTCTAGGGAGACCCCATTAACATTTCTGTAGTAACAGAATAGACAGACCCCAGTAACATTTCATTAGCAGAAGTATAGGCAGACCCCTGTAACATTTATGTAGCTGCAGTACTGCCAGACCCCTGTAACATTTGTGTAACAGCAGTATCTGCAGACCCACTGTAACATTTACGTGGCAGAAGTATAGGCAGACCCCAGTAACATTTCTGTGGCAGAAGTATAGGCAGACCCCAGTAACAGTTATGTAGCAGCAGTATAGGCAGACCCCTGTAACATTTCTGTAGCAGCAGTATAAGCAGACCCCTGTAACATTTATGTAGCAGAAGCATCGGCAGACCCCTGTAACATGTCTGTAGTAGAAGTATAGGCAGACCCCAGTAACATTTCTGTTGCAGCAGTATAAGCAGACCCCTGTAACATTTTTGTAGCAGCAGTAAAGCAGACCCCTGTAACATTTAAGTAGCAGAAGCATAGGCAGACCCCTGTAACATTAATGTGGCAGCAGTATTAGCAGACCCCAGTAACATCCTTGTGGCAGCAGTATAGGCAAACCCCAGTAACATCCTTGTGGCAGCAGTATAGGCAAACCCCAGTAACATCCTTGTGGCAGCAGTATAGGAAGACCCCTGTAAGATTTACGTTGCAGAAGTATAGGCAGAGCCCTGTAACATTCAAGTGGCAGCAGTATAGGCAGACCCCTATAACTTTCTTGTAGCAGAAGTATAGGCAGGCAGGCAGGCCCCAGTAAAATTTCTGTAGTAATAGTATAGGCCAACCTCTGAAACATTGGGGTACCATGAGCGTAGGCGAAGGCGGGAAAAATTTGTTGTATAAGAGTGTAGGCATCGGCCCGAAAAATTAGTGTACCAAGAGTACAAGTGTACCTGTGAAAAATTTATCAACCGAGAGGGTAGGTGAAACCTATAAACATTTTTTTAAAGATACAGCTCAATGTTGCATAATTTGTAACAGAGCCTGGAGGCAGCCCTGTTGAAAAAAATTGGTTCATGTTACAGTCTCAATAGTTTTGAAACTTTGAAAAATTGTTTAAAAAAATTGGTAGATGTAGATGAGCCTTTTGGGCCGCAGAAAAATTGGCTGATGACAACATGTTGTTTCTGGAGGAAGAGGAGCAGGAAGAGGACTAATGTCAGAGACAGATTGACAAAGATAAATGCCCCGTTTTCCCGGTGATAGAGAAGAGTGCTTTTATGTGCAGTTGCAGCTAAATGATTCTTTAGGTTCTGCTGCTCTCCGCCGGTGGAGAAGAGAAGTCTGGGGAAATCCAGGCTTTGTTCATCTTTATAAGTGTAAGCATGTCGGTACTGGCAGTTGACAGGCGGGTACGCTTGTCCGTGATGATTCCCCCAGCTGCACTAACCACCCTCTCTGAGAAGACGCTAGCGGCAGGGCAAGCAAGCTTCTCCAGGGCATACAGTGCAAGTTCGTGCCACGTGTCCAGCTTTGACACCCAATAGTTGTATGGAGCTGAGGCATCACAGAGGACGGTCGTGCGATCAGTTACGTACTCCCTCACCATCTTTTTACAGTGCTCCCTCTGACTCAGCCTTGACTGGGGAGTGGTGACGCAGTCTTGCTGGGGAGCCATAAAGCTGGCAAAGGCCTTGGAGAGTGTTCCCCTGCCTGCGCTGAACATGCTGCCTGATCTCCGCACCTCCCCTGCTACTTGGCCCTCGGAAATGCGCCTTCTGCCGCTAGCTGTCAGATGGGAAGTTTAACATCAGTTTGTTCACCAGGGCCCTGTGGTATTGCATCACTCTGAAAACCCCTTTCCTCTTCGGGAATGAGTGGAAAGGTTCTCCTTATACCATGGGTCGAGAAGGGTGTACACCCAGTAATTCGTAGTGGCCAGAATGAGTCTAACGTGAGGGTCATGAGAAAGGCAGCCTAACATGAAGTCAGCCATGTGTGCCAGGGTACCAGTATGCAACACATCGCTGTCCTCACTAGGAAGATCACGTTCCGGAACCTCCTCCTCCTCGGCCACAGGCCATACACTCTGAACAGATGGGAGGCAAGCAGCATGGGTACTCTCTGCAGTGGGCCCAGCTGTCTCTTCCCCCTCCTCCTCCTGCTCCTCCCCCTCCTCCTCCAAAACGCGCTGAGATATAGACATGAGGGTGCTTTGACTATCAAGCGACATACTCTCTTCCCCCGCTAATGATTGCAGCATCGCCGCTCACCATCTGGGTAGACTCCTCAAAGATTCCGAGGACCTGGCAGATGTCTGCCATCCAGGCCCACTCCTCGCTAAAGAATTGGGGAGGCTGACTCCCACTACGCCGCCAAGGTTGGAGTTGGTATTCCACTATTGCTCTACGCTGCTCATACAACCTGGCCAAAATGTGGAGCGTAGAATTCCACCGTGTGGGCACGTCGCACAGCAGCCGGCGCACTGGCAGATTAAACCGATGTCGCAGGGTCCTCAGGGTGGCAGCGTCCGTGGTGGACTTGCGGAAATGTGCGCAGATGCGGCGCACCTTGCTGAGCAGGTCTGACAAGTGTGGGTAGTTTTTCAGAAACCGCTGAACCACCAGAATAAAGACGTGGGCCAGGCATGGCACGTGTGTGAGGCTGCCGAGCTGCAGAGCCGCCACCAGGTTACGGCCGTTGTCACACACGACCATGCCCGGTTGCAGGCTCAGCACCGTAAGCCAGAGGTCTGTCTGCTCACTCAATCCCTGCAACAGCTCGGCGGCCGTGTGCCTCTTGTCACCTAGGCTGAGTAGTTTCAGCATGGCCTGCTAACGCTTTCCCACCGCTGTGCTGCCGCGCCACACCGACTGCTGGCGAAGCACTGCTCACATTTCTTAATTAAGAGGTAGAGGTTGCGTAAGAGGCGGAGGAGGGGGAGGGTTTAGAGGAGGTGGCATAGACCGCCGCAGATACCAGAACCGAGGAAGGACCCGCTATTCTGGGTGTGGGTAGGACGTGTGCGGTCCCAGGCTCTGATTCGGTTCCAGCCTCCACCAAATTCACCCAATGTGCCGTCAGGGAGATATAGTGGCCCTGCCCGCCAGTACTTGTCCGTGGTTAAGTGGACCTTCCCAGTAACCGCGTTGGTGAGGGTACGATTGATGTTGCGGGAGACGTGCTGGTGTAGGGCTGGGACGGCACACCAGGAAAAATAGTGGCGACTGGAGACTGAATAGCGCGGGACTGCCGCCGCCATCATGTTTTTGAAAGCCTCCGTTTCCACAAGCCTGTATGGCAGCATCTCCAGGCTGATCAATTTGGCAATATGCACGTTTAATGCTTGAGCATGCGTGGCGAGCGTGGCGGCGTATTTGCGCTTGCGCTAGCGATAGCTGGACACTGCGCTGTGAGATATTACTGGATGGGGCCGAGGACAGCGGAGGTGAGGGTGTGGGTGGAGGCCGAGAGGCGCTCGTGCCTGTGTCCTGAGAGGGGGGTCGGATCTGAGTGGCAGGTTGGGGCACAGGGGGAGAGGCAGTGGTGCGACCCGGAGGCGGTGAACGGCCTTCGTCCCACCTTGTGCGGTGCTTGGCCATCATATGCCTGCGCATGCTGGTGGTGGTGAGGCTGGTACTGGTGGCTCCCCGGCTGATCTTGGCGCGACACAGGTTGCACACCACTGTTCGTTGGTCGTCCGTGCTCTCACTGAAAAACATCCACACCTTTGAAGACCTGGGCCTCTGCAGGGTGGCTTGGCACGAGGGGTGCTTTGGGAATCCGTTGGGGGAGTCTTCGCTCTGGCCCTGCCTCTACCCCTGGCCACCCCTCTGCCTCTTCCAACCTGTCCTGCTGCTGCACTTGCCTCCTCCTCTGAAGACCGGTCCTCAGTTGGCTTAGTGAACCAGGTGGGGTCAGTCACCTCATCGTCCAGTGGCTCTTCCTCCGAATCCTCTGTGCGCTCCTCCCTTGGACTTACTGCCCTTACTACTACCTCACAGATAGACAACTGTGTCTCATCATCATCGACCTCCTCACCCAGTAAAAGCTCTTGAGACAGTTCCTGGAAGTCCCCAGCCTCATCACCCGGACCCGGGGAGCTTTCCAAAGGTTGGGCATCGGTCACGACAAACTCCTCAGGTGGGAGAGGAATCATTTTTTCCCAATCAAGGCAGGAGCCCGAGAACAGCTCCTGGGAGTCTGTCTGCTCATCAGAATGTGTCATTTTCATGGAGTGAGGAGGCTGGGAGGAAGGAGGAGCAGCAGCCAGAGGATTCAGAGTTGCAGCAGTGGACGGCGTAGAAGACTGGGTGATCGATACATTACTGGATGCATTTTCTGCTATCCACGACAGGACCTGCTCACACTGCTCATTCTGTAATAAAGGTCTACCACGTGGACCCATAAATTGGGATATGAAGCTGGGGACCCCAGAAACTTGCCTCTCTCTCCTAATCCCGCAGCAGCCGGCTGCAATTCACCTGGACCAGGAACTTGACCTGTGCCCACACCCTCACTTGGACCTCCGCGTCCTCGCCTGCGTCCACGGCCTCATCCTCTAGGCCTACACCTAACCCTCAGCATGGTGTATTTCGAATATAGCAGACACAGAGCGTTGTAAAAAATTAGGCAATTATTGGCCTGCACTTGGAGGGTCACAGCGGTTATGTAACACACACTGTAGGCCAAAAAAAATTATACGCTAGGCTGCAGAAAGGCCTAGCTGGCTAATAGTGAGCCACTACAACTCCAAGCAGCCACGCAGTAGACTGCACACGCGCACAGGTAGCCCTAAGCAGGAGCTTTTTGGGGGTACTTGTTGACTGGATACTACACTACCACTGCCCGTGCCTGACCAGTACTGCCCCTATGCTCTGTATAATTGGCTGCAGACTGAGAATGCAATAGTCTGCAGAGCCCAAGATGAAAAAAAAAAATTTGTTGCAAAACTGCTTCTAGCAGCCACAACAGTAATGCACACGGTAAGATGTGGCCCTAAGAAAGACCGTTGGGGTTCTTGAAGACGCTGACAGTAGACGAACACTCTCCCTATAGCAGGAACAGCACTCTACCTAATCTCTGCCAACGTGTGTCTGAGGCGAGCCGCGGACGGGACTGCTTTAAATACTCGGCGGTCACTTGATCTTGCCAGCCACTCACAGCAGGGGGGTGGGATAGGGCTGGAACTTCACAGGAGGAAGTTGTAATGCCTTCCCTGCATGTCTATTGGCCAGAAAATGGCGCTAAACATGCAGGGAAGGAAATGGAATTGACTGGAGTACCGCGTGGTGCTCGTTTCGAGTAACGAGCATCTCGAGTACCCTAATACTCGAGCGAGCATCAAGCTCGGATGAGTACGTTCGCTCATCTCTAGTTGTTACTGCTGAGGTAACATGAAAGCTGTGCTGTGATTGGTTGCTCTTTCTTATACTGCTGAGGTAACATGAAAGCTGCACTGTGATTGGTTTTTATATATTATACTGAGGTAACAGGAAAGCGGCACTGCGATTGGTTGTTATATATTATACTGAGGTAACATGAAAGCTGCGCTGTGATTGGTTGCTCTTTCTTTTACTGCTGAGGTAATATAAAAGCTGCACTGTGATTGGTTGTTATATATTATACTGAGGTAACAGGAAAGCTGCACTGCGATTGGTTGTTATATATTATACTGAGGTAACATGAAAGCTGCGCTGTGATTGGTTTCTCTTTCTTATACTGCTGAGCTAACATAAGAGCTGCACTGTGATTGGTTGTTATATATTATACTGCCAAGGTAACATGAAAGCTGTGCTGTGATTGGTTGCTCTTTCTTATACTGCTGAGGTAACATAAAAGCTGCACTGTGATTGGTTGCTATATATTATACTGAGGTAACATGAAAGCTGCGCTGTGATTGGTTGTTATATATTATACCACTGAGGTAACATGAAAGCTGCGCTGTGATTGGTTGTTATTTGTTATACCGCTGAGGTAAAATTAAAGCTGCAATGTGAGTGGTTGTTATATATTATAGTGCTGAGGTAAAATGAAAGCTGCGCTGTGATTGGTTGCTATTCCTTATACTGCTAAGGTAACATGAAAGCTGCGCTGTGATTGGTTGCAGCAACGTGCGATGGGTGAGCTAGTTATTATATAATGAAGGGGTTAAATAGGTGGGACCTTGACACAGTATAGCCATTTCTGGGGTGTCAACATCAACATTGAATGATGATTGTAGATCTGGTTGTACTGAAGAAGCGATGGAGAGCATTTTTAATGTTTAGAAGAAGCCCCATGTGTGCGTGAGCTAAGTCTCATGAGGTGCATTTCTTGCATTGTAATAAGCTTTATACTTCACAGATTACTGTTGCCACATCAGTCGTTAGTGTTTCCTAGGTTTGTATATTATGTTTTCAGCTTGGCTTTGGATATTTTAACATACAGGTCATTTTGTGATATGGGAGTCTCTATGTATTCTCGACGTTTTTCCTGATTGTCCTTATATATGTAGGACAAACTGGAATAATACCAGCATGACCGTAAATAACTATCAGTGAATTAAAATGTACTCATAGCCATTATTGAGTAACGAAAGCCTACATCGAGAAGAAAAAACTGCTTACATTGCAACTGAGCAGAAGCCTAAAGACAAGCCAGCAAGGCGCCCCCGAGGTTGTTCATGGTGGTAGTCACATCCTGTAAGCCACGTAACGCAGGCCAGACCAGGTTGTAAGGGCACTGGGAACAAGAGAACATGTCAGCGTTACTCATGCAGATGGGAAGTGTCCAGCATGCCTGCACGTCCTCCAGCAGCCGCCCTTACACGGGTGGCTTTACTACTTCTGGAGTACGGGACATTATTCCCTGAAGGGTGCGTCCCGCTTCTTGGCAGCAAATGAAGCATGGCCGTGTCTGCTCGGTCTTGTCACCTTGTGTCAATAACAACTTACAAGATTCACTCATTGCATATTTAGTAACACGTATACAAACTTCACTTGTGCATCCATTACACATCACATTAACCCCTTAAGGACCACACACTTTTTAAGGATTTTACTTCTGCTCTTTTTTTTTCTCAGCTGCCGAAATTCATTTTGCTGTGCTTTTTTCTGTGACATAGAGGGCTATTTTACATCTATCTTTTTTTCAGTTTTTGGGGGAGGGTAAAAAGCTAAAAAAAAGTTTTTTTTTTCTTTTTATTTATAGTCGTTAATTTTTAAATTAGTATATTTACGCTAAAGTTTAGTACATCTATCATTTACTTTATTTTAGGTTAATGTTATATAATTTGTATAGTTTGGATTACAGGGTACATACGGCAACGGTTTGTGTCGGCGGTGGTTCATTTTCTTCAATATATATATTTTAATTCTGTGATTTTGTTTTTTAACTTATTTTTGTAGTTATTCTTTTTACCATTTGTGTCCCCATCTAGGGGTCAATCACACTGTCTTTTTTTATTATTATTTCACACTTTTCCAATGTAGCTGTAGGAACAGCATCCATAGGAGCCCCAGTTACAGGAGAAAACATCCACCTGTAGTGACAGTAGTCACTAACAGAACTGATCTGGGTTTGCTAGGACCCTGCAGCTCTGTCTTGGCAGGGAGCACCAGAAACTTGCTCCTGGTCACAGAGGAATATTTCACTGTATTTCCATGTTAAAACTCCACCAAAAGTACCCCTTCGTGGGGCTTTGTGTATTGTTATATACATTCGCTGGGGATACTGTGGAGAAACAGACTGCAAAAGCTTCATTCACATTGCATTTGGGTCCCGTTCGCATTCCCATTTGGGAGTTCTGTCTGAAATGCCAGAAATGACATTCAGATAGAACCCTGTATGGCTGGGTACACATGTTCCTATTACTAATTTGAAGCCACAGAAGGATCACTTACCAATTGGGGCCACAGCGGGGTCACTTTCACCAATTTGGGCCACAATGGTGGGTCTTATTACTTAGTGGGACCAAAGCAAGGGATGTGATTACTTCTTTTGGTACATTAATGGAGGCACTATTACTGAGTGGGATCACAGCAGCGACACTATTACTTAATGGAACCACAGCAGGGGTCCTATTACTTATTCAAGTCACAGTAGGGTCTTAACCCTTTCCAATCCAATTTTTATCCTGCTTTCCTAGGGGGATTACTTTTTTTCTGCTGTTATACAACAGCGCTATATGCTGGCTAAACAATTACTGCATGAGGTGACACGTTAGATAGGCTCCGACAGCAGAGAGGCTGGCAATATACAGTAAGAGAACCCCGATGGACGTCTTCCAACATCCGAGCTGTAGAGCCTTAAATCATAATGTCTTCAGAGGTCAGACAGTGGATTGGAAAGGGTTAATACTAGTTGGGGTTATAGAAGGGCTACTATTAATTATTGGTGCCCAGCGAGGGTTCTACCACTAATTGGGGTCACAGAACGGTCTTATTAATAATTGGAGCCACAGTAGAGTCACTATTACCAATTGGGGTCACAATGGAGAATCTATTATTAATTGAGGCCACAGCGGGGATCTTATTACTAAGTGGGGGTACATAGAGGTCCAATTACTTAGTGGGACTGTCACGTTCAGGAGGGGAAAGGAGGGGGACGATGCCTATCGATCCCTCCTCTGTCCCCGATTGCTCACAGATCAACTATTCCAAGTGAATGCACCGCTACTAACCGTCACGGCAGAGCCTCGATCGATCACTCTTAGCAGTATTGCAAGCTTGGAGTCTGTAGAATACAGGCTGATTTGTACACAGCTTTCCTGGGGTTCAGCACGCATGCGAGGCGAAGGCTCAAATCACCACCTATCTGTTCTAGCGCACTCCAGAGCTCTACAATGCCCACACAAGCACACGATGGCACCACCAGCTTGCTACAGGTAAACTGGAACCCAAACTTTTGAATTATAAACACAAAGTTTGGAGTTTATCAGACATTTTAAAAGGGACAAGGCTTAACTGATAAATTGTAGATTTATTTTAGAAAAGGTCTAGCAGTGCAAATATAGATATGTACAAAGATATACACGAAAGGTTGTTACACATGGGCTGTAAAAAAAATACCGTGTTAATACACAACAGGACAATATTTTAAAATCAACAGGAAGAAATTAACAGAAAGTTAGCCGATTTGGATATCAGTCCCATGTTCTGATTGGCGGAGACCCAGAAACAGAGGGACAATCCATAAGCCGCAGCATGGCTCTATGGATTGACAACTTGGATAAAGAAGGCACTCCGTTTTAAAGCCTCCGCAGAACCACACCCCCGATGGCCTTGTCCTGACATCATCAAGGTGGGTTGAATATATGCGGGGAAAATCTATAGAAAACCCAGATTTAATATTTCAGCCATATTTCCCCGGGAGGCGCTCCAATGGGGAAGATATGGCAGTTATGTTTACGAATCCATAGATTCTAAGCATGATACGTACATTAGGCCCAGGTATGAAGATATGCCATTCGAGGTGTTCTGGGCCTCAGGCGTGTGTGTGAATGCGTTTTATTCGGCTGGGCCACCTGGTTCTGAAAATATATTTCATATCACGCCAGCCCTTCAGATGACCCAGTAACCTCTACTAAAAGATACTCAATAAACATACTTGTATTGATTTGTCTGTGTGAACTGGCTGATACAATATCTTGGTGGGGGGCATTTAGCACTTCCGTGTTAATGGCTAGTTGTATTGCCAGTGGAGCAAGACCCCCTGGGCTCTTGTACATCAAAAGACCCGGCAGATGCAAGAGAGGGGGGACTGAGATTAGAACATTGAACTCATCTTTCCCAGTATCCTGAGCAGCAAGTTGCTATGGATAGTTGGGGCAGTCTATCAATATTGCTATATCACAGGGCCCACAGCAGGGGCCCGATCACTTTTTGGAACAATGGGCGCACTATTACTTAGTGGGACCACAGCAGGGACACTATTACTGAATAGGACCACTATTACTCTAAGCAAGCACTGAGAATCTCATCAGGGGCTGTGGAGGCAGGATGGTGAGAGCTGGCAGTGGTGAGACATGGCTGGGAGAAATCTTATTAGCTGGTTGGGACCCAAAGAAAACTGAATGCTGATGAGTCCAGAGACATGGCGTCTGGCAGTGAGTGCACTGTAGGGCGGTATTCGGGTATATGATGACTGTAGACATGGCGTCTGGCAGTGAGAGCACTGTAGGGCGGTATTCGGGTATATGATGACTGTAGACATGGCGTCCGGCAGTGAGTGCACTGTTGGGCGGTATTCGGGTATATGATGACTGTAGACATGGCGTCTGGCAGTGAGTGCACTGTAGGGCGGTATTCGAGTATATGATGACTGTAGACATGGCGTCTGGCGGTGAGTGCACTGTCGGGTGGTATTCGGGTATATGATGACTGTAGACATGGCGTCTAGCGGTGAGTGCACTGTAGGGCGGTATTCGGGTATATGATGACTGTAGACATGGCGTCTAGCGGTGAGTGCACTGTCGCGTGGTATTCGGGTATATGATGACTGTAGACATGGCGTCTAGCGGTGAGGGCACTGTAGGGCGGTATTCGGGTATATGATGACTGTAGACATGGCGTCTGGCAGTGAGTGCACTGTAGGGCGGTATTCGGGTATATGATGACTGTAGACATGGCGTCTGGCAGTGAGTGCACTGTCAGGCGGTATTTGGGTATATGACTGTAGACATGGCGTCTAGCGGTGAGTGCACTGTAGGGCGGTATTCGGGTATATGACGACTGTAGACATGGCGTCTGGCAGTGAGTGCACTGTTGGGCGGTATGTGAGTATATGATGACTGTAGACATGGCGTCTGGCGGTGAGGGCACTGTAGGGCGGTATTCGGGTATATGATGACTGTAGACATGGCATCTGGCGGTGAGTGCACTGTCGGGTGGTATTCGGGTATATGATGACTGTAGACATGGCGTCTGGCAGTGAGTGCACTGTCAGGCGGTATTCGGGTATATGATGACTGTAGACATGGCGTCTAGCGGTGAGTGCACTGTCGGGAGGTATTCGGGTATATGATGACTGTAGACATGGCGTCTAGCGGTGAGTGCACTGTCGGGTGGTATTCGGGTATATGATGACTGTAGACATGGCGTCTAGCGGTGAGTGCACTGTCGCGTGGTATTCGGGTATATGATGACTGTAGACATGGCGTCTAGCGGTGAGGGCACTGTAGGGCGGTATTCGGGTATATGATGACTGTAGACATGGCGTCTGGCAGTGAGTGCACTGTAGGGCGGTATGTGAGTATATGATGACTGTAGACATGGCGTCTGGCAGTGAGTGCACTGTCAGGCGGTATTCGGGTATATGATGACTGTAGACATGGCGTCTAGCGGTGAGGGCACTGTAGAGCGGTATGTGAGTATATGATGACTATAGACCGGCAATCGGACTGCTTGGCACTGGCCATATAAAGAATATATTCTGGGTTTGTATGTATATTGAATAAACAAGAATGGAAGGCCACGATGCCAGATTACAGCGAACCGTGGCGGCCATGACCAGACAATGTTGTCAGTAATGTGTGCGGCCATGGGTTGGCAGTGTAGCCAGCCGCAGTATACATTTCCACCACTAGGGTGTGTTTACATGGCGAACTCTGATGCACAATTTTCCACACGGATTCAGCTTCTAAACACTGGCAGACATCACTGGCTGTTCTGCTGCGGGGTCCGCTGCAGGTCCGCTCTGTGTGTGGGCGATATCTGCCGCCTGAAGTGACATGCGCATAATCATCTAGAAAATTCTGGAAGAGTATGTTGCCCACTGACAAGGCTAATACTGTGTGCAGGCGCAATCACTGAGGAAGATTCTAGGGGGAATTCCCCGTGTAAACATTTTAGGGTGGGCCGCTACCCATGGGCCCCTGCTGTGCGCTAGCTCCCCGGGCTCACACTTGCCCGCTGGCCTCTGGTCACACTTATGCTCTTGTATACACCAGCACAGAGCCTGCAGTCCATCCCTCAGGGGTCCCACCGCCAGACCTCCACTCCTCAGGGGTCCTGCCAGCTGGTCTTCGCCTATCAAGGGTCTCCGTTTGGTCTCCGCCCCTTAGAGGTTTCTGTTTGGTCTCCGCCCCTCAGAGGTCTCCACCCCTCAGGGGTTTCCGTTTGGTCTCCGGCCCTCAGGGTTCCTGCGGTCTGCTCTCCGCCGTCGTTTGGTGTTCACCCCTCAGGGGTCCCACTGCCTGATCTCCGCCCCTCTGGTGTCCCGTCGGATGGTGTCCATCTCTCAAGGGTCCCGCTGGCATATTTGTAGTTTCCGCTTAGGTTAAGCGGCGCTGCTGATTAGAGCCACCTGATTGGCTCTTCAGCACCACGTGACTACACAGCGTGCACGTGTATTGCCTTCAGCAGCCCTGCACTACACACTACAGTTAAGCAGACGTGCGCTACACACTACACTTAAGCAGCACGGGGTTAGGTTTACGGTTAGGATTACCTAAACCTAACCCTAACCCCAAACCTAACCCTAAACCCTAACCCCGTGCTGCTTAACTGTAGTGTGTAGTGCAGGACTGCTGAAGGCAATGCGCGTGCACGCTGTGTAGTCACGTGGTGCCGAAGAGCCAATCAGGTGGCTCTAATCAACAGCGCTGCTTAACCTAAGCGTAAACTACAAATATGCGTAGCGCTGTCAGGCGTCCGCCCCTCAGGGGTTCCGCTGTCCGACGTCCACCTCTCAGGGGTCCCGCTGTCCGACGTCCACCTCTCAGGGGTCCCGCAGCCTGGTCTCGGTCCATCAGAGGTCTTTTTGGTGTCCGCCCCTCTGGTGGTCCCGCAGGCAGGTGTCTCCATCCCGCAAGGGTCCCACCGCCTGCTGTATTTGCCCCTCAGGGGGCCTCTAGCTGCTCTCTGCCCCTCATGGGTCCTGCCGCCTGGTGTATTTGCCCCTCAGGGGTCTCCGTTCGGTGTCGCCCATCTTGCGGTTGCTGCCTCCGTTCCTCCGCCTCCCGCACGTCCTCCTCCTCCTCCTGCCGGGGTCAACGCGGCACATGATCTGCTGGGAAGGAAGAAGGCGGCCGGCTGTGAGGAGAGGAGGGGCGGCTATAATACGGCAGGACGGCTCCGGCAAAGTGAGAGGAAGCGGCTGCAGGGACGGCGGCGGCGGGATGAGTCCTCGGGGCGCAGCTACACGGTGAGAGGAGAGACGGGAGTAACGGGACGGGGATCTCCATCACTGCGTGCCGGGCGCCGGTGACCCCCCTCTGTCACTGTACAACCGCCCCCCCCCCCCCCCCATCTGTGTGTGATATTCCCCCCCCCCCCCTGTCTGCGTGTGACATTAATCCCCCCCCCCCCCCGTCTGCGTGTGACATTAATCCCCCCCCCCCCGTCTGCGTGTGACATTAATCCCCCCCCCCCGTCTGCGTGTGACATTATTCCCCCCCCCGTCTGCGTGTGACATTATTCCCCCCCCCCTGTCTGCGTGTGACATTACCCCCCCCGTCTGCGTGTGACATTACCCCCCCCCTGTCTGCGTGTGACATTACCCCCCCCTGTCTGCGTGTGACATTACCCCCCCCCGTCTGCGTGTGACATTACCCCCCCCCGTCTGCGTGTGACATTACCCCCCCTGTCTGCGTGTGACATTACCCCCCCTGTCTGCGTGTGACATTACCCCCCCCCTGTCTGCGTGTGACATTACCCCCCCCCTGTCTGCGTGTGACATTACCCCCCCCCCTGTCTGCGTGTGACATTACCCCCCCCCCTGTCTGCGTGTGACATTACCCCCCCCTGTCTGCGTGTGACATTACCCCCCCCTGTCTGCGTGTGACATTACCCCCCCCCTGTCTGCGTGTGACATTACCCCCCCCCTGTCTGCGTGTGACATTACCCCCCCCCTGTCTGCGTGTGACATTACCCCCCCCCTGTCTGCGTGTGACATTACCCCCCCCCCTGTCTGCGTGTGACATTACCCCCCCCCTGTCTGCGTGTGACATTACCCCCCCCCTGTCTGCGTGTGACATTACCCCCCCCTGTCTGCGTGTGACATTACCCCCCCCTGTCTGCGTGTGACATTACCCCCCCCTGTCTGCGTGTGACATTACCCCCCCCTGTCTGCGTGTGACATTACCCCCCCCTGTCTGCGTGTGACATTACCCCCCCCTGTCTGCGTGTGACATTACCCCCCCCTGTCTGCGTGTGACATTACCCCCCCCTGTCTGCGTGTGACATTACCCCCCCCTGTCTGCGTGTGACATTACCCCCCCCTGTCTGCGTGTGACATTACCCCCCCCTGTCTGCGTGTGACATTACCCCCCCCTGTCTGCGTGTGACATTACCCCCCCCTGTGTGCGTGTGACATTACCCCCCCCTGTCTGCGTGTGACATTACCCCCCCCTGTCTGCGTGTGACATTACCCCCCCCCCCTGTCTGCGTGTGACATTACCCCCCCCCTGTCTGCGTGTGACATTACCCCCCCCCTGTCTGCGTGTGACATTACCCCCCCCCTGTCTGCGTGTGACATTACCCCCCCCCCTGTCTGCGTGTGACATTACCCCCCCCCCCTCGTCTGCGTGTGACATTACCCCCCCCCCTGTCTGCGTGTGACATTACCCCCCCCCCCTGTCTGCGTGTGACATTACCCCCCCCCTGTCTGCGTGTGACATTACCCCCCCCCCCCTGTCTGCGTGTGACATTACCCCCCCCCCTGTCTGCGTGTGACATTACCCCCCCCCCCTGTCTGCGTGTGACATTACCCCCCCCCCTGTCTGCGTGTGACATTACCCCCCCCCTGTCTGCGTGTGACATTACCCCCCCCTGTCTGCGTGTGACATTACCCCCCCCCTGTCTGCGTGTGACATTACCCCCCCCCCTGTCTGCGTGTGACATTACCCCCCCCCCTGTCTGCGTGTGACATTACCCCCCCCCCTGTCTGCGTGTGACATTACCCCCCCCCCTGTCTGCGTGTGACATTACCCCCCTCCCCTGTCTGCGTGTGACATTACCCCCCCCCCCTGTCTGCGTGTGACATTACCCCCCCCTGTCTGCGTGTGACATTACCCCCCCCCTGTCTGCGTGTGACATTACCCCCCCCCCCCTGTCTGCGTGTGACATTACCCCCCCCCCCTGTCTGCGTGTGACATTACCCCCCCCCCTGTCTGCGTGTGACATTACCCCCCCCCCCCTGTCTGCGTGTGACATTACCCCCCCCCCCCTGTCTGCGTGTGACATTACCCCCCCCCCCCTGTCTGCGTGTGACATTACCCCCCCCCCCGTCTGCGTGTGACATTACCCCCCCCCCCCCGTCTGCGTGTGACATTACCCCCCCCCCCTGTCTGCGTGTGACATTACCCCCCCCCCGCCCCTGTCTGCGTGTGACATTACCCCCGCCCCTGTCTGCGTGTGACATTACCCCCCCCTGTCTGCGTGTGACATTACCCCCCCCCTGTCTGCGTGTGACATTACCCCCCCCCTGTCTGCGTGTGACATTACCCCCCCGTCTGCGTGTGACATTACCCCCCGTCTGCGTGTGACATTACCCCCCGTCTGCGTGTGACATTACCCCCCCGTCTGCGTGTGACATTACCCCCCCGTCTGCGTGTGACATTACCCCCCCGTCTGCGTGTGACATTACCCCCCCCCCCCGTCTGCGTGTGACATTACCCCCCCAGTCTGTGTGACATTACCCCCCCCCCCCCCAGTCTGTGTGACATTACCCCCCCCCCCCGTCTGTGTGTGACATTACCCCCCCCCCCGTCTGTGTGTGACATTACCCCCCCCCCGTCTGCGTGTGACATTACCCCCCCCCCCCTGTCTGCGTGTGACATTACCCCCCCCCCTGTCTGCGTGTGACATTACCCCCCCCCCCCCTGTCTGCGTGTGACATTACCCCCCCCCCCCTGTCTGCGTGTGACATTACCCCCCCCGCCCCTGTCTGCGTGTGACATTACCCCCCCCGCCCCTGTCTGCGTGTGACATTACCCCCGCCCCTGTCTGCGTGTGACATTACCCCCGCCCCCGTCTGCGTGTGACATTACCCCCCCGTCTGCGTGTGACATTACCCCCCCGTCTGCGTGTGACATTACCCCCCCGTCTGCGTGTGACATTACCCCCCCGTCTGCGTGTGACATTACCCCCCCGTCTGCGTGTGACATTACCCCCCCGTCTGCGTGTGACATTACCCCCCCGTCTGCGTGTGACATTACCCCCCCGTCTGCGTGTGACATTACCCCCCCCCCCCGTCTGCGTGTGACATTACCCCCCCCGTCTGCGTGTGACATTACCCCCCCCCCCCGTCTGTGTGTGACATTACCCCCCCCCCGTCTGTGTGTGACATTACCCCCCCCCCCCCGTCTGTGTGTGACATTACCCCCCCCCCCGTCTGTGTGTGACATTACCCCCCCCCCCCGTCTGTGTGTGACATTACCCCCCCCCCCCCCGTCTGTGTGTGACATTATTCCCCCCCCCCTCCCGTCTGTGTGTGACATTATTCCCCCCCCCCTCCCGTCTGTGTGTGACATTATTCCCCCCCCCCTCCCGTCTGTGTGTGACATTATTTCCCCCCCCCCCTCCCGTCTGTGTGTGACATTATTTCCCCCCCCCCCTCCCGTCTGTGTGTGACATTATTCCCCCCCCCCCCCCTCCCGTCTGTGTGTGACATTATTCCCCCCCCCTCCTGTCTGTGTGTGACATTATTCCCCCCCCCCCCCCCCCCCCGTCTGTGTGTGACATTATTCCCCCCCCCCCCCCCTCCCGTCTGTGTGTGACGTCCGGGCGGTACGGCATCGCTGCTTCGCCGCCGTATGACGTCCGGGCGGTACGGTATCGCTGCTCCGCTGCCGTATGGCGTCCGGGCGATATGGTATATGTGGTTTGCAGCCGCACCGTTTTTATAACACCACATAATATTTTGGAAAATTTTCATAAGTTTCGAAGTGGAGAGAGATGGGGAAAAAAACATGGGGCTGTGTGAGGGCGAACGTCTCACAGTGTGACCTGTAGCTTTTAGTCACAGTTTTGGGGTACATATGACCTTTTGATTGCTTTTTATTATTTTTTTTCTTGGAGACTGGGGTTACTGAAATAAAAAAGATCACAGTTCTCGTATAGCCTTCTATTGCGGTTTCCGTGAAGTCACCCGCACGGACTGTCCGTGGTATTGCTCAAGCAGTGAAGGAATAGAACATTCCCCTCCCCTCTCCGCTCCGTGAACGCATTTTAAATTGCAGCATGTTCTGTTTTTCAGCAGAATCCACACGGACTTCTATTGACGTCAATGGAAGCCATCCAGCCCGCAGCCAATCCACGATTGACATTGCGGAACGGCCACGGGTACCTGCGTCACCGCCTGGCGATGGCACAGGACAAACATGTTAAAAAAAATAAAAAATCTGTACTGCACGTGGCCAGTGGCAATACACGAGAAATAAGGTCCATGGGGCCGCTGGCCACTGTAGGTGTCGGCTGTCCTCACATGAGAGCCCAGATGAAGGAAGAGCTGCTGTGTAAGACCATGTTCACATGGGGTTGATATGTCCCAGATTTTCAGGGTGGACCCTCTGCACGCACGATCTGCGGCATTTACAGAAGCAGCAAATATGACATTTTTTAAAATGTTGTCCTCTTGGGCTGCAGGAAAAATGTGCCCAAAACCCGTGCAGCCTTTGTATCCGCAGCACCTCAATGTCATTGCCGTTTACAACACCTCAATGAGGGTAAATTCCACACCAAATCTGCATTAAATAAAATAAATCTTGGTATTTTTATAGCGCCGAGTTATTCCGCAGCGCTTTCAGGTAATTATTGCTTATTACCCCCCCCCCCACCACCAAACTGGGGGCTCATTTTACCGACCTCGAAAGGATGGAAGGCTGAGTCAACCTTGAGCCGGCTACCTGAATCATGCGGGGATTGAAGTTGCAACCTTCAGGTCGTAGGCGAGAGCTTACGCTCTGCGCCACACGAGGCTCTAGCATTAAAAACTGCATCAAAATCCACACCGAATGGAATGAGTTTTGATGCAGACCTTCAGCTGTGGAATCTCCACTGCGGACATGCCACAGCAAAACCGCCCTATGTGACTATAACCTAAAAGTTGCTTCTAGGAGAGGAGGGTCGGCCCACCCCGGCCACCCCCAGGTTGCATGTAGCTAAGGCCAGCCTTGATGAGACCTCACATTTTTAACCCTGGTGTGATATCCTGGGGTCCATTTGACCTCCGCCTTGTTTATTGCAGTCCACGGAGTTAAAGGAAAAGCATGTTATTTCCCAAACTACCCCACGGGGTATATAGGTGTTCTTCATTATCTTGTTTGTATCCCTTGATGTCTTCTGTCCGTGGTGTGTGTAGTCTTCGCTTTCTTCTTAAACTATAGGCCATTGTGTAAACCTATTTATTCTACAGTAAAACAAGTCAGTCCTGTACATGTTTGACCAGCGGTACTGTAGGTGGACGTTACCATGGCAACCACTTCTATACAGAACAGTGATGTGGCGCACAGGCAATGAAATCACTTTGTAAGGGTGTGTTTTCTAGAATTGGTTTACATGAACTATGATTCTATTCAGTTGCATGAGCCCTAATTATATCAGTGGGTAACCCCCCTTAGTGGAGGGGTGGCTCCCCTCTATGACTTGCGTGAACAGCCAGGCCCAGAATACGCAGGACTGCGGTCATGTGCGGCCAACTCATGTGGAGGAACCAAATTTTAGAGGATTAACATTTATGGCTGTGTCCCATTTTTTTTTTGTTGTTGTTAAAAACCAACCCTTCAGTCTCTCCTGGCGTTGCCCTTCAGTCTCTCCTGGCGTTGCCCTTCAGTCTCTCCTGGCGTTGCCCTTCAGTCTCTCCTGGCGTTGCCCTTCAGTCTCTCCTGGCGTTGCCCTTCAGTCTCTCCTGGCGTTGCCCTTCAGTCTCTCCTGGCGTTGCCCTTCAGTCTCTCCTGGCGTTGCCCTTCAGTCTCTCCTGGCGTTGCCCTTCAGTCTCTCCTGGCGTTGCCCTTCAGTCTCTCCTGGCGTTGCCCTTCAGTCTCTCCTGGCGTTGCCCTTCAGTCTCTCCTGGCGTTGCCCTTCAGTCTCTCCTGGCGTTGCCCTTCAGTCTCTCCTGGCGTTGCCCTTCAGTCTCTCCAGACTTTCCATCCTATTGGGTTGGATGCGGTTTCTCTCATTGTTTGTGTGTCGGACGACGTCATGCAAGAAGCAGCTGGCTTGTCGGAGAACTTTGCTGACGTGTCCCGCTCATTAGGCCTTTTATTACAGTGTTGTCCCGCCTGTAATTGGGCTCCAAGTTAAATATTAACCTTCGAATTGAATTATGTTTCTTGATTTGTACATTGTTTCTTCTAATACAACTTGCTTGTGGCTGCAGAATACAACAGAGCTACCTTATGGACTAATGCAAGGGATGTATGGACCAGCTCTGCATTATAGGGCACGCTCATGAATCTAGGTAGGGCTTGATGTGTGGAGATCCAAGACCATAGGCTATAGTAGCTGTACCCAACTAAACCTTCTGGGCCACCTCCAGCGCTTCGAGGGAATGAAGATTATCCTTTAACCCTTTCCAATCCACTGTCTAACGTCTGAAGACATTATGATTTAAGGCTGTATAGCTCTGATGTTGGAAGACGTCCGTCAGGGTTCTCTTACTGTATATTGCCAGCCTCTCTGCTGTCAGAGCCTATCCAACGTGTCACCTCATGCAGTACTGGCTTTAGGGGGCAGATAGTGCTGTTGTATAACGGCAGAAAAAGAGTAAGCCCCCTAGGAAAACCAGGATACAAATTGGATTGGAAGGGGTTAAAGGCAGGTATGCTTTCTCCACTAACACACGCCATGTGCCTTAATTGTTACTTTACTGTGATGAATCAAGTTACAATAAAGTAAGAGAACTGCCCTATGGGCCTCCTCAGTGATAAGTAGCACTAAAGAGAGTTATCATGTTGCAGGTAATTGCTGCCTTTTTCATGTTTCAGCTTTATACAGTTGTGTTCTTTCTTGTTCTTCGTAGTGTTGTATCTACAACAGAATAACCCTGGGCTGTGTACCATCCCACCACAGACGGCACCACTTGACCAACCCTTTGTACAATGCTGTGTCTTTCTTCTTTCAGACTTAGTTGAGCTGGTGCGTGGTCAGATGCCATGAGGATCCACCTGAGGAGATGCTCACTCATTGTGAAGACCGTTGCATTAGTCGGATTCTTCACCATTTCCTATATGGTGGTGGAACTTTCTGTGTCTTCGTTCTCCTCCTTGGAGAAGGACCATACTACAAAAAAGAAGTTGGAGAGAGCTTTACCTGCGACTAAGGAGAAAGTTGAGGACTTGAGCCGTCCCTTGTACATTAAACCTCTCCCAAACCCAAATGCCCTTGGAGAGTGGGGCAAAGCGGCTCACCTACAGCTTAATTCTGCTGAAAAGAAGATGCAAGAGGAAAGCATTGAAAAATACGCTATTAATATTTATCTGAGTGAACAGTTATCGCTGCATCGGCACATCCAGGATAACCGGATGTATGAGTAAGTGATCATATGTACACATATACCCGTGTTACTACGCCTATATCTCTCTGGAACCAGGGCAGCAGCGACTACATGAGAAAGCTTATGTGTGTAAATATATCAGCTCGTTTAGCCTCTGCCGTAGGGATGTCCTAGTGTCTGGTTAGGCCAGTTGTTTTTGTTTTTTTGTTTTGGACTGGAGTGAAATTGAGCTTTTAGGCCCCAGCTCAATCCCAGGTGTTCATAGTAGCCATATATTTACACATTGGCCTGTGTGTGTAGTCATATAGCTTGAATTAAATACAGATGTAACCTTTTTGGATCAATTATACATCATTATTTGCTGGATTAATCATAACCTTGAATGCCTCTTTGTTGTTGGATAAGCACTTGCCACTACTAGTTCTTGGGGTAGGGCATTGTATAGTTTGAGTACTTGAACTGTAAAGAACCCTCTCCTACATCAATGTATAAACTACCTTTCTCATATACCACCTCTTGTGCGGATTATGATGGGATTTTTAGAGAGTTAAAGGGGTTGTCCCGCGCCGAAACGGGTTGTTTTTTTTTTCAACAGCCCCCCCCCCGTTTGGCGCGAGACAAACCCGATGCAGGGACCTAAAAAAAAATCCGCACAGCGCTTACCTGAATCCCCGCGCTCCGGTGACTTCTTACTTACCGGCTGAAGATGGCCGCCGGGATCTTCTCCCTCGGTGGACCGCAGGGCTTCTGTGCGGTCCATTGCCGATTCCAGCCTCCTGATTGGCTGGAATCGGCACGGGGCGGAGCTACACGGAGCCGCTCTCTGGCACGAGCGGCCCCATTGAGAAAAGACCACCGGACTGCGCAAGCGCGTCTAATCCAGCGATTAGACGCTGAAAATTAGACGGCACCATGGAGACGTGGACACTAGCAACGGAACAGGTAAGTGAATAATTTCTGATAACTTCTGTATGGCTCATAATTAATGTACATTACAAAGTGCATTAATATGGCCATACAGAAGTGTATAGACCCACTTGCTTTCGCGGGACAACCCCTTTAATACTATATTGGACTCATGGGTATCTATTTTTTCTCATTGGCTGACATGGCGCTCGATTAACCAATCGGTGCATTAGCTTGCTGGAGGCGGGGTATTCAAGTACCGCTACCAGAAAGAACTGCTCCGTCGGCGTGCTGGAGGACATGGCAGCCTGCAGCGCCGACGGAGACCCGAACGCCGACTGCTAGGTAAGTATTACAGAACACTGCACCTCTTTTCAGGCAAAAATTAATAGTCTCCACCCCCTGAGTTTAGGGACCACCGACCACTGGAGGTAAAGTCTGCAGTATGGAAAACTGGTGATGAATGCCCTCTATAACTCATACCATGGCCAGAAATGGTGCTTTTACTTATGTTCACACAGGAGACCTCTTATTCTGAATGGTCATGTCAAAGGACAGGTCCAGTCTAACCAGTCCTTTACCCGAGTGCGTACATTGTGCCCCATGCGGGCATCTGTAGCTTCAGTGCCAGTCTTTTATATGGTAATGTATCAAACTCTCACAAGTCAGCCGCTTGACCAACACCCAGATCTGCACTCATCTCATAGAAGCCAGCATGACCTGGCCTTCATGAATCCCTGCTTGTATTAGATGAATCACTGTCATAGACGTTGTAGGTCAGCCCTTAGAATACCTTCAGATATTGTACACTTACCGCATGGCCGTCACGCTGGTCGCACCCTCATTATTGGGACAGTTTCTGCCTCCAACCCTGCAGCACTGATGAGACACAAAGCCATTACCAACTCTGTACCCGTGGCTGAATGCTGGCGGGCCGGGTCCTTCCTCAGTATTTCACTTGCTCAGACAGTTGGTAATTATGAGGGAAGAATCTTGAGTTCTCCTGAATATATAATGCTGCATATTACGCCCGTAAATAATAAGCTTATAATACGCTCCATAAATATACCGTGTGAAGGAGCCCTAGGAGCGGCTCCACACTGCTGGGATTACTTTGTCAGAAAACTCTGTTTCCAGAGCGTCATCCCGACGGCCCCATTACATATGGAGGTTGCCCTCTGACCCAGGTAGGGACAGGAAGAGTTTAAAAGCACCTCCCTTTCCACCCGTACTTCAGTGTCTTCCTGTCCCTACGGTGGGACAGAGGAGCAGCTCCAGAGCTGCAGGAGATAGGAAGCTGCGGAGGCAAGAAGACTTACCGCAAAGAAATACTTACCGCACGCTGTGCGGCCCCCCTGGAGGGGTAGAGGCCGGGGCCGCACACTCAAGAGTCCCTGCATCCCCGACCTGCGCCGCCGACGGAGCCGTCAGTCGCCTAGTAGCGCTGGTCTCCCTCGCGCCGATCGCATGTTCCGACCGCCGCTGCTGTGATGGGATAGTTCCTCCTGGCAGGGGAACGGCAGCGGCGGCCTCCCTGGACCTCGGGCGCATAGCGGTGACGTCATCCGGCGTGGTGACGTCACGCGCGCAACGTAGGGGGCGTGGCTACCGGCGAAAACCCGGAAATGGCGCCAAATTCGAAAATCCTCCCCATAAAAGCAGGCTAAACTCCATGGAGGTTCCTGCTGACTGCCAGACAAGTGTATGTGAGTATGTCTACCCGCGACAGCTCAGCACGTGAGGGAGAGATTGACACCCTACCAACTGTAAGTAGGCTATACGCCAAAACATGCGCAAATGGTCACTTGTACAGCGGATGCATATATGTTCCCTTTCTTGTCTCCCCTCTCCCCCACTTTCATGGGTAGATGGATAAGGAGGGTCCAAAGAAAATGGACCCGAGGAAAAAATCGAAAAAATGCGTCCTCTGCAACAAAAGGCTCGAGGAGAGCTATAAAAAACCCCTATGCGAGGAGTGAGTGTATTACCGCAAGTAATGCTCCTGAATCCAACGCTTGCACTGCTATAACAGTGAATTGCTCTGCCTTCACAGATGCACGGGGAAAATTCTCGCAGAGGAGAAAGCAGCATTCAAATCCGATATCCGCTGCATGATAAGGGAAGAGCTGCAGGCTTCCATGGCGTCCCTTCCCCAGGCCCAGCCAGGTCCGTCACGGGTCCCTAAAAGACCTAGACAGACCGAGTCGGCGAGTTCGATCTCCGGTGAATCGCTGGAGCTCCTATCCGAAGGGGAATTAGAGGACCCACCGGTTCCCATAGAAGACGAGAAGAAATATTACTTCTCATCAAACGACATTGCGCACCTCATCAAGGCGGTGAGGGAAACAATGCAAATTGAGGAAGATAACCCGTTGAGAACAATCCAGGATGAGATGTTTGGCGGCCTCCGATCTAGAAGAAAGATCATGTTCCCAGTCAACCAGACGCTGCAACAAGTGATCACAGATGAATGGCAGGAACCAGAAAAAAGGATCACTGTTCCAAAAGAGATCCGAAACCGGCTCGCATTCGCTACCGAGGACGTCCGCCTGTACAGGGAAACCCCCAAGGTGGACATCCAGATCGCAAAAGTGGCCAAGAAGACCCTCTTGCCCTTCGAGGACACCTCCCAGCTATCCGATCCGATGGATAAAAAAATCGACGGATTAATGAAGAAAGCCTGGGAGGCAACATCCCTCACCATCGAGGCTAACATAGCCTCAACCTCAGTGGCTAGATCCATGACGCTCTGGCTAAACAGGCTAGAAGCCTCCATAAAGGATCGGGCCCCCAGAGAGGAGTTGGCCAGCTGTCTCCCCCTCTTAAAAATGGCTACCGCCTTCCTGGCTGACGCATCAGCGGAGACGGTAAGATACGGGGCAAAAACCGGAGTCCTCAGCAACTCAGCGAGAAGGGCACTATGGCTGAAGACTTGGGCCGCAGACATTACATCCAAAAATAAGCTCTGCGCCATCCCCTTCCAAGGGGAATATATGTTTGGGCCCGTCCTGGACAAAATCCTGGAAAAAGTCGGCGACAAGAGTAAAACCCTGCCTGACAGACAACCTTTCAGGAAACCATCCTTCCCGAAGAGGACGCGCCAGCCTCCTCCCGAAGTTAAAGGGAAAGGGAAGACTGGAAGATGGTCGTACCCCAAGGGAGGTCGGGGTAAGGAAGTCCAACCCTCCCCTGAACAAACAGGGGGTAGATTAGCGGGCTATCTAAGCCAGTGGCAAGGGGTAACGTCTAACCCCTGGGTACTCCGAATAATCGAAGTAGGGTACCAAATTGAATTCCACTCGCTACCCCCTAGGAGATTCCTTATAACCTCCCCGGGGTCCCTACAGGAACAAGGGAACCTCATAAAAGGCGTTCAGGAACTTAAGGACCTAGGGGTCATTGCGCAAGTCCCCGATCACGAAAGGGGTGAGGGATTCTATTCCCCCCTATTTCTAATAAAAAAACCGAATGGTTCCATTAGGACTATATTTAATCTTAAAGCCCTAAATAAATTTATCTCGTACAAAAAATTCAAGATGGAAACAGTAAGATCCATCGTCCCACTAATAGATCGAGATAGTGTAATGTGCACCATAGATCTTAAAGATGCATATTACCATGTCCCAATAACGGCAGCCCATCACAAGTACCTGAGGTTTGCTCTGCGGGAGGGAGACAAGATCCAACATTACCAATTCACGGCCCTTCCATTCGGAATCTCCACCGCCCCTCGGGTATTCACGAAAATCGTAATAGAGATGGTAGCCTACTTCAGGCGGAATCAGATCCGCATATTTCCGTATCTGGATGACTTTTTGTTGGTGTCAAGGACGGAAAAGACCATGCGTATAGACCTATCCATGGTCTTATCCACCCTAAACAGTTTAGGGTGGATAGTTAACAAGCAGAAGTCCGACTTGAACCCTGGTACACAAAAGGTGTACCTGGGAGTATTACTAGACTCCCACATCCAGGAATCCCGGCTTCCATCATCTAGGAAGGAAGACCTCACCCAAAGAGAAATCCTTCTGTCAGACTACGGCGGTTTCCATTAGAGAAACAATGAAGGTGCTGGGCATCCTGACGGCTTGCATTCAGATAGTCCCATGGGCACAAGCCCATACCCGGCAATTACAAGGATTTATCCTTGCCAACTGGGACAAACGGCAGACATCCCTGGATAAGAAGGTGAGCCTGTCCGTCCGAGTCAAAGAGTCCCTACGCTGGTGGACCTCACAGAGGAACCTAAGCAAAGGTACCTCTTGGTCACAAGAATCTACCGTACCCATCACAACAGATGCCAGCAAAACGGGATGGGGAGCCCAAGTAGCCGACCAAAATCTACAGGGGATTTGGGACCCCCAAGTGGCTAAACGCTCATCCAATTTCAGAGAACTAAGGGCAATCTGGGAAGCCCTTCAGGCGGCAGAACCCCTTATAAAAGGAAGGCATGTCAAAATCCTAACCGATAATATGACAGCTCTGTCATTTGTTCGTCACCAGGGGGGAACGCGACACCCGCACCTGCAACGACTGGCAACAGAGATACTCCGCTGGGCGGAATCCAACGTGCTGTCCCTCTCAGCGATCCACTTAAAAGGGTCCACAAACGTCGCTGCCGACTTCCTGAGCAGACAGAGCATCCATCCAGGAGAATGGGGACTGAATCAGCGAGTCTTCGACCAACTAATCTGCCAGTGGGGAGAACCGCAGATAGACCTGTTCGCCACGAAGAGAAATTCAAAGTGCCAGGACTTTTACTTGCTGAACCCCAGAGACAATCCACGCGGGGTAGACGCCCTGTCCCAAAGCTGGGACATGGACCTAGCCTACGCCTTTCCTCCTTTTTCCTCCCTTCCCACTGATCCCCCGCACCCTCAGGAAAATCCAAACCAGCCGGGCGTCAGTCATACTAGTTGCCCCTATGTGGGACAAAAGGCCCTGGTATCCCCTGCTAAAAGCCTTGGCGATCCGGGGTCCATTCCTACTACCAGCCGTAGAAGATCTTCTCCTCCAGGGCCCACTAACATACCCAGGGGTCGAGAAATTGAAGCTAGCAGCATGGATGCTGAAACCATGATACTGCGTGGGAAGGGACTCTCCCATAATGTAATTACTACCCTAACAAAAAGCCGTAAACCTATCACGATAGCTATCTACGATAGGATATGGAAAAAATTCACAGAGTTCTGTAAAATAGAGCCAGGGAAAATCCCAGGAATTGACATTCCTGTAATCCTGGAATTTTTGCAGGCAGGCCTAGAAAAAGGCCTTAGTCCTAGAACCCTTAAAGTCCATACAGCAGCACTAGGGTCCTATCTAGATTTTCCCTTGGCAGAACACCGCTGGGTGCGTAGGTTTCTCAAAGGGGCAGAACGGCTTCGACCCTTTGTTAGAGAAACCTTTCCTACCTGGGACCTAAATATAGTCTTAACTAGCTTTTGCCAATCCCCCTTCGAACCCCTCTCACAACTCTCCTTGAGGCTGCTCACACTAAAAGTTACCCTTTTAGTTGCCATAACATCGGCTCGGAGAATAGGGGAATTGCAAGCATTACATTGTATTGAACCATACATGGTAATACAAGACGACAGGATTACCTTCAAACTAGACCCAGCCTTCCTTCCGAAGGTAGTGTCAAAATTTCATAGGGAGCAGACGATCACTCTGCCCTCCTTCTGTCAAAATCCCCGTAACGAGAAAGAGAGAGAATTTCATAACCTAGACGTTAGGAGAGCTGTTCTAGCGTACCTAGAGGCCACCCGCTCTTTCCGTAAAAATAATAACCTCTTCATTCAATTTCAGGGGCTGGCAAAAGGAAAGACGGCAACTAAGAGCACCATCGCGAGGTGGATCAAGACCGCCATCCAAGAGGCATATAAAGCCAGGGGTCTCGACCCTCCGGGAAAAATTAGAGCTCACTCCACTCGCTCTCTTTCCTCCTCTTGGGCAGAAAAAGGCCAGGCGTCTGCCGAGCAGATCTGCAAGGCGGCGACCTGGTCGAGTATACATACATTTACCCGACATTACAGGGTTAACGTCCAGTCGGACAAAGACCTGAGTTACGGACGTAAAGTCCTTCAGGCAGTGGTCCCACCCTAGGGCCACGTATAATTTGGTATACTCCATATGTAATGGGGCCGTCGGGATGACGCTCTGGAAAGACACGGATTACTTACCGGTAGTCCCTTTTCCAGGAGTCATCACGACGGCCCATAGTTCCCTCCCCTTTAAGAATAATTTATGTTCTTTAAATGTAAATATGACCAAATAAAGGTAAAATTTGGTTTAGTAAACATTGTCCACCGTAATGATTTATAAGTCACTGAAGCACGGGTGGAAAGGGAGGTGCTTTTAAACTCTTCCTGTCCCTACCTGGGTCAGAGGGCAACCTCCATATGTAATGGGGCCGTCGTGATGACTCCTGGAAAAGGGACTACCGGTAAGTAATCCGTGTCTTTCTTCGATTTTTGGAGCAGAGAGATGGAATTGAAATTATTTAGACTTTATCAGCATAGTAGGCAGCGCTATTGGTTTAGTTATAACAAAAACCAAAAACTGAAAGTAGCAGAAGCAGGCGGACGACTTTCAACCTGTTCCCCCCCCCCCTTTTTTTTTAAACCCATTGGAATCAACCGTGGGGGGGGGGGGAGGGAAACGGGTTGAAAGTCGTCCGCCTGCTTCTGCAGGGGGGGGGGGGGGTAGTAGAGTTTTTTGTTTTTTTTTAGTTTGTTTGTGGCTTACTTCAATTGTGCCCACGTTCATGGGAATGCCTCATAAAGCCAGCATTGGGCATACAGATTAGTGTAAAGAGAATTTGTGTTTATCAAAGAGAAGACGATCCCAGATCTCGTGCAGAAGTCTGGGCCCAGGAGAAATACAAATCACACCAGCCTGTGCGGTATCAGATGATTTCTAATTTATTCTAAGGTGTTCGAAGCTTATGTACCATAAATGACATCACAGCAAAAGTATCTACCTCCAAGATTAATAAGAATACATAATAGGCTGAAACTAAAATGATTAACATAAGTTACACTTCTTAAGGTGTAACTATAACATACAATGAGACCGTTATGAATTCAGGGAAAAGGAATGCAAGAGATATCAGAAGTCTGTCCTATTTCCTGTGGGCCTCATCTGTAAACATACATACATGGGTGGTCTAGCAGACTGTCTTATCTCGTCTGTCTCATCAGAAAACATGCACTGCTATAGAAGGGTTTCGTTTAACCCCTTCACTACTTATACTAGCAGCATGCTATATATTTCTAGTCTACAATGCAATAAAAGAACAATTAACTGATACATTGATCTACAATTTTCTTAACATTCTCCACTTTAGATCAATACATCAACACAGTATAATAGTAAATACACATATAAAATGACTCTACCAGAGACCCCCTGGCTTCATCAGGCACAAAACTTTATTGCCAGGAGATCCGGGTTCACACTTCAAGACTAAGTATGTAATTATTTCATACAAAAGTATTACATTGATGCATATATATCCATATAATTAGGCCCGCCCCCAAGAGAAGCTTGGCCTTGATTTATTATTATCCGATTGATGCTTCTTTCTTCATATATAAATGATTGTCCATCATGATATAAAATCTTACTTATCGAAGTGTCAGTCAGTGATTTAGAGCAATCCTCCGGTACAATGAGGACACACTGGAATCAAAATGTCCCACTTCAAAATCATCAAAGTAAAATGGCGCTTTCTTCATAGAACTTTTACCCATCACTTGTCAGACAGAGGCGGTCACCTGACCCAGTAAGTCATCTTGTTCTTTGTCATCTTGTATATTTTGGAATATCGTTTTGGTGATGGAAGTGTCAATAAGGTTTTGTAACAGTCCTCAGATACACGGAATACAGCAGCAACCACAGAGTACTAGAATGGAGGCAAATACTGACAGACTAGTGTGGAGTATATGACTTGTGACCAGTGTCTGAACAATCTTTCAACCAGTCCCTGAATAGATCGTCTATGCCAGAGTTATCAGCTGGTTTATTTTATTATGCATTTAACCCTTCCAGTGCTCAGGTATCATCTGGTGCCGTGTTATTGGGAATGATAGTACAAAAATATCCTCCAATAATTTTACAAACTCTGCTAGTAACATATAACGAGAGCCATTCTATTTTGCCATGCAATGAGTAAGGTATGTCCTAGTTGTTCCTCTAGGGCCCTGATTGCATCTCTTGTATAATTAACAAATCTCTGTTGGTTATAGTATGTGTAATTAATCCAGTCTACATCTTTATTCACTGTTACCCACCATGCAAGAAGAGACTCAAACCCCCTGCAGCCATCTGATTTCTCGCCCTATACTCGTCCGGTACCCCCCTGGGACCCCGATGGGTCAGAGGAACCTTTGGGAGAGGTGTTCTCCAGACACGGCCCTTGCTGTTGCCCTCGGAGGTCATGAGGTACATAGGCATTATCAGTTGTACCAAAGCACAATCCCGTTAGGGCCTGTACCTGGCACCTGTTCTAGGCCCGGTCACCACACAACCACCACACGTCTGCGCGTGCTCTCTGTAGCTCAGGCCGTATCCCAGAGACAGCGTGCCCTTTACGATTCTCCTCTCCGCACAGCATCCCTCAGGCAGTCTCCCGTAGTCTGCCTTGGTCCCACTACCAGGTAGCGCGAAGCAAGCATAACCCCAGGATCAGAGACAACAGCAGGTATTTGGTCCATGACCACAGGTGGAAACAGCAAACTCAATGTATAACATGGATCACTTATCTGTGGGGTGTAGGTACAGTTAAAGGGGTTGTCCCGCGAAACAAAATTGGGGTATACACTTCTGTATGGCCATATTAATGCACTTTGTAATGTACATTGTGCATTAATTATGAGCCATACAGAAGTTATTCACTTACCTGTTCCGTTGCTGGCGTCCTCGTCTCCATGGTGCCGTCTAATTTTCAGCGTCTAATCGCCCGATTAGACGCGCTTGCGCAGTCCGGTCTTCTCCGTGTTGAATGGGGCTGCTCGTGCTGGAGAGCTGCTCCTCGTAGCTCCGCCCCGTCATGTGTGCCGATTCCAGCCAATCAGGAGGCTGGAATCGGCAATGGACCGCACAGAAGACCTGCGGTCCACCGAGGGTGAAGATCCCGGCGGCCATCTTCGCAAGGTAAGTAAGAAGTCACCGGAGCGCGGGGATTCGGGTAAGTACTATCCGTTTTTTTTTTTTTCAACACCTGCATCGGGTTTGTCTCGCGCCGAACGGGGGGGGCTATTGAAAAAAAAAAAAAACCCGTTTCGGCGTGGGACAACCCCTTTAAGAAGCTTAATCACACATTTTACGTTCATCACAGCTTGTGGACTTGTCATTAACTTTTATCTACCATGGGGTCAAGGCTTTCTATCTCATAATTATTAATAACATTCTCTATACACAATATTTACTGCATAACATAAAGATTCACACAACTACTACTACTCCAATCATCTGCAGAGTCGCTTGGTCTTCCAACCTTAACAACCCTCCCTCGGGAATTTCTCTTATCAAGGAGAGGTGATGGAGTAAGATAAACCAAGCTTTAACTGTGTCTGGACTCCTACAGCTAACTGCAGTATCATTGTGATATTCTTCCCTTAATAGGCACACTCAGCTCTCACATTATCAACAACTTCATTATTATTTTTCTCTTACATGACATCACATTGAAATCACCATTTAACAATCAAACTCACTGCAAAACAATCACAGAACTGATATGTACACAAATAACAGCAAGAATGTACATTCCCTATTCACACAGGTTTATACTAAACTTCATTCCTGATCATCTTCATTACAAGTTTATTCATATCAAGCAAGCAGAGCATCGCTAGAGTCAGTCACACCCCCTCCCTTCTTCTCACTGAACTCTAAAGCTGAAAGGTGGGGGTGAGGGTGAAACAAGCATTCCCATGTAACACATGATTTAACCATTTGTGAGCTGACCCCACCACACAGAGCAGCACTCAGGCCATTGTCATCTTCATCTAATACTACTGTAGACTTTCATTCCTTCACTGTCTCATCCCTGGACTGTCTGCTTAATGTAATCATCCCTTCTGTCCTGCAGCCTACTATCCCTGATCCTTGTCAGTACTACCGTCACTCATAGCAACCTGTCCCCTCACTACCTGACACTTATCTGAAGGAGACCTTACATATTCCTCTGCTATGACTTAATATCCCGCAGTATCATACTGACCCTATCTTATAGCACACACTTAAGATGAACAACATACAGTTAGGGCCAGAAATATTTGGACAGTAACACAATTTTCGCGAGTTGGGCTCTGCATGCCACCGCATTGGATTTGAAATGAAGCCTCTACAACAGAATTCAAGTGCAGATTGTAACGTTTAATTTAAAGGGTTGAACAAAAATATCTGATAGAAAATGTAGGAATTGTACACATTTCTTTACAAACACTCCACATTTTAGGAGCTCAAAAGTAATTGGACAAATAAACATAACCCAAACAAAATATTTTTTTTTCAATATTTTGTTGCGAATCCTTTGGAGGCAATCACTGCCTTAAGTCTGGAACCCATGGACATCACCAAACGCTGGGTTTCCTCCTTCTTAATGCTTTGCCAGGTCTTTACAGCCGCAGCCTTCAGGTCTTGCTTGTTTGTGGGTCTTTCCGTCTGAAGTCTGGATTTGAGCAAGTGAAATGCATGCTCAATTGGGTTAAGATCTGGTGATTGACTTGGCCATTGCAGAATGTTCCACTTTTTTGCACTCATGAACTCCTGGGTAGCTTTGGCTGTATGCTTGGGGTCATTGTCCATCTGTACTGTGAAGCGCCGTCCGATCAACTTTGCAGCATTTGGCTGAATCTGGGCTGAAAGTATATCCCGGTACACTTCAGAATTCATCCGGCTACTCTTGTCTGCTGTTATGTCATCAATAAACACAAGTGACCCAGTGCCATTGAAAGCCATGCATGCCCATGCCATCACGTTGCCTCCACCATGTTTTACAGAGGATGTGGTGTGCCTTGGATCATGTGCCGTTCCCTTTCTTCTCCAAACTTTTTTCTTCCCATCATTCTGGTACAGGTTGATCTTTGTCTCATCTGTCCATAGAATACTTTTCCAGAACTGGGCTGGCTTCTTGAGGTGTTGTTCGGCAAATTTAACTCTGGCCTGTCTATTTTTGGAATTGATGAATGGTTTGCATCTAGATGTGAACCCTTTCATGGAGTCTTCTCTTTACTGTTGACTTAGAGACAGATACACCTACTTCCCTGAGAGTGTTCTGGACTTCAGTTGATGTTGTGAACGGGTTCTTCTTCACCAAAGAAAGTATGCGGCGATCATCCACTACCGTTGTCTTCCGTGGACGCCCAGGCCTTTTTGAGTTCCCAAGCTCACCAGTGAATTCCTTTTTTCTCAGAATGTACCCGACTGTTGATTTTGCTACTCCAAGCATGTCTGCTATCTCTCTGATGGATTTTTCTTTTTTTTCAGCCTCAGGATGTTCTCCTTCACCTCAATTGAGAGTTCCTTTGACCGCATGTTGTCTGGTCACAGCAACAGCTTCCAAATCCAAAACCACACACCTGGAATCAACCCCAGACCTTTTAACTACTTAATTGATTACAGGTTAATGAGGGAGACGCCTTCTGAGTTAATTGCAGCCCTTAGAGTCCATTGTCCAATTACTTTTGGTCCCTTGAAAAAGAGGAGGCTATGCATTACAGAGCTATGATTCCTAAACCCTTTCTCCGATTTGGATGTGGAAACTCTCATATTGCAGCTGGGAGTGTGCACTTTCAGCCCATATTATATATATAATTGTATTTCTGAACATGTTTTTGTAAACAGCTAAAATAACAAAACTTGTGTCACTGTCCAAATATTTCTGGCCCTAACTGTATCATCAAGACACAGAGGACAGTGATGAAGGGTTCTGACTATTCCTGCACAATTCAGAGAAGACACTAATCACTGGTGTTGTGTACTACAAGTGCAAGCATTGGGATGCTAGGTAGAAGGTACATCTATGGGAGATAAGAAGCCAAGATGGCACCTGGGCGGTGGCCGAAGGTATTACAGCAGGTACTAAAATGGCCGCAGCCCATGACTAGCACTAAGATGGCCGCCAGGGACGTGGCCTGACTAGGAGTACTATCAAGCCAGGCAAGCATCTAGCCACACCTTATTCCTTCGTGTGCAATGCCAACAAGTACCGCATCTGACACATATCTATAATAATCTGTATTTGTATAATGCCAACATATTCCGCAGCGCTTACATAGACAGGCGGGATACAGAAAGACAAAAGTAAAAACATTACAGAACCACAGTTACATAGTAATCAGCTGATGGAAACAATAGGGGTGAGGGTTCTGCTCCAACGAGCTTACATACTACGAATAGTGGGGTCATACAGAAAGTAAAGGGCTGGAGATGTGCACGGTATGGCGGGGTGGAAAGTGAGGGATTCTATACACAGACAATGGTCAGACATTTAGCCATGTGACGGCAGAATCGTTATGACTGCAGGAGCTGATGGCTACCAGGGATTGCAGTCAGTAGGTCAGGGAGCAGATCTACCAGTATGGCGCTCGTCACTTCTTCTATACAAGTTACACTCCACGCTCTCCCAGCATCCCCCATGTGTAGGATCGGGTAATATGATGATCACCTCTGACAATTTCAGGGCTGTCACCAATAGCATTTCCCAGATTCACCAATACACCAAAAAGAAATGCCATTCCTGTCATTTTTGTCCTTACCGAGGAGGCCCTCGGGGAAGGGGTGTGGATTTCTTCACCGGGTTGAGACGAAGACCACCTAATGTGGCCCCCCCCCCCCCCCCCCTTTGAGGTGGGCTTAAACCAGACCCCTCGGCACACTGTCCCTGATCTGCCTGTGTTACCTTATTACAGGTAGATTGGTGAATCTAGATCTGCCATTCAGCAATCCTTATTGCAGTAGGAGTGGTCAGCAGTACCTGGTAAGTACAAGTGGTACCTGGTAAGGTCTTTCTCACTTTTTGGGGTCTTCCAGATCTTTTTCTTTATCCCATTGATGAGGACCCAATCACCTGGTAGTATTTCCCTTAGTAATGCTTTAGCCACTGTGGCTTGATCCGACTGACCTGTGGGAGACACTTCTATCCACTTGGCTAAAGCATCCATGATAACTAGGCAGTATTTCTTACCTTCACATTTGTATAATTCTATGTAGTCCATATCAATGTGTTGGGATGGATACTGAGGTGTAGGACGACGCCCCCTCCTGGTCTTATACTCCCTTCTGCATTGTGTTTAGCGCACATAATACAAGACAAAAATTTTTTTTTAGAGTAGTTTGTAAACCCCTAGGCTGTGAATACTTTCCATATGAGTGCTACCATCCCTCCCCCCTGTTGAGACATGACACAGGCCATGGCTCAAAACTGCTGCACATCTGAAGAACGATTTAGGTAAGATAGTTTTCTTTTTTTTTTTTTTTTTTTTCTTTTGCGGAGATGTACAACCCATATACAAAGAGTGTATTCAGCATCTACCAGAGATACATCCTGCAGACCTTATGTGCCATCTCTCCTAGACAGTTGTGTGGAGGACCGTCTGAAGAAATAGGCAGTAAGGTAGATGGATGGAGTGTAGTACATCCCTCAGTTGTCAGGTGTGGCTGTGAGAGCAGTAGTGTCCTGCAGGGGGATGTCTACAAGGACTAAGATATGAGTATAACTAACTGCGTGTGGTACTCAGTGTGTCGGGGAACAGCACTATAGTGGCAGAAGGTCTGACTACCACTTGTACACAGGGTGGGAGCGCTCGGCCACTGGATCTAGTCTGCAGAGTAGTATGCCAGCGGTCTGTTTCCCACCGTGTTCCTGAGTTAACACAGAGGTCATATATCCTTCTCCTGAGTCAACAGTTAGCACAAAGGGCTTGCTGTAGTTCAGCAGCCCCCCAGACTGATGTGCCCACCAGAGTCTGTTTTAACCTGATAAAGACTTCCTCAGAGGGTGCATCTCACTGGATCCTGTCAGCTGCAGCCAGAGGGTCATCATAGATGAGTCTGGTAAGAAGTGCTGTCAGAGATGCAGAATTTGGGATCCAGGAGTTGCAGAAGTTTGTCTGTTACGATCGTGTGGGCAGGCAAAGCACGGAACCCACATGATCATGACCAAAGGGGACGCACATGGGTATCACCAGGGTCACACGGGACTCACACCGGTTTCAGGCAACTGACCCTGTGCTAACGGGAGGTAGAAATGGCCCTACCTAAGCGGGGACATTGCCCCAATAAGGGCAGCCCAGCGGTCTTCGGATCTGGGCCCTAGCTGATCCTAGGAGCCACGCACCAGAACAGGATGCATTCACATGCCACATGACAGACCCAGAATACACCACATACAACATGCAACCACTAGTAACAGATTGGAAGCTGAATATAAATACCAGGTATTGGTTAACATGCCACTTCACGGCTCCTGGTTATACTGCTAGTCCCTACACTAACCAGGAGTCCAGCAGAACCGGACACCGTTCACACTGCACGCTGCAACAGGACAGGACACAGATTGCAGGACACACAGCAAACTGACACAAAACTGACAGAATTTAAACGTACAAATGGACATGAACCAAGTCACACTGCAAACCTCACCAGACAAGCATTCATGACTGCTCACCTGAGGGGCCATACAGACTGACCAGGGGATTGGCTAGCAGACAGCACCACACTCAGCCAGCTCAATCATTAACCCGGAGAGTGCTGTGCTGCTGGAAACACAATAGAACAACATATCTCAGCAGCACACGTAACATTGTCATTCCCAAAGAGGACATCATTTGCTCATAGTTTTGAGACCTCCAGAATTGCTTACCTACCTTCATCTGACAGGTTATACCTCAAATATTTAACCGTTTGCTTGTTTACTTTATGGCCTTGCTCATAAAGAAACCTCAAGAGTGCGACTGTGCCCCCCCCCCCACAATTCTCTCCACTGTCTGCTGCTGGCTACCAACATACAGTAGTAGCTGACTACCTCTAAGAGGCTGGAACTGCGCTAAGTGTACTGACATAGCCTGGGAGAAAATCGTTGGAGATTCACAGCAGCCCTGAGGTACTCTGGTGAAGGTATACCTAATTTTATCATAATATCTCATCTCAACAATTTTACTGGACATATTCGAGACTACATAATCTGACATTTCACAGGCTTATTTGTCTCTAGGTCTGTTATAACTGGTTCAGAGAGGGATTCCCTGTGGGTCCAGCCATTAACCCCTCTTACCAGGATATGACTATTACTACATTTTACATTGGCTACATATTGGGATGTATTAATGTCCTGGTGGCTCCTGAGCCCACCAGGAAAGTAATCATCCGCCCATTCACCTGGAGATCTATCTCAGGCAGTAGAAATTGCCATGAGATCCTCCAAGTGTTGTACATTGACCGCTCCTAGTCATTTTTCCCCAAGGTGCCTGAGGACATTGTTTCTCAGGGCACTCTCGGGCAAAATCACTAGACTTCCCATAATTCAAACATACATTTAAATCCCTGAGCTGCATCCCACCTCTGCTTCTTCCTCTGCCTCTACTTTCACATCCTCTCGCTGTCCAATGACCTCTCTGACTTTCTTAAACCATCATATCACATTCTTCTCCCCGTATAAAAAACCTCACTTTCTCACCCTTTTCTTTGTAACACTTTTCTGCATGTTTTGCATATTGCAAAACATTCTGCAACGATCCCATCCTCAGGGTAATCATGTACCTCATTATATAACCTCCTATTCCCTTCTTTACTTCACTTACAAACGCATTCTTTAACCCCTTAATGACGCGGCCATTTTTCGTTTTCCATTTTCGTTTTTTCCTCCCCCCTTTAAAAAAATCATAACTCCTTTATTTATCCATCCACGTCACTGTATGAGGGCTTGTTTTTTGCGGGATGAGTTGTATTTTTCAATGGTGCTATTTAAAGTACCATATAATGTACTGAAAAACTTTTAAAAAATTCTAAGTGGAGTAAAATGGAAAAAAAACGACATTTTGCCATCTTTTAGTACGTCTTGCTTCTACGGCGCACAAATGGCAACAAAAACGACATGATAACTTTATTCTATGGGTCGGTACGATTACTACGATGCCAAACTTGTTTAGGTTTTTTTTTACTATACTCCTCTTTTTTTTTTTTAAAGACATAAAATTTTTTTCAATTATTTTCTGTCGTCATTTTGTGCGCGCGATAACTTTTTTATTTTTCCGTCGACGTAGTTGAGCAGGGTCTCATTTTTTGCGGGATGTCCTGTAGTTTCTGATAGTACCATTTTGGAATACATATGACTTTTTGATCGCTTTTTATTGCGTTTTATATTGGAGACAGGGTAACTAAAAAAGTGCATTTCTGGCGTTCTTCATTTTTTGTTTCGGACGACGTTCACCGTGCGGGAAAAATTATGTGCTACTTTGATAGATCGGACTTTTACGGACGCGGCGATATCAAATACATATTTTTAATTTATTATTTAGATTTTTTAATAATAGATATGGCAAAAGGGGGGTGATTTAAACTTTTACAACTTTTTTTTTTTTTTCAATTAAAAAAAAACTTTATTGATTCTTTTTTTTACTTTACTTTGAAGTCCCCCTGGGGGACTTTAAGATGTGATGCTTTGATCGCTCCTGCAGTATGACGTAATGCTATAGCATTACGTCATACTGCTTTTTGACAGGCAGCCTATGAAGCCACCCCACGGGGACGGCTTGATAGGCAGTCTGCTAAGGCAGCCCTGGGGCCTTTCATTAGGCCCCCGGCTGCCATGATACGTGCAAGGCTCCCCCGATCTCACCGCGGGGGGGCCGCGCGGGACCCCCGAACATCGTTCGGGGGATTTAAATGCCGCTGTCAGAATTGACAGCGGCGTTTAAATGGTTAATAGCCGCGATCGGCCGCGCGGCCGCTCGCGGCTATTGCCCGCGGGTGTCAGCTGTTATAAACAGCTGATGCCCGCACTGTATGAAGAGAGGTTGCCATGCAACCTCTCTTCATACATACCCCGACGCTCCATGACGTACCAGGTACGTCATTGGTCGTTAAGGGGTTAATGGCTGATTATATGCAGCATTAGGATCATCTCTCATTCCCCCTAATTATCCTATGGAAGGGGTCTACCATCTCCTCCCCTCCCATTCTAATTTCTGTCTACAGAACTCCAATCTGGCCATAGAATTCTTCTGTCTGCTCTCTCTATTTTTCATTCAATTGTAACTCCTCATTTACTCTTTGAATTGTTCATCAAACTGTTGGGGGTCTATTTTTATATGGGCGTGACAGTTTGGGGCTTCTTTTAACCAGGCTTCAGCAGCGGATAATCCGTATTTCTGCTGATCTTTATCTGATTTTGTCTGTATTTTATCACATAATTCCTTACAACTAGGAACTTTTAATATAAATAAATATAAATATATATATAATATATATATATATATTTTTTTTTCTTCTATATTTCTTTTCCCACTTATGTCACAATATTTGACATAGTCAGGATCTAACTTGTGTATGTACTACTTATCCCCTTGAAGGACTTCCTGTCGTTGGCAACAACAACAGAGACATGCACAGGAGGATGCCTTACAGTTTATATTTCCCATTGTTAGTAATTATGTTCTTGGTGCCGATTTACAAGACAAACAACATAAAACAAGCCTCTGGCCACTAAAATGTTTAGTGAAAACGCAAAGGTCCCTTACCAGAATCGCTGCTTCGCTATATACACGAAGACCCCTTTTAGTTTTACCGAGTAGGGCCTGTGAACATTGAACACAATAAGGGGCTTGTCCGAAAACAACCTACACAGCGAGGTTGGTCCTTAATGTGTCCTAGAGGTCAATGCCCACGTATCGGATCCACTCATCTCAATCACTCACATTCGCTTCATGCAATATAAGACAGCAATACAAATATTACATTGTTAGTAGGCGGCCGCCCTCTTTATATTCTTAGTTACTCTATAACATAATATCAAAGAAAAAGTAGTAGAAAGATAAGTAAAGTTCCTGGACACCCCTGTGTCCTATGACGTCATCTAACCGCTTCTTTTTACATGCGCATGGAGTTAATTCTTTCCTCTAGCCTTCTCACAATGGCTATGGTCTCACATAGACTACTGCTATTGCCCGTTGGCAACCCATTCGTCTATACTTCTCATTTACCTTACACATTGCATATAGACTACTGCTATTGTCCCTTGACAACCCATTCGTCTATACTTGCCTCTCATTTACAATACACATTGTAAATTCTACTAACACTAAAGTATACAGAAGAAGAGAGAAGAAAAGTTTAACCATTGTTATACTTACTACACGTTATTTGGGAGGCTTCTAAATTCTCCGGCTAGTTCGGAAAAACGTCACTGTTTGAGACAGGATGCCCGACTGGCCTCTAATGACGTCTAAGCAAGACGGAGGTCTTTTAATGATCGGAGAGTACTTCAGACCCACCTTTTCACAGCCAGGCTGTCCTCTCCCACTGCAGTGAGTCTTTCCGGCTCGAAGGACCAAAAATGTAAGGAGAATTTATGTGTTTATCAAAGAAGACTCTCCCAGATCTCGTGCAGAAGTCTGGGCCCAGGAGAAATACAAATCACACCAGCCTGTGCGGTATCAGATGATTTCTAATTTATTCTAAGGTGTTCGAAGCTTATGTACCATAAATGACATCACAGCAAAAGTATCTACCTCCAAGATTAATAAGAATACATAATAGGCTGAAACTAAAATGATTAACATAAGTTACACTTCTTAAGGTGTAACTATAACATACAATGAGACCGTTATGAATTCAGGGAAAAGGAATGCAAAGCATATCTATAAGTCTATCCTATTTCCTGTGGGCCTCATCTATAAACATACATACATGGGTGGTCTAGAAGACTGTCTTATCTCGTCTGTCTCATCAGAAAACATGCACTGCTATAGAAGGGTTTTGTTTAACCCCTTCACTACTTATACTAGCAGCATGCTATATATTTCTAGTCTACAATGCAATAAAAGAACAATTAACTGATACATTGATCTACAATTTTCTTAACAATTAGTTCTGCATTGTTCCTCCTTCTCGGCTGCCCAAACACCTAATGATCTTCTACATGGATTGGCAGTCAGGCAAATAACTGTAGGAGCGCTGACGTCACTGCAAAGGTCGTTGGGGATCATGCAGAGCGTTCACGCTTACAGACTTAAACACTGGACCGCGACTTCACCTTCTATGTCAAGCGGGAAGCGGTTACACTGAATAACAATCCCGCAGTCCAGTGGTGTGCTTTTTTTTTTTTTTGTGTGTGTCTTTTTTGCATTTACATTGTACGATTATTGCTTAAATTCATTTGTTTGAACTAATTTTGAGTGGTACTTGTCTAATGGGCCATTTACATGGGACATCTGTTGGCCAACCCCTTGTCTGGCCGCCCACGATCTCGGGGCCCTTGTAGATGAGCGATTTATCATTTGTTTATTCGCTCTCGTGCGGCCTGTTAATATGGGCAAATACATTGTTGGCTTGTTTAAACAAGAAAGCATTTGGAAACGTTCAGTTGATTACGTTTGCTGTATAAGTGGCTGAGAAGGACATCATTTTCACTTGTTTGAACATTTTTTTGAAAGCTAATAATTCCGTCTAGAAGCGTCTTAGCGTGACCAATTAGACGTGTTCTGAATGTAGAGAGGGGAGGAAGCCACTGACGGATATACCGGCCGTGGCTCGCGTCCGCGGATATGCCGGCCGTGGCTCGCGTCCGCGGATATGCCGGCCGTGGCTCGCGTCCGCGGATATGCCGGCCGTGGCTCGCGTCTGCGGATATGCCGGCACAAAAGGATTGGGTGGCTAAAGTCTTTCTTCTCCATCTGTGGAGTGTTGGGAGGTCTTCCTGTACATTAGATGACTGTGACATTGGCGGTCCCCACATAGCTACATATATTGTGTACCGCCATCTCTGCTCCTTACTCTGTGTAAGCTGCAATGCGGTGGATCCCGTACTTTGCTCGTCGGAGTGGTGGTCTCGTAGAGGTCTACACAAATATAAGGGGAAAAAAGAGGAAAAACTGCCAGTTGTGTAGTTAGTGAATGGTTGTGGCTGATATTAAAGTGATCCCCTCGCACCCTCTTGTGCATCATTCAGATTCCATGCAATAAAATAAATTGCTGTTCAAATTAAAGGGGTATCATAGACCTAAACCATCACTTCGGACAAAAGGACTGTGGTGGGAAAGGGTTAAAGGGGTATCCCAAGCATATGCCATCATCTGAATATGGGGGCTGCGTTGGTTTAGTGGCCTGCCACTCATAGCCCTTTCACTCTTTTCCCAGCATGCACATTTCAGGCGTTGTCGGCTAGTTGAGCTTCACCCTGTTCATCTAATGGGATACATTTCTTAAGACGAGAGCAGCTAATTTCCTGGTAAAACTGCTATGAAGACTGAGTTGTCTCATCAGTGAGATCGCAGCGATTGACTCTCCACCGATTACACACAACCGCGTCGGGCTGGAGAGCGGATCTGTAGCCTCGAACCGCCATTGTATTACATGCATGGCGTTCCTCTGAGTGCTGCTCATGTATCCCTACTTTTCCTATGCCTCAGCTATGAGATGTGAGTCTTAAGTTTGCCTCAAAGCCATTTTCATATTATTGTGCTATTTGTGGTTTGGAATTTTCTTATCAAAAATGACGAGGTAGCCCGTTCACTCGTCGATTAGACCCCCATCTCTGGAACCGCCTTACAGTGTGCTGCAAGCACTCGCCCATTACTTGCCCACTTCAAAAGTGCCCCTTCTCTTGAAAAGCTGTGGTGTTCAGGTTGTTTACTGCTTGTTGCAAGGGGGATCGGCCACCTCCGTGAGGAGCATAGCTGGCCGGGGCTGCGTGGTCAGGGTCCGTGGAGTGCATGCCCAGTAGTGCCCGGCCACCACTGCGTTCAGCCTTTCCTAGCCATAGGCCTTCTGGGCAGCGCAGACAAGTCCTCGTTACTTTGACCCATTGTAGAACAGTGTGTATACATTACGTAGCTAGAAAACTGCTGCAGCCACCTTGGCCGGCCCAAACCCAGCGAATTAGGACGGCAGAGTAGAAAAACTGCAGGTAATATGCCCCCTGCCTGCACTTCCTGTCGCGGGCAGAATAGTTTTCTGAGAGTGGAGGGGTACTTTATTATAAATACCTGATGTCCGTGATGGGTCGTTTTCCGATGACGCATTCCCTTTAAGCTGCTACATTGCTTCCCATTGGTTTCTTTGGATGAGGGAAAAATCACAAATAGTTAAATAGTAATGAATGTTCCAGGGCTGGTGGGTGATCCTGTATGTGGGCCGCCACATTACACCATGCCTCAGGGAACAGGTCGTCTAATGCAGATGCCCGAGCTTTTATCTGTGACCGGTGTGCACAAAGGCTGCATTATCCGCTCCGCAGGCTTCTCATATGTTCCACTGAAGATGCCATATACTTCTACGCCGGCACATAGGGAATCCCTGTCCCCAAGCATTATTCCGGCGGTGGCATCCTTCCAGGACTAAGTGCAAGCACTTGAAGGAATGTCTTCTGTATCCCTTGCAGCGCCTTCTGCCTTTTGTTTGCTGGGGCGGTTATTGTTTCCAGTTACTAGCTGGTTTGTATTTCAGCTCTTTTCTAGAACCGTTTGTTCTTCTCTACAAAGTATTTGTTTTCAGCCGTCTCCGGTCTGCAATCGCTGCGGCTTTTAGTGCTCTGCACTTACTATTACATTAGAAGCTGCATCCTCTGAAGGGTTAATCCAGCATCTTCCTTTACTGCACATGAGGTTTGGTCGTTCGATGTCAGAAATACGTCAGTGGATATTAACTGCCCGCACGCTTCGCTCAGTCAGCCAATGGATAGTTCTTGCAACCCTCCCTTATCTATATATAATATTTTTATATAAAAGGAGGGGGGGGGGGGACAAAGAAGCAGCGTATAATTGTAACATTAATGGGAAATCTTTTTCTTAGAGCTGGAGAACAAAAAAGTATAGAATATTGAGGGGAAAAAAAAAACTTTTTTGCTGCACTAAGAGAAAAAAATATAAAAAGGTGAAGGCAGTAGTTGTTCACAAAGATGCCAAGTGAGATGTCCCATAGAACAAGTGTCTAGAATTGGGGTGTAGAGCTGCAGAGAAGGCAGTGCTGTATATTGCATTTTCAAAATTGCACGGGTGTTTAGCTGCTTTTAAGATGTGGAGGATCCGCCTGGTGCTAGTTTTAGTGCGTGTACTCAGAGGAACATTTAGTACCCTGTTACCTGAAAATAACCCCATCCCTTATTTTTGGGGAGGCTTGAAATATAAGCCCTAGCTGCATTACATTAAAAAAAGGAAAAATACTTGCCTAGCAGGCGCGGTCCGGCTCCTCCTGCTATTCAGAGCTCTGCTGTGCGTCCTGCAGTCCTTGTTTACCCACAGAAGATCACTTCCTGGTTAGGGGATTCATGAATTCGACCTACAGGAAGCGATGGCTCTGATTGGTTGGTTCTCGAACGCTACTCAGCCAATTAATGCAGCGCTCAATGAACTGATGTCATGGCTGTGATTTGGTTCATCGAGCGCTGCATTGATTGGCTGAGTATTGGCTGAAGAACCAATCGCAGCCATTGCATTGTAGAGGTGGGATTTATGAATTGGCCAATAAATGCAGCGGCTCAGCACGTCGGAGCTCTGGAGCGCAGTGTGAGGGACCTGGACCCAGCCTCCTAGGTAAGTATAAGACCTCTCCCGAAAAAAAGACCACCTGCTTTTGGGGCAGAAATTAATATAAGACATTATATAGATTATGGGGTTCATAGGAATATCTATAGAGAATACATGCTGCAGAAAGAGGTGTTGAAGAGTTCCTTTTTGGGATAGGCATCTCCAGTGGGATTCTGGGAAATTAGGGTGGAATTTATGGAGTAAGGAGAGTGGGTTTTCTTTCGCAAAGGGTGCATAAAGAGTTGTGTTTTTTTTTTTTTGTTTTTTTTTTTTTGCGGGGTATTCTCCCATCTGCATATGAATGTGTATATGGGGGAGCCTCGCGCACAGTATTGGGAATATTATTTATGGAGGAGATGAAACCTTTGGAAGAGGATCCAGAAATGTTCCTGTATTTTTCTGCTCCTCAAAATAGGCTGAATGTGCATGCGTTCTCAATAGGAATGGGAATGAGGCATTGCAAGACGGGTTATGTCCGGGGAATAAAGCATTGGGCATGTCGAAATCTACCATGTTTGATCCTCCCTCTCTCCGACATCGGCGGGTTTGACTGAGCTTCGGCTAATGCATAAGGGCGCAGTAAATGTATCAATTGTTTGATCTACTTGTGTACAAGCTCTACATACAATTATGATACGTTTTACATGCTGCCCATAGTATATACCTTATCCATAACATTGTATCTTTTTATTTTTTTTCAGGTGCAAGTCCAAAACTTACAATTACAGGAAACTTCCAACCACCTCTGTTGTAATTGCGTTTTACAATGAGGCAATGTCCACTTTACTTCGCACGATACACAGTGTCTTAGAAATGTCTCCTGCAGTAGTTTTAAAAGAAATCATATTAGTTGATGACTTCAGTGATAAAGGTAAGGTGTGTTAAAGGGCCACTGCAGTAAAACAAGATCGTTATGTAACTAGTTACCCTGTGTATATGGCAGCTAGTTTTACCTTTTGTTAGTTACTCCTTTCTATCTGAAAACGCCTAGAAGTTCTCTCTTCAGGTGGGTCATGTAATCTGATTGGGAAAGCCTGGGAATTATCCCTCTCTTTTGTCTCTAGGAGTCACTATTTCAATCACCCATACTTCCTGTATGATAAAAATGCAATGACTTGAGCTTGACACAAACTCATATTACAGTTACTACTGATGATTAGAGGGGGGCTCTTGTCACACATATAATGAAGGAAATGACAGATCATCCTCCATGACTGTGTACTTATTGTCCGTACTTTTATTTAGGGTAATATAGAGGGTAATGATAATAGCATTGTTCTCCCAGCAGGCAGAGATGGTACTGGCTCTAGCTGATCATATGCTGCATCATGGAATTACTAGCACAGCATAGGGAAAATCTAAAAATCAAGATGGTGGGGGGCGTGGCTAAGCGGCCATGAAGAACAGTCGCACCTAAAGGCAGCTCCGTGGAGACCCCATTAATCCTGTCACATCCTTCCTTCCCTGAGGCACTAAACTTAAGTACTGGCGCCCGGAGACTGCACTGGTGCCGGTGGTCGTGCTGGCGGGGTCCCTGGTGCAACTTCTGGGCTGTTTTGAGTGAGAGTCGAGAGGTCCGGACCTGGGCCTGCATGCTACACGTGCCGCGCACTGGGAGACCGGCACACGTGGAACACAGCGGCAGGAGAGATAACGCTGCGGCTCCCTCCCTGCTGAGCATCCCTGAAGCAACTGGTGGGTGAGATCCACGATACGGACAAGGAGCTGAGCGTCGGGTGCAGTGCGGCACCTCCCCCACCTTTGCCTGAGAGGCTGCGGGGGAGCGCGGGGACGCTGACGGGCACTCACCAGTCCTGCAGGCAGAACACTGACGTGGAGGCTGTGAAGTGAACGGTGACGGGGCTGGGATTCTCCTTGGGAGTCCCTTACTGCTGCGGAGGCTGAGAGTGGGTGCCGAGGCTGAGGAGACGGCCCCTCCTCCATCCTGACAGGCGGCTGCTGCTTAGCTGAAGCGTGGGGGAAGAAAACTGCTACAGCACACAGCGGGAGACTGAGAATCCCGGGCGGGCTCTCTCCAGCTTCAAACAGACCAGCTCTGTGGGGGGCTTTACAGGATCCTGAGGTTACAGCACGGCTGGCAATCAAGTTACTGCACTACTACTCCCAGTGGACAGACATCAGCTGGAGGTAGGCACTGTATTACTACTACTCCCAGTGGACACTTGTAGCTAGAGAGTCATTTTGCCACTACTGCTACTCCCAGCGGACACGTCACTGCTGCAGATAGAGCCACTCTGCCACCACTACTACTGCTCCTAGCGGACACGTCACTGCTGCAGATAGAGCCACTCTGCCACCACTACTACTGCTCCTAGCGGACACGTCACTGCTGCAGATAGAGCCACTCTGCCACCACTACTACTGCTCCTAGCGGACACGTCACTGCTGGAGATAGAGCCACTCTGCCACCACTACTACTGCTCCTAGCGGACACGTCACTGCTGCAGATAGAGCCACTCTGCCACCACTACTACTGCTCCTAGCGGACACGTCACTGCTGCAGATAGAGCCACTCTGCCACCACTACTACTGCTCCTAGCGGACACGTCACTGCTGCAGATAGAGCCACTCTGCCACCACTACTACTGCTCCTAGCGGACACGTCACTGCTGCAGATAGAGCCACTCTGCCACCACTACTACTGCTCCTAGCGGACACGTCACTGCTGCAGATAGAGCCACTCTGCCACTACTACTGCTCCTAGCGGACACGTCACTGCTGCAGATAGAGCCACTCTGCCACCACTACTACTGCTCCTAGCGGACACGTCACTGCTGGAGATAGAGCCACTCGGCCACCACTACTACTGCTCCTAGCGGACACGTCACTGCTGGAGATAGAGCCACTCGGCCACCACTACTACTGCTCCTAGCGGACACGTCACTGCTGGAGATAGAGCCACTCGGCCACCACTACTACTGCTCCTAGCGGACACGTCACTGCTGCAGATAGAGCCACTCGGCCACCACTACTACTGCTCCTAGCGGACACGTCACTGCTGCAGATAGAGCCACTCTGCCACCACTACTACTGCTCCTAGCGGACACGTCACTGCTGCAGATAGAGCCACTCTGCCACCACTACTACTGCTCCTAGCGGACACGTCACTGCTAGAGACAGATATTCTGCTACTACTACTCCTAGTGGACGCATTACAGCTACAGATAGAGTGACTCTGCTGCTGCTACTACTCCTAGCGGACACATTACAACTAGAAACAGGGCCATTCTACTACTAATCCTAGCGGACGCACACAGTGGAAGAGAGAGCTGTTCTGCTACTACTACTCCCCCCAACGGACACATCACGGCTGGGGAGAGGGGACACTTTACCACTCCTAGAGGACACAACCCAGCTGGAAATAGTCACTCTACTACTACTCCTAGTGGACGCATCGCAGCTGGAAATAGTGTCACTTCACCACTACTACCACTCCAAACGGTCATACCACAGCTGGAGATAGTTTTTCTAGTACTACCACTCCTGGTGATCACAACCCAGCTGGAGCCAGTGACACTTTCTACCTAAAAAGACCTGTGTATGCCTTTAGTGTACCCCAGTAGAGTGGGTGACATCAGACTTAGTGGTGGGTCCTGCTGACCGCAATCATATCGACACCGGTGTCCTGCCGGCGAGGGAGCCGTAGAACCTCAAAAATGAGCCGCAAATCTAATATACCAATAGCAGAGCGGCTACGTGAATTTGCTCACGAACAACCTGATGATGCTAGCCACGCACCCTCTGATCCACTGAAACGGCCACCCCCCTCGCCAGGCTCTAGCACGCTTCTACCCTCTGACTCGGAACCTACACTACGGCAAGTTACGGCCCAACTGCTAGATGCCATTAAATGTTCTACTACCTCATTAACGAGCAAAATTGAGGAAGTTAAAATTGACGTGGGCCTCCTACGACAGGATATGCAGAACCTTAGGGAGCGAGTCGGAGAGACTGAGGCCCGCATCTCACAGGTGGAAGATACTCTAACTCCAATACCAGCTAAATTGACCGAAGTGGAGAAGATGGCCGGTCTATGGTCTCAACGAGCTGATGACCTCGAAAACAGACTAAGAAGAAACTAAGAAGAAACAATCTTCGAATCTTAGGCCTGCCGGAGCGTGTTGAGGGACAAAACCCGTGTGCGTTTATGGAGGGGTGGCTGAAAGACCTTCTTCCAGAGGCGGCCTTTTCTTCGGCCTTCGCCATTGAACGGGCACATAGAGTTCCATCTCGGCCCCCACCTCCGGGTGCCCCACCGCGACCAATGCTGGCACGATTACTCAGTAGCAGGGACAGAGACGCCGCCCTACAAGCTGCTAGACGTAAAGGGGCACTTAAATTCAACACCACCACTGTCTCCATTTTTCCCGACTTCTCGGCCACTCTTCAAAAAACGAGGGCATCCTTTGTCAACGTCAAGCGTCGGCTGAGAGAAGCTGCTATCCAGTATTCCATGATGTATCCTGCCCGTCTGCGAGTCATTCATGGCGACCGCACTATCTTCTTCTCTACACCTGCGGAGGCTGAGACCTGGTTGGAGCGACTCCCGGGATCGCCCAGACGTTGACCTGGAGCTCCAGGAGTTCAAGAACTGGTAACCTAAGTGTTGTGACCCTGTCGGAAGTCTGCCCTCTCTACCTCGTATTTAACACCTTCAACTCCCTTCTGTTCCCCTACCCTGTGTGGACTGGGCAGTACTACGTGACAGAGACCTTCTGGGACTTCTTCTCCCACGCCTCAGGGAATTATCATTATAACGGTTATATATGTTTTTCCGGGATCCACGGACTTTATGCTTGGTGTGAAATGTGAGATTGTGCCCTATATATTGCCATCGGAAAGGTGCACTCTCTCCCCCTATATTTACTATGTTGCATGAACTAAATACCAATGTTCTCCTCATTCTAAGTAATCGGGCACACATGCAACTTCAAGTTTGGTTTATAACGTTTAGTTATGTTTTTTTTTCAAGTTTTGCAAGGATTGGTGCAGCACAATGCATGGATATGTGATTGGAGGGGATTTGTAGAGGTTGGGATGCTCCTGGGCCACTACTGGGGGTCCACCTCCTTTAACTTAGGGATTATCCTACTACTACATGTAAAGTATAATATTAATGTCTAATTTCACTATGCTGTCCTGGAATGTCCGGGGGCTGGGCTCTCCCAGAAAACGCTCTATGGTTTTCTCACAGGTGAGGCGCTGTAACCCGCATATTACATGTCTCCAGGAGACCCATCTGACTCCAGAGTCTATATCATGGTTGCGTAAGCCCTGGGTCCAGTGGTCCATCCACGCTACCCACACTTCATACTCCAGGGGAGTATCCATCCTGATACACAAGCGACTTAGATGGGAGCCTGGTCGGACCCTGAGAGACCCTGAGGGGAGATATGTCTTTATACAGGCCTGGGTTGAGTCAAATCCATATGTTATCCTTGGGGTCTACCTGCCGCCACCGGCAAACCTGACTGTCCTTCATCAGGCAGCCCAGTTTGCGGCTCAGTTCCCAAACGCTGCTGTTGTCTGTATGGGTGATTTTAACATGTTGCTTGACACAACATTAGATAAATTTAGCACTACTCTGCCAATTTCTATTAACCCACACCCTACAACACTAACTACATTTTCTCAGGAGGTAGGCTGGCAGGAGGTTTGGAGAGCTAAACATCTAGCGGATCGGGAGTTTTCGTGCCACTCAGCCGGCAGCAACTCTGTCACGCATTGATTACATTTTCGGTAACGCCCGTGCTTGTTCAACAGTAGCGAAAGTACAATACCTTCCTAGGGGTGTGTCGGACCATTCTCCCCTTTGGGCTGAATTTGCTATAGCAAATAGTAAGACTAATAGACATGGTTGGAGAATACATCCCTTCTGGCTAAGTCTATTTGACCCACACGATCGTATTCCCGACCAGCTTGCCACCTTTCTTGAAATAAATAGCCCTGATACTGACCCGGCACTACTCTGGGAGACCCTTAAGGCCTTTCTCAGAGGCTGCCTTCGCTCCTCTATATCATTTATTAAACGCAATACTTCCCGATGTGAGCAGGAGATGGCATCCGAATATTCCAAATTGGAAGCGACTTATGTCGCAGACCCCTCAGATGACAATAGAACAAGGTGGTTGAGTCAGGGAAGACAATATCTCATATATCTGCAGGAGAAGGCCCGTAGGTCTACTTTCTTTGCTAAGCAAAAATATTATGAACAAGGTAATCAATCCAGCAGCTTGCTGGCTCAGTTAGTCCATCAGAATTCAGCGTCTCCCTCTATACTACGTATCAAATCTGATTCCGGAGAAGTCCTTATTGACGGGGATCAGATTGGGATGCGATTTCAACAGTTCTACACTGAGTTGTACAACACCAAATTCCAGCATTCTCAGGACACCCTGAACAATTTCATAAATAAGCCTACATTCCCGACACTCACACAGGACCAACAAGCATTTATGGATGCACCCTTTACCCTGACTGAATTAATGGAAGCGCTTTCGGGAATGTCCAACGGTAGATCGCCAGGCCCTGATGGCATTCCAATTGAGGTATATGCCAAATACCAAGACATATTGCTCCCTACATTACTTGCAACATACAATGCGGCCTATGAGAATGGAGATCTCCCTCCATCCTTCTACGAAGCAACAATAGTAGTATTAATTCTAAAACCGGATAAAGATCCCCTAGACTGTGGTTCCTACAGGCCAATTTCCCTACTTAATACTGATTACAAACTCCTAACTAAAATGCTGGCTAATCGTCTCAATACCATAATACTGGATTTAATCCACCCGGATCAAACTGGATTTATGCCCGGAAAATCCACTAGAGAGAATTTGAGGAGGGCCCAAGTGGTGACGCAGATAGGGGCGGCCAGAGAAGAGGATTGGGCCTTGGCCTCCTTAGAGGCAGCAAAGGCATTCGATTCCATTGAATGGCCCTTTCTCTTCCAAGTTTTACGGAGATTTGGTTTCGGCGAGACTTTTATACGCTGGATCACTCTTCTGTACAAATCCCCCCTAGCAGCTATTTCCATTAATGGATCCTGTTCTCCCTACTTCCGACTACATAGAGGAACTAGACAGGGGTGTCCCCTCTCCCCCATACTATTTGCCCTGGCCATTGAGCCGTTGGCAATGATTCTACGAGAAACCCAGTTATACAGGGGTGTCACAGTGGGGGATAGGGAAGATCGAGTGGCTTTATATGCCGATGATCTCTTGCTTTTCTTGGCGGACCCTGAGGCAACCCTCCCCCATGTGATAAATCTTATTAATACTTTTGGTGAATTCTCGGGCCTTCAAATCAACTGGACTAAATCAGCCCTGATGCCTGTTTCTCGTGAGAGTCGTCTGGGCGATATTGACTCCCTTTGCGGCCTCCGGATCTCAAACCAGTTTAAATACTTGGGGTTACAGATAACCAATGATGTGGGAAAGTCTCTAGAGCTAAATGTATACCCCCTCATAGATTTATTCAGGTCTAAGTTTAAAATATGGGGCTCCCTACCGCTCTCGGTAGCGGGGCGAATCAATCTTATCAAACTAATAGTATTACCAAAATGCTTATACATAATGCAGCATGCGTCGCTGCATATCCCGTCCCGCTTCTTTAAATCCATGCAGTCCCTGATGTCTTCCTTTATTTGTGGAAATTCCCGCCCCAAACTACGAATCTCTACGCTTCAGAGGCCGAAGCAAGACGCGGGCGCTGCCCTGCCAGATTTGTTCATTTACTATGTGGCAGGCCAGCTAATTCACTTGAGAAGCTGGCTGAGTGATGACCCTCTCTCCAACTCTGAGGCGCATCTGGCACATTATCTTAAAATCCCTAGATTGTGGCCCCTGCTGGAATCTCCTTCTACCCTAACAGGCAAAATGCTACCAATTCATAGGTTGGCCTCTCAGGTCTGGCGGCAGGCCAAGTCAATTGGCAGTTTTATGGACATAATAGCTGACACTCCCCTTTGGCGTAATCATGGGCTCCCAGAATTACTCCGACTGGAGGACGCCCACATTTGGGAACAATATGGCATCCGGACCCTGGCAGACCTCTATCCACAGAACACCCTGTCCTCATTTGAGCAGCTACAAAATAAATATGATCTGCCCCGTTCCCATTTTTATAGATTTCTCCAGGTCAGACACGCTTTAGAGGCGCAGTTCCCGCCACCCAGACCTGCTATTTCTCATTACCCCTTAATAGGCATCCTTCGCTCCCAAGGCCCCCGGGGCCTCATATCAGCACTATACTCCCACCTCATCTCAATACGAGCCTCTCAGGATATACCCTCTGCCCTAACAAAATGGAGGACACTGATACCGACACTAACAGACGATACGTTCCAAGAGCTCCTGGAATCTCCTCTATATGTATCCCCAGCAGCCAATAATAAAATGATCCAGCTGTATATAGTGTATCAGTGCTATCTCACTCCAGCGAGATTGTACAAAATGGGCAGAATACAGTCTACAAACTGCATTAGGTGTTCCTGCGAATATTCAGATTTTTGGCACATGATGTGGGAGTGTCCTGTTATTGAAAGTTTCTGGGGGGAGGTCACAGGTTTCCTCTCTGAACTTGTGGAAGTCCCTGTTCCACCGAGCCCAGAGATCTGCTTATTTGGAATACTAGATGAAGAAAGCTGGCAACACCATAAAAAGATTTTTCTGAGGGAATCTTTGTTCCTTGCTAGAAAAACGATTGAATTGCGGTGGATGGATCGTAAGAACCCCTCACTCTCAATGTGGAGGAAGCTGGTCAATTCGGTGGTGCCATATAATTATATAGTCTACAAGGGACGCAAGTGTCCTGAGAAATTTGATAAAGTGTGGGGTCTGTGGTGCGATTCCCCCCTCACGTTATATTCACCACAATTAATGGCTTCATCCATTCTGGAGCTCAGACGTGCCCCATAGTGGATACATGTTCTGGAGCGGGACCTGTGGCCTCGGAGATTTGGCTTCTGTGTACCTGATCAGGTTTTACAGAATTAACGTGTTATTTATGTTGTACTGCATTGACTGAACTTCTATACCAACCTAATTATACAGTGATGTGTATTATCTACGTGCTGCACCTTCCTGCGATTGTAAGTTTCTCTATGCTATTTAATTTTCAATAAAACGAGTTAAAAAAAAAAAAAAAACAAGATGGTGTCTGATGAATAGCAGATAGTATGCTGTACTGCATGGAAGTGTAATATGTAATGTATAGGAGATGGGGAGAGTGATGGACAATCAGGTGAAGGATGCAATGTTGGAAATGTGGTTGTTGATTTTTTTTTTTTTTTTGGGGGGGGGGGGTTAATCTGGTCTCAACTAAGACTTATTGAACATTCACTCCTGCGTCAAAACGTTTTTCTCACTGCGAGGTTCTATTTACATATTTTATTGGTATATGAAAATCATGCAGAAGCTTTTGTATACATGGAGAAGTTTCTTTTTTTTTCTTTGTTTGAGGGAAAGTTTGTGAAGTTACAATTTGTAGCAGTCATTTAAGAGTTCATTAATTCAGTGATGGTAACTTTTCGAACCAGCAAACATGATCCAGACGCCTTTTGCTACATCTGTGGTGTCTTTCTGAGTGCCAAAGCAGTCAAGCATAGAACCAAAGGTGACAACAACTTCTGTACAGCCTACAAGGCCTATTTTGGCATGCCAGTGGGGGATCAAGACAAGAAATGGGCTCCCCAGGTAGTTTGTGGTATTTGCAGGTCCAATCTTGAGGCATGGTATAGAGTTGAGAGTCGACATATTAAGTTCGGGTGCCTCGTATCTGGCGCGAACCAACAGTTCTTCTCAAAACCCCTATTACTGTGTCATTGATGTGTTTCATCACCGAAAACAGGTGTGTTCGACTATCCAGACATTCCATCATCCTTAAGGCCTATTGCACACAGCGATGAGATTCCTATTCCTTCTACTCCAAGACAGAATGACAGTGATAGTGACTTATCAGATTGTGCAAGATGAGGAATTCTCTGAAGATGCAGATTCCAAACCTTATTTCCTAAATCAACAAGACTTTAAAGATTTATTCCGAGAACTTGGACTAACAAAATCAAACACACAGATTTTAACATCAAGGCTAGAGGAATAGAATCTATTGGATAAAAGCTGCAAAAACCTCATCAAACCTTCTCTCAGTGGTTTATTCTTAAAGATCAACTGTGCTGCTGCCACAATGTGAGGAGCTTATTGGGAGAAATTGGATTCCCTTATGATCCAAAGGACTGGCCACTCTTTATTAACAGTTGTAGCAAGAGTTGTAGCAAAAGTTTAAAAGCTGTTCTCATTCATAATGGCAATAAATATCCCTCTATCCCAATTAGGATTAGAACAGCGCTCCTCTATACCAACATAAAACAATTAATATTAGAATAAGATGAGGTCTCACCTGGTGCCAGTGGAGCTCCTTAAGGATACTCCACTGGCACCTCCATATCCTGGTCTGCTTGTAGTAATAGGCTGGATCTTTCTTTCGCCCCTCTATCCTGTAAACAGGAGAGCTGCTGAGTAACCTTGTCTTCTGTCAAAGAGGACCCGAAAATAACGACCAACCTAAATGGAAAAAGACTCCGTGCTCTTAGGGACACCTCCAGAAATTCCCCCGTAACCGTAAAATCAGCATATTGTAAGCAACGAAACGCGTCGCATAAGACTAAAAGGACTGATTTCACGATTATGGAGGAATTTCTGGAGGCGTCCCTAAGAGTGCGGAGTCTTTTTCCATTTATGTTGGTCCTCTATTCCAACTGCTCACTCAGCGCATCTCAAAGAAGACTATAGAAATGGCCAATCCATCCTTCAGGTGTTACAGTACGAGGAACATCAATGGGGTGTTATAGGTGGCTTCAAAATGATCCCATTCTTGGTGGATATACACAGTATCCATGTTTCTTGTGTTTATGGGATAGTAGGGATACTGCCAGGCACTAGGAAACTGAGTGGCCAACGACTAATGATATTGTGGTTGGTGAGAACAACAAAGTGTGAACCACTTGTGAAGCAAGAGAAGATATTGCCTCCTCTTCACCTAAAACGGGGGTTCATTAAACAGTTTGTCAAAGCATTAGACCCGAATTCTGAAGCTTTCCAATACCTAAAGACTGTCTTTCCACAACCTTCAGAAGCGAAGATCAAAGGTGGAATTTTTGTGGGCCCACGGGTGAGGAAGTGAATGCATGATGACGAATTCATGGAGAGGCTGCTACCAACTGAAAGGAAAGCATGGAAGAGCTTCATTAATGTTGTAGATGGTTTTTGGGCATTACAAGGTGAAGAATTACAAAAATGTGGTTTAGAATCTTCTTAACAACTACCACAAGATGGGATGCAGAATGTCACTCAAGTTGCATGTTCTCCACTCACTTCTAGAAGTGTTCAAGTCAAACATGGGTGCATATTCAGAGGAACAGGGGAAAGATTCCCTGTCCCAAGGACCGTATAATGAGCGAATGCTTGGTGACTATATCTGGGGGAAGAATTATTAATAATAAACTTTATTTGTATAGCGCCAACATATTCCGCAGCGCTTACATAGACAGGGGGGAATACAGAAAGACCAAATACAAACATTACAGAACCACGGTTACATATAGTAATCAGAATTAGAGAAAGTGACCGAACCCAGAAGAGGAAGAGGAGGAAAGCTGCACTTTTAGAGGTTATTATTATGTGTAATGACATTTAAGTGCCCTCAAGGAATTTTTCATGCACTGATGCATATTTTACATGTTCAGGAAAGTTTCAGCAATTTATTGTTAGTAAATATTTTTATACAACACTGCAATCCAATTTGGACTGAGAAATTAAATGAATTTTCTCAAATTTTGAAAAGTCGATCTCCTGACTCTAAAAACGATCTCACAGATACAATTGTGGACGTTTTCGTAGTTTGGTGACCTAATGAATCAGAATCAAAAATCCACTGAAACAAAATCGTGTTACACAGTGTTATGTATGCAAAGCAAACCTAATGAGTACGCTGTTATCCTGCAGGCTTTTGAAAGATGAGCGAAATTCCTTCAAATGGAACACATATGCTCAGTCTTTCAGCGGCTGAACGATGGATTTTGTGCAGACTGAAATCCATTGTTCAAGCAAAAAATGCACGGTGTCCACATTTACATGTAATGGTTATCGCTCATTTTGGGCCATTTGAACGAATTTTGAGCGATAATTGTTGCGCGTAAAAGGGCCTTTACAAGGTTTAATTTGCGGTAATTACTATTTGATCATCCTTGTAAATCATGTAATTGTCATTTTCTGCATTCAGAAGTTGTTAATTTGAATAAGTGTGGAATGTTACAGCATAAAGGTGGTTCAACCTAATAGTGTATGAAGTACAACCAGCATGTCATATAATATCCTATCTGTGAAGGAAGCATGTGACTATACAGCGACCTTCACAGACAAAAAGCCATTGAAGCCCAACTTGTTTTGAGTGTTATTTATGACTCTTTGTACTTGGATGCCCTTCACATCGGGAATCTTCATGGGAAAATCTGTGTTGGAGTCTTCTCTATATTAGCATTCAGTTGAATGTTGGAGAAATCCGTAGTTAATACGACGCATGGATATAGAAACTCACATTCTTGTTCTTGACAGGGGCCTTTTGTTGTGCATCCACATGGATTGGCTCATTGATTAGGACTAGATCTGCGGGCAAATCCATAGCAGAACTCGGACCTCCGCCTTACTGCTGTGGATTATTGGAGCAGATCCATGCTGGAAACATTTAGGGTCTGTCAAAAAATAATCCATCTGCCCACGGCCTAAGGTCGTCTTCACCAAATGGTAGTTTGCCATAGATTTATGTGCGACCCAAATCTGTGGGTATTAGAGGAAGATTTTGAAATTATGTTGAGGAGGAACTGTCGGTTCTCACCGCGGAGAATCGCAGCAAGTCGCGGTATACCACAAACTGAATCCTGCGAGTGGAGGATCGCTGTGATCCTCCGCTTGTGGACGTCGGGGCCGCACTTTCCATACTAAGTCTATTGAAAGCGTTCACTGTGTTACCCGCGGTCAGATTATCACCGCAGGTAACGCAATGAACTATCGCCCGTGGACAGGCAGCCTAATGAACTTTGGCTGCAGTGTATTTTTACTTGGGGAAGGGTTAAAGTGCCTTTGAATTGTAAACTATGATTTTTTCACTCAATTCTTTTTTTTTTTTTTTCTTTAAATTTTTATATAGTTTTTTTAAAATCCCAGCTTGAAAATTACATCAGCTCGCTGGAGAGAGTGCGCTTAATCCGGACCACCAAGCGTGAGGGACTTGTTCGAGCGCGGTTAATTGGTGCAACTTACGCAGTTGGTGACGTGCTGACATTCCTGGACTGCCATTGTGAATGTGTGAGTGGCTGGCTGGAGCCACTACTAGAGCGGTAAGTGTCTATGGTCTCGTGCATACAGGTGTAATTGTACCTGTGTTTAATAGCTCACCGTGCCCTCCCGCCCTGCAGGGATCTACTTACTGTGAGATTACTCCAGTAGATCGGCGGGAGGGCAGCCGTTACATCTGCATGCTGCTACAATACACCTGTCTGATGGTAATGAAAGTGCTAGTTGGTGAACAAACACAGTGGGTATAATAAAATCTACTTGGCCATGCTATAACTTGATGCGGAAATACACGAGTAAGAATAACAGTATGGCGTTATACACGCGGTGATAAAAGAAGGCTCAGTCCTGTACGTTGCTTTACTGATCAGCTACTTACGGAGACGGATGGGCTCTCGGGCTGCCGCTTTTACTGCCCACCTGAGTTCTTGTTGGGGTCGCTTCACAAGCAGTTGTTACTTATTACATCAGTGGTTCCTATATACTACCCGCTGTATGAAGTGCTGTCACCTGCAGTCCATCACTGTACTGGTGTTCACTGATACTTTCTTGCAGGATCGGAGAGAATGAAACGGCTGTTGTCTGTCCGGTCATCGACACTGTTGACTGGAATACCTTTGAGTTCTACATGCAGACGGGTGAACCTATGATCGGTGGATTTGACTGGCGGCTGACTTTTCAGTGGCACGCAGTACCAGAACAGGAGCGTAAAAGAAGGTCTAGAACAGATCCGATAAGGTAACGCTGCCATCTTCTGTGGCTGATGCATACAATTCTGTGTATTTTAGAGTATTTGGCTATTTCTAAACAATCTTGTACCACAAGACTAAAAATCCTGAATGTCTTAACACGGCTCAACAGAGTGGCAGTGTAGGGCTCATGTTGTGTTGGCAGGACTGCTTGGTATAGAAGTGCACACAAGTACAACTGAAGGTACCCATACATACTGTATGAAGGGTGAGCCAACCGGCTGAGCTCAGCACGACTATGCCACCATCTAATGTGTATAGGAGTGTCCCAGTACTCGGGTCACGGAAAAGAAGGGTCCAGTGTGTTCCCTGGGCTGAGGGAAGTGTGTGGTAAGAAGCGCTGTGTCTTACAGCCACCTAAGGTTTGTTATCGCCCTTGTTGGTAGCCTTCATGCGCAGTGAGGATGCCGACTAGTAGTCTTCTAGTGAAATACATACTGATGTAGCGGTTATTAAAATAACTCTTGTGATTGGACGGGCTAGTGGGCCCTCTTGTCTGCACTGCACCCAGCTGACACCCCGCACCCAACCAGGACCCTTAGAAATGAAATGCTACGTGAGATAACAATTAATATTTTAGCCAAGTGATGCAAGCTGGTATAGTCGTCTTGGGCACTCTCTTATATTTCCATATGTCCTAGCGGGGCGTAAGGGAAGGGTTGCCCCACACCAGACCTCTCCTTTTAGAGTTGCACTGACGTTAACCCCTTTATTGTACAGAATTTGCAAAACCTTCCGTTTGGTATCCTTCTGACTTTATCCTTGATGACTTGATGCACTATTTGCAATAGTTTTGCGTTGGATGAGTCCCTGTGACCTTCAGGAGATCAGATACATGAGCCACCCTTAGTAATATGCCAGTTGTTACAGATGATCTTCCTGTTGTGAGACCCCCATAACTCTGTTTAATGACACTTGGATACAGAAACTCGATATCTATGGAAACAAACCCCAAAATTTTCATTTACCAAAACTGTCTAACACTAAGACGTCCTTGTTGTCCACAGGAACCAATCACAGTGCAGCTTACACTTCTCAGGCTGCTCATGTAAAATGAATGCTGCGCTGTGATTGGTTGCTAGGGGCAACGAGGACCCCCACCGCTGACTGTGTGGAAGATTCTGCGCAATCGTTTGCAATGTCATCCATACCAGATGCAATTGTTACAGACCTGAAACCGTACGACAAAGCGCGGCGACGTTCTTTCTGTGAGAATGGTGTCACGGAGTCTTTAGAGATGAAACCGCACAGTTACCAAATGTAATGTCAGAGTGTGGGGGAGGGGAAACCTACCCATCTTGGTGGAGCGTATGTGTGACTCCCCGCGGAGAAGGTGTTCTGCACTAGAACCTCTAGGGAAGCGTCCGGCCTCTTCTTATTCCACTAGAAAACAATCCTGGGGATTTCATACCTGGACGCTACAGATATGGCTTCTGCCGCAGGTTTCATCTTCCAACGGCTCAATAGGTGACTACCAAAACAGATTGGCCTACAGCTGGTGGTGATAGTGGACTTCTTTCTTGACCTCCATATTTCCTGGACCTCACGCCTTGTGATTTCCCCCCCCCCCCCCCCCCCCCCCCGCCCCTCTGGGGGAGTGTTAGTCTACATGCCCCCTTACTGCCCAACATGATCTGCGCCATCCCATTGCTTCAGTCAGTCATGGTTTATGGCAGGAACTTGACTAGAGGCTCCATGTGTGTCCGGTGACAAAGGGGGTCATACTGACATCTGAGGCGGAGAACATTCTTGATGTGCAACAAAACTTCTGATTCCATTTACATAAATGTTCTGTATCAGAGTGTTAACAGGAGCTATGGGGGTCTCGCATCAGGGAGATCATTAGTAGTAACTCAATGTCCACGGGTGGGTCTCATTTGAGGAATCTGTGTGAAAGATTCGCAAATCAAGCCGCCCCTAGAGAAACACAGGCATCCGCACATGAACTAAAGCATGCGGATGTGTTTTGCGGACCTTTTGGTCTGGAAAACAAATCGCAGCATGATCCATTTCAGTGCGTTTCCCGCGCGGACGGCTTTTAGTCAATGGAAGCTGTCTGATCTGCGGGAGCAGGAGTTTAAAAAAAGAACTCCACTGCGCATGTGCGGCGGCGTGGCGGCTGGCACTTCCACACACATCCACAGTGAAGAAAATAGAAGATCCGGACTGGTAAGCAGTGTCGTGGGCAGGGTCAGACTCTGCTGCGGGCTTGCGCATGCGGACGCCGGTCCGCCCGTGGACATTGGGCCTTAAGTCTTTTTTAATAGAACAGGGTGTTGATTTACGTGGGCTGTCTTGTCTTTCTATCCTCTCTACGACTTTCTGGGCAGTCCAGGACAAGTAAAGTATTAACTTAAATTGTCTATAAACCTTTACAGCCAGTTTGTGCTCTAACGTATCTAAAATGCGAGATGAACCCCCCCCCCCCCCCCCCCTTCCCCTCCCAGCAGCTGTAGATGGCCCTACAGAGGTGTACAGCGCTTTCTATAAGCCTCTGACACTTCTATGTGGGTCATATTCAACTGACGGAAGCAGCTGAAAAACGGCAAAGATGGCATAGGGGGCACAGCGCTCGGGTGAGTGCTGACGCCCCCTCATTTTAGCTATCGGGGGTCTTGGCAGAGGGTCCCTACTGATAGATACTTTTGATATGTGTCTGATATGTCAAACGTTTACTGAAAGTGTAGTTTCTGCTAAGGATGCAATGGGATACTAAAAAAGAGTTGCAAACATGGAAAGTGGCTTTAATTGTTGAAATACAGCATGTTATGAGGGCGGTCTCATGGGGACATTCACACATGTTAGCAGTAAAATAAGTGTGTGTCTAGACGGGTTGTCATGGTGTTCCTACAAGGCCCATGCTGTCATACTCGGGTCGTGTGTAATCGTTGCTCCACCCGCACTGTAGTCTCTTGTTGCCTGCAGCTCTGCGGAGAGTGGAAAATAGCTGTCGATGGGGCTGTCGTGCTCGGGGCTCGTCCACACCGGCGTCTGTCGCTTCATCGTTTCCGGTAGAGCAGCAGAGAAATGGAAATAAACAGGATTAAACCATTCTATCTTGTTCCCCGTTGATTTCAATGGGTTTTCATTAAAAATGGAAATATTTCTGTTTTTTTATTTTTTTTCTGATCTTTTTCCCATGGTGTTCGGATGTTTTGTTATTTTTACAAAATCTATTCGCTCAATACGGCCTAAAACAAGTGGAACAGATTTACGAATAATGGTGTAAACTGAGACTAAACCATGTGACGAGGCTGCCGTATCCTGCTGGATGATACATTGTTGCATCTCTTAGGCACGTCTGTCTAACTTTACACCCGCTATTGTTTGGAATACTTTGCACATGTTGTTACATTTAGGCTCCGCCTCATTTCTCAGCGCACCGCAGAAAGCGTCTAAGACCTAATAAATGGGATGCATGGACACCGATGTTCTGGTACCAAGGGAGGCAGAGCTGTGATGTATCCAGCTTAGTGAATCTCATCCATTGTGTTTAGTCCCGTCTCTGCTGATCCCTGGTGTCGCTGAAAAGCCGTACAGAGCGCCATTGTGTTAGACAGACGGAGTGATGTGAGGCGAGGAAATGTCATCCATACCATAGGAATAATCCTACTAGTAATGCTCCAGTATACACGCAGCTTTCCATGCCATACAAATAATATTGGTTAAAGGCTTAAAGGAGTTGTCCAAAACTTTCTTTTATTTATTTTTTTCTATTTAGGCCTTGTCCTCAGGGCAGGTCATCAATAGAACATTGTGGGGTTTTCTGCTTGGGTCTTTCCCGATCAGCTGATTACAGACACTGGTGTCCCTATGGAAAGTGCAGGAAGCCTATTACACTGACCGTAGCGCAGCAGCCTTGGTTGCTATTGCATTGAATTCCATGGGAGTTGCCTGCTCTACCAAAACCGCTTTCCATAATGTGGTGGCGCAGCTGATCAGCGGGGATCAGTGCGGTGGACCCCTGTCTACCATCTATACTAATGACCTGTCCTCAGTAGATAATCTATTCTATAGGTCATTTGGATTATGACAACACCAAATTGTTATATACTTGTTTTTGTTTGTTTTTTTGTTTCACTTCTTTTGCACAATATACTTTTTTGTTAAAAAAAAAAAAAAAAGTGTGATGTCACATTTCAAGATTTATTTTTTGGCTGAAAGAACTGTATTCAGGCTTGTTGTTTTTCATGGAATCTTACGCTCTCCTTAACCTACCTTTGCTACAACATCCTCACCAACTTAACCCTTTAATAATAGATAAATAAAACACGGACAACCAGGTTGGAATAAAAAGGCCGCGGTCTTTATTGATGGGATTTTATTAACACTTGGGGATCAAATGAAACAAAACCATTAATAATAAATACCGTCTTTAAGACGCGCTAAAACCAACCACAATCCCCAAGTCCCCTTGCCCACCCGCCTAATGCGGGCTACAAATCCCCATCAATCAACCGCCACAGCCTACAGGGAGGGAGGGAGGGAGGGAAGCTGCTTTACAGCCAAAGATGCCCGGGACCTCTTTGCTGATTACTTAAATGCCCTCTGTTCACAGCCCCCTCCACTCCCGTTATCCAATCGCATAGGCTTCCACCACACCACTCCTGCCCAGCAACGGGCAGAGCTTCCCGCTCTTTTAGGCCACCAATCAATGCCCGCTGCCAGCTTTACCTCAAAACAGCCTGGCAACGACACCCCGGCCAATCGCAGCAGGAGACCATCACCAACTATTACCTGACAGAATGACCTGAGAGCCAAGTTCATTAACCTTTTAATCACCATAGCTGTATACATTATGATCCCACATAAACCTACTGTATAACACCAGAACGCTCCCAGATCCCATGCGGATCTCCCTCCTGAACGTCAATTGATCCGTACAGGATGACTTCTAGTTTTTATTAAGACCAGTGTGAGGTGTATATGATCGCTCCATTGCTACTTATCCCTGTTTTGGTGAAGCCAGGTGAACAGAAAACATCTATTATGGCATTTTTCCTCTTTAGTTTTTTTTTTTTCTTTAATGGAACTTACAGTGCTCGACGTAGTATGGGGCGTTATGGATGTGGTACGTGTGTTTTTTGTACTTGTTGCGTAAAAAAAAAAGGGGGCCGAATGTTCTAGTTGACTGTCGAGTACACTTGATGGGGCCCCGCTGTTCTCAGTGGGCGCGTAATAAATGCTGTATATGTGCCTTGTGGATGTGGAGGGTTTTTATGCAACGTCTCTAAGCTACAGAGCAGGAAATAAAAAAAACAGATGGCACATGACGTCGGGCGTGAGATAGCTGCCGGGCCCAGTGCAGTGATATGCCTGTACACCGCCGGCTCAGACAGCAGTAACACGCTAGCTTATACACGCCACGTTTTATGCCTACGCTCCTGTGCGCCGCCCCTGGTTGTGTCATTTTGATACTATATTCTATTGTATTTTCAGGGCCATTCCAACTAAAACATATTTTTGAATCTCTGCCCCCTCGCCTGATGGCCCCTTACTCTGGAGGTCTCCTCCGTGTATTCCAGCCACTTCCCAGTAGTGGAGCCCCTAATCAGCCACCATCTTCATGCTGAAAGATTTTGGTCTGTCTTTCACATCTATCCCATAATGCATCAGCACAGTTATACTATTTTTCTGCAGGGAGGAACCGTTTATTTAAAAGACTGTAGGAGCTAATCATAATTAAACCACAGGCCATAAGTATACAGTCAGGAGGATGAGCTGTAATCTCCTCTATTATACCTGTGTGACAGGATCTGTGTGATTACCATCAGTAACTATATCAGGATTGCCTGCGCCCCCTGCAGCTAAGCCCTGTGTAACAGCAGCACACAGACTGAGAAATTGACTAGAAAGCAAACACAACTTTAAGTAAATTGAGCTGGATCACATGACCATCTGAGGAAGAAGAGGGCGGAGCTTCAGACAGTAGGACTAACTAACCAAGCAAGCTAATACTAGCCCACTTATACATACTGGGGGAATAGCTGCAGAATGAATGAATTTAAAAAATCACCAGAGTGGCTCTTTAAGAAATGGTGTTGAGTCGTTCTCACCTTGACATTTTTGGCACCTGGCAGAGTTTCCAGATGTTGGGCACCTGGCGAATGTTTTTCTCAGCCACATGTTCCCTACATTTTGTCATTTTAATTAAAAATCCTCGGGCCTAGATGATAAGACACCGGACAGATATACTCGGGCCTAGATAAGACACGGGACCGATCTAGTCGGGCCTGGATGATGGGGCCCGGGACCGATCTAGTCGGGCCTGGATGATGGGGCCCGGGACCGATCTAGTCGGGCCTGGATGATGGGGCCCGGGACCGATCTAGTCGGGCCTGGATGATGGGGCCCGGGACCGATCTAGTCGGGCCTGGATGATGGGGCCCGGGACCGATCTAGTAGGGCCTGGATGATGGGGCCCGGGACCGATCTAGTAGGGCCTGGATGATGGGGCCCGGGACCGATCTAGTAGGGCCTGGATGATGGGGCCCGGGACCGATCTAGTAGGGCCTGGATGATGGGGCCCGGGACCGATCTAGTCGGGCCTGGATGATGGGGCCCGGGACCGATCTAGTCGGGCCTGGATGATGGGGCCCGGGACCGATCTAGTCGGGCCTGGATGATGGGGCCCGGGACCGATCTAGTCGGGCCTGGATGATGGGGCCCGGGACCGATCTAGTCGGGCCTGGATGATGGGGCCCGGGACCGATCTAGTCGGGCCTGGATGATGGGGCCCGGGACCGATCTAGTCGGGCCTGGATGATGGGGCCCGGGACCGATCTAGTCGGGCCTGGATGATGGGGCCCGGGACCGATCTAGTCGGGCCTGGATGATGGGGCCCGGGACCGATCTAGTCGGGCCTGGATGATGGGGCCCGGGACCGATCTAGTCGGGCCTGGATGATGGGGCCCGGGACAAATGAAAAGACAGATGTCCATACCTCATGCTGTAGCGGATCCATGTGAAAGATGACGAGGGGCCAATATAATTGTTCATGTTTTTGCAAATCCCTGACAATTATGGGTTCATGTCCATGGGGGGCGGGGGGGGGAGGGGGTTGGGGATTCCACGGTGCCTCATGTGGCGAATGGAGTCGATGAAGGTCAATGGACTATCATTGATCTATGCACATGAGTGTTCACACACTGCAGATACTGTACAACGCAGCGCAAACCCTATATGTTTGTACGGGCAGCGTATGTAGCACTGTCCATACGCAATACATGATGTATGGGCGGCGATTATATACGCAGCTCGGTACGAAACAGAGCTGGGATTCAAAAGAAAAGACATTGTCACACTGCGCATGGCCGTGGGCATGAGATACGTGGGCACACGCAGTACAGCTGCCCATACACGGTGTCTGCTGGCATTTACAAACAGAAAACCGGTGCGGGGAGACCAGACGCCCAAGTCGGGAACCCCTAGTTTGAGTGATAAGACAGGTGTCTTGCAGTTTATATACTCTCTATTTCATAATCCATTTTTTCTGTAGTCACAATGTATACATTATTTCCACCAATTAACCCTGAATGGCATTAAGACCAGAGTTATATCACCTATCGTTTTAACAAATATTCCTGAACTTTGGTTTTCACGTCTTCATTCATTTACGTCTGCAAATTATAATTGTGTTATGAGAAATGCCGATGTTGTGTAATTTATCGCCCCTCTGCCAAATTCAGTAGGTCCCCTACTGATGAGGAAGACCGTAAATGATGCCCCTTGGAGTGCTTTTGTTTGTGTGTGAGATGATGAGCGCCTCGCCATCCGGCTCTCTGCTGTATGGAGTATGATCCGGGATGACCAGTCTGGGGGGAAGGGGGTCCCACACAAGTAGGCCGCGTATATAGGGCCTCGTTCACACGGGCTACAAAACTCGTGTGTGAAGCTCATTGTTTCCAATGGATTCTTGCAGGCTTTTGAGTTTTTGTAGCCCGTGTGAATGAGGCCTTAATGGGCTGCTGTTACCTTGGTTGGTTATTCCCTTCTGTGTGACTCTCCTGGCCTTCTCTTCCTCAGATGGTCATGTGATCTCAGTCACAGCTCAGATCTGCTTGGAGTTATGTGCTTTCAGCTCCAGCAGTAATGTCTCTCCTCCTCTAACCGCTGTCTACTATCCCATGGAACTGATGAAGGGGCTCCTTGAAATACATTTTATTGCTGACTTTATTTAAATAAAAACTGACTCCTCTTACTTGTTGTAAGAGCACATTTTTACTCCCAGAGTGCCACAGGCTGCTGATCCTACCATGCGTACTTCCAGGGTGCCCATAGGCTGCCGGCTTGTGGCGTACTCCCAGAGTGCCCGCAGGCTGACTGCTTGTTGTGTACTCACAGGGTGCTCGCAGGCTGCCGATCCTACCACGCGTCCTCCCGGGGTGCCCACGAGGTGCCGGCTTGTTGCGTCCTCCCGGGAGGCCCACGAGGTGCCGGCTTGTTGCGTCCTCCCGGGGGGCCCACGAGGTGCCGGCTTGTTGCGTCCTCCCGGGGGGCCCACGAGGTGCCGGCTTGTTGCGTCCTCCCGGGGGGCCCACGAGGTGCCGGCTTGTTGCGTCCCCCCGGGGGGCCCACGAGGTGCCGGCTTGTTGCGTCCCCCCGGGGGGCCCACGAGGTGCCGGCTTGTTGCGTCCCCCCGGGGGGCCCACGAGGTGCCGGCTTGTTGCGTCCCCCCGGGGTGCCCACGGGGGGCCGGCTTGTTGCGTCCCCCCGGGGTGCCCACGGGGTGCCCACGAGGTGCCGGCTTGTTGCGTCCCCCCGGGGTGCCCACGGGGGGCCGGCTTGTTGCGTCCCCCCGGGGTGCCCACGGGGTGCCCACGGGGTGCCGGCTTGTTGCGTCCCCCCTGGGTGCCCACGGGGTGCCGGCCTGTTGCGTCCCCCCTGGGTGCCCACGGGGTGCCGGCCTGTTGCGTCCCCCCGGGGGGCCCACGGGGTGCCGGCCTGTTGCGTCCCCCCGGGGGGCCCACGGGGTGCCGGCCTGTTGCGTCCCCCCGGGGGGCCCACGGGGTGCCGGCCTGTTGCGTCCTCCCCGGGGGCCCACGGGGTGCCGGCCTGTTGCGTCCTCCCCGGTGTGCTAGCCTGTTGCGTCCTCCCCGGGGGCCCACGGGGTGCCGGCCTGTTGCGTCCTCCCCGGTGTGCTGGCCTGTTGCGTCCTCCCCTGGTGCCCACGAGGTGCCGGCCTGTGGCGGCGTCGCGGGGTGCCCACGAGGTGGCGGCTTGTTGCGTCCTCCCGGGGTGCCGGCTTGTTGCGTCCTCCCGGGTTGCCCACGGGGTGGCGGCTTGTTGCGTCCTCCCGGGGTGGCGGCTTGTTGCGTCCTCCCGGGGTGCCCACGAGGTGGCGGCTTGTTGCGTCCTCCCGAGGTGGCGGCTTGTTGCGTCCTCCCGAGGTGGCGGCTTGTTGCGTCCTCCCGGGGTTCCCGGCTTGTTGCGTCCTCCCGGGTTGCCCACGGGGTGGCGGCTTGTTGCGTCCTCCCGAGGTGCCGGCTTGTTGCGTCCTCCCGGTGTGCCCACGAGGTGGCGGCTTGTTGCGTCCTCCCGGGGTGCCCACGAGGTGGCGGCTTGTTGCGTCCTCCCGAGGTGGCGGCTTGTTGCGTCCTCCCGGGGTGCCCACGAGGTGGCGGCTTGTTGCGTCCTCCCGAGGTGGCGGCTTGTTGCGTCCTCCCGGGGTGCCCACGAGGTGGCGGCTTGTTGCGTCCTCCCGAGGTGGCGGCTTGTTGCGTCCTCCCGGGGTGCCCACGAGGTGGCGGCTTGTTGCGTCCTCCTGAGGTGGCGGCTTGTTGCGTCCTCCCGGGGTGCCCACGAGGTGGCGGCTTGTTGCGTCCTCCCGAGGTGGCGGCTTGTTGCGTCCTCCCGGGGTGCCCACGAGGTGGCGGCTTGTTGCGTCCTCCCGAGGTGCCGGCTTGTTGCGTCCTCCCGGGGTGCCCACGAGGTGGCGGCTTGTTGCGTCCTCCCGAGGTGCCGGCTTGTTGCGTCCTCCCGGTGTGCCCACGAGGTGCCGGCTTGTTGCGTCCCCCCGAGGTGCCGGCTTGTTGCGTCCCCCCGGGGTGCCGGCTTGTTGCGTCCTCCCGGGGGGCCCACGGGGTGCCGGCCTGTTGCGTCCTCCCCGGGGGCCCACGGGGTGCCGGCCTGTTGCGTCCTCCCCGGGGGCCCACGGGGTGCCGGCCTGTTGCGTCCTCCCCGGGGGCCCACGGGGTGCCGGCCTGTTGCGTCCTCCCCGGGGGCCCACGGGGTGCCGGCCTGTTGCGTCCTCCCCGGGGGCCCACGGGGTGCCGGCCTGTTGCGTCCTCCCCGGTGTGCCGGCCTGTTGCGTCCTCCCCGGGTGCCCACGAGGTGGCGGCGTCGCGGGGTGCCCACGAGGTGGCGGCTTGTTGCGTCCTCCCGGGGTGCCGGCTTGTTGCGTCCTCCCGGGTTGCCCACGAGGTGGCGGCTTGTTGCGTCCTCCCGGGGTGCCGGCTTGTTGCGTCCTCCCGGGTTGCCCACGGGGTGGCGGCTTGTTGCGTCCTCCCGGGGTGGCGGCTTGTTGCGTCCTCCCGGGGTGCCGGCTTGTTGCGTCCTCCCGGGGTGCCGGCTTGTTGCGTCCTCCCGGGGTGCCGGCTTGTTGCGTCCTCCCGGGTTGCCCACGGGGTGGCGGCTTGTTGCGTCCTCCCGGGGTGCCGGCTTGTTGCGTCCTCCCGGGGTGCCCACGAGGTGCCGGCTTGTTGCGTCCTCCCGGGGTGCCGGCTTGTTGCGTCCCCCCGGGGTGCCGGCCTGTTGCGTCCCCCCGGGGTGCCGGCCTGTTGCGTCCCCCCGGGGTGCCGGCCTGTTGCGTCCCCCCGGGGTGCCGGCCTGTTGCGTCCCCCCGGGGTGCCGGCCTGTTGCGTCCCCCCGGGGTGCCGGCCTGTTGCGTCCTCCCCGGGGTGCCGGCCTGTTGCGTCCTCCCCGGGGTGCCGGCCTGTTGCGTCCTCCCCGGGGTGCCGGCCTGTTGCGTCCTCCCCGGGGTGCCGGCCTGTTGCGTCCTCCCCGGGGTGCCGGCCTGTTGCGTCCTCCCCGGGGTGCCGGCCTGTTGCGTCCTCCCCGGGGTGCCGGCCTGTTGCGTCCTCCCCGGGGTGCCGGCCTGTTGCGTCCTCCCCGGGGTGCCGGCCTGTTGCGTCCTCCCCGGGGTGCCGGCCTGTTGCGTCCTCCCCGGGGTGCCGGCCTGTTGCGTCCTCCCCGGGGTGCCGGCCTGTTGCGTCCTCCCCGGGGGCCCACGGGGTGCCGGCCTGTTGCGTCCTCCCCGGGGGGCCCACGGGGTGCCGGCCTGTTGCGTCCTCCCCCCGAGGTGGCGGCTTGTGGCGTCCTCGCGGGGTGCCCCCGAGGTGGCGGCTTGTGGCGTCCTCGCGGGGTGCCCCCGAGGTGGCGGCTTGTGGCGTCCTCGCGGGGTGCCCCCGAGGTGGCGGCTTGTGGCGTCCTCGCGGGGTGCCCCCGAGGTGGCGGCTTGTGGCGTCCTCGCGGGGTGCCCCCGAGGTGGCGGCTTGTGGCGTCCTCGCGGGGTGCCCCCGAGGTGGCGGCTTTTGGCGTCCTCGCGGGGTGCCCCCGAGGTGGCGGCTTGTGGCGTCCTCGCGGGGTGCCCCCGAGGTGGTGGCGTCTTCGCTGGCTGGCGATCCTACCACGCGTACTCGCGGGGTGCCCGCGGGCTGGCGATCCTACCTCGCTGGCTAGTGATCCCACCACGCGGGCTGCCGGCTTGTTGCGTCCTCCCGGGGTGCCCTCGAGGCGCCTTCTTGTTGCGTCCTCCCGGGGCGCCGGCTTGTTGCGTCCTCCCGGGGCGCCGGCGTGTTGCGTCCTCCCGGGGCGCCGGCGTGTTGCGTCCTCCCGGGGCGCCGGCGTGTTGCGTCCTCCCGGGGCGCCGGCGTGTTGCGTCCTCCCGGGGCGCCGGCGTGTTGCGTCCTCCCGGGGCGCCGGCGTGTTGCGTCCTCCCGGGGCGCCTTCTTGTTGCGTCCTCCCGGGGCGCCGGCTTGTTGCGTCCTCCCGGGGCGCCGGCTTGTTGCGTCCTCCCGGGGCGCCGGCGTGTTGCGTCCTCCCGGGGCGCCGGCGTGTTGCGTCCTCCCGGGGCGCCGGCGTGTTGCGTCCTCCCGGGGCGCCGGCGTGTTGCGTCCTCCCGGGGCGCCGGCGTGTTGCGTCCTCCCGGGGCGCCGGCGTGTTGCGTCCTCCCGGGGCGCCGGCGTGTTGCGTCCTCCCGGGGCGCCGGCGTGTTGCGTCCTCCCGGGGCGCCGGCGTGTTGCGTCCTCCCGGGGCGCCCACGAGGTGGCGGCCCGTGGCGGCCTCGCGGGGTGCCCACGAGGTGGCTGCCCGTGGCGGCGTCGTCGCGGGCTGGCGATCCTACCTCGCGGGCTAGTGATCCCACCACGCGGGCTGCCGGCTTGTTGCGTACTCCCAGGGTGCCCACGAGCTGCTCTTCCAGTTTGACCTGTTATGCTGCAATCTAACACTGTTTATTAACAGCCGCTCTTATCCGATGTACTAAAACTCTCACTGCTGTTTCCTTCATCTGATGAGTAATGGAAGTTCTATTCAATTAGTTCTATTGTCAGGACTGGGTAGTGCTGTTGCTATTTCTGCACACATACAGAATATTAAGTAGGTTTCCAGTTAAACAGGTTCTCTGAGTCCCCAAATAATGGTGGCCGTGGGTTGAGGGCGCTCTCTAAGGGCGGATGTGAACTGTACACTGCGGTTTCGTTCACATGAGCGTACGTGCATAATACACTGACTATAACCTATTGAATTCAGTGGGTCGTTCACATGAGCGATGTGCAGCCGCATGAAAAAATACACAGCATAACCTCTTGTGGTGCTCATTATGCCCTGCGATAAGCCGTGGAAGTGAATGGGTGGGCGCAAATACGCAGAAAACCTACGTATTCACTTCGTTCTCGCACGCTATTTTAATGTGCCCATCTGTGTTGTTTTTTTCTCTTTGTATTTGCGCACGCAAAAAAAAAGTGTTTTGGTGTGCATGAAAACACGCTGGAGCAGCCGGGGAACATGGGTATGAGCGACTTTTGTTTGCGTAAATACGCAGGGTATTTGCATAATCAAAATGCGCTTATGCCTATGAGAATGAGCCATAATGGTAACCCCCATAGTAGCACCAGTAGTGACAGTGACCCCCCCCCCCCCCCCCATAGTGGCACCGGTAGTGACAGTGACTCCCCCATAGGTGCATCAGTGGTACTAGTAGTCTCAGGGCTTCTGCCCAGCCAGAGGCCAATAGCACCCCCCCCCCTACTGGCCAGGCAGCATTACTACAGGCTTTACCCCGCCTTGTTCGTCTCCCCTTACTGCTATTGTCCGCGCTCTCATACGATGTAATTGCAGGAATCTCCACACGTCCTTCTACCGCCAGTCCTGCTGGCTCATCTTGTAGAGGATATATGGAGACTTGGGAACACGGATTTGTGTGAGTCTATTTCCTGCTATGGTTCAGGATGCGCACGGAGAACGCCGTTCAGTTCCAAAGCCTTTTGTTCACCTCCTTCTTGCATCGCATCCTGTTTCCTTATATGTTAACTCATTAAAAACACCTGAAAATTAACCCCTTACAGTACATTTGGGGTTATCGGGCCGTCAGCTCTATTCCCATTCTGAGCGCCGTATTGCCGTAAAGTGTGTGATATATCACTGAATATTCAATCTAAATATAACACTATTTATGTGTCCTATAATATAAATAAATTACAGGAACAGATACATTATATACACCACAAAAATGGCAGGGTTTCTATAAATTGGCTTATTGGTTCTATCGTACTTTAATTCAAATTGGTTTTGCTTGATTGGAAAAAGGAAAAAAAGGAAAAAAAACTGTAAAGAAAGATGTATAATACCATAATAATGCATTTTAGATACCATATGCGTGACTGACCTGTAGCCATAGTCATCTCTAATATCACAATATATTATGTAACCCGCTGATTCATTAATTAGTAATCTAGGTTATAAAATCCTAAAAATATATGAAATTAATGATATTCACTGGTATAAAGGTCATCATAGCTAAACTAAGTCATGTGAAAGCGGGAAATGCAAATGCATTCTCTCTCCACTGCAGTGGTAATCTATGATATGCCATTCGATATATCTTATGAAGGTCATTAATATTAGATTATACCGAAACAAAAATATTTTATATCTAATATACGTACAAAAGATCAGTTTTTATGTTCCTACCGGTCAAAAATCTAGTGCCGAGTATCATGATCCACCTTGATCTGTCAGCAGCAGCTGCTGAGTCGGTGACCGCTGGCCTCCTACTTCGGTGCAGACGCCATCCGGGAGAGGTCAGCGGTCTCCGATTCAGCAGCGACTATGGGCCGGATGAATAGAATTTCTGTTATTTTAGTGAACGGCCAGCGGGCCCCATAAAATGAGGCGTTGAACATATTCTGCCCAGCGGCCTTGTTTGTCATGTGTAACATAAGGAATTTTTTAAAAAGCCAAAAAACACACTAGTCACCTCGCACTGAGCGCTGCTTCCCATTGCCTCGTGCTGCTATGGTCTTTTATTTACATCAGCTGCAGCAGTCGCGTGAATTGTTTTACCCATGTGACCGCTGCAGCCAATGGGAGGCCGGCAGGAATGTCATCAGTGACTTCCTGTAAACCTGCTGAGGCTTTTACACTGGAAGCCAGTGTAGGTTCACGGGACGTCATCCGGCCTGCTGCCCGCCGTGGTGCTGGGAAGTATGTTGATTTTTGGGGAGCTGTATAAACTATATAAAAAGCCCTGTCGCTGTGGAATCCTTAAAGGTGTGCCGCAGTATTCATGCGACCGTTGCTGGTTTACCGATAACGGACAGCATTTATTTCTTGCAGTATTTCATATTCGAGTAGCGATTTTTGACGCTGCCTTTTTAGCTGTTTCGTTGGAGTGGGATGTTGGTGACTTCTCCTTTCCGGTGTTCACGGTGCAGCACGGTAACCTCATTCTGTGGGTCTGTGCAGATGTGGCGGCACCAGATTTATACCTTGCTCTACTGTGAAGAGTACGGCTCCAAGAACGAGGTAGTCACGTATATGGACGTGGCCGCTCCCACTGAAGAAACCGGCAGACCAGCGATCGCTGCTGCTCACGCTCTCTGCTCACTGCAGTGTCCTAGTATCTGAAGATAATGAAACCTGGTGCCATACAGCTTAGGCCGGGCTCAGATGGCCGGAGATACACATTCGCCGCAAGTATGCAATGAACAAGTAATACGCGCCAACATAGAACATGCTGCCATTTATCTTGCACATGTATTTTGTGCAATATGTGCAAGCGGCACAGTGCAAGTTAATGGCTGCTTACTACAACATGATACAGAAGCGAGATACGCATAGCTATATGCAGTTACAATAGGGTCGCATGAGAGAGCCCGGAGACCGCGGTCCATAAAACTCTGGAGTTGGCTGGTTATTCTGACGCCGCTTGCCACGTGGAACAGCAACGGTGTTTATTTTACACGCCTGTTTGTTCATCACCTTTATATAACAGGAGAAATGTTTTACGTGTTCTCCATGTTGGCTGCACGGCGCCATGTTGTCCCATTCTAGGACCTGCGTGAGGTCTTTTACCAGGTAGGCAGCGAGCTGGTTGTTACCCACTGATTTGGGAATACCAACAAAGTGTTGCGGCGATGTCTGTTCTCCAGGTCACCTATTTTTCCCCGTAGGGTTTCTGTTTGTCTGGTGTCTTTGTAGCGAGGCCTCTAATGTTGCAAAGGTTTGTTCTGTAGTTTGAGTCTTAGACTCTGGTTCTGCGAAACTTTTGGGCGTTGCCAGTGATTTGTGATCGTGCTGAGTGGATGGATTTGTGCAGCGTTTCCAGTCTGCTGTCGGACAGGTAGGGGTAGTTTTGACACCTCCTGCGCCACCAGAGTTGCCTGCGTTGTTTCCATATTTTCAGGCGTGTAATGGAGAAGCCGTTGGGGGCGGGGGCGCTCACTTCCTCCGGGTTTTGTTCAGATGCGTCTGTACTGCTTGTTGGTGCGGGCTCAGGTGGGGATGTACTGCTGGTTGCTGCGGGCTTAGGTGGGGATGTACTGCTGGTTTGTGCAGGTTTAGGTGGGGGATGTACTGCTGGTTGGTGCGGGCTTAGGTGGGGATGTACGGCTGGTTGGAGCAGGCGTAGGTGGGGATGTACGGCTGGTTGGAGCAGGCGTAGGTGGGGATGTACGGCTGGTTGGAGCAGGCGTAGGTGGGGATGTACGGCTGGTTGGAGCAGGCATAGGTGGGGATGTACGGCTGGTTGGAGCAGGCATAGGTGGGGATGTACGGCTGGTTGGAGCAGGCATAGGTGGGGATGTACGGCTGGTTGGAGCAGGCATAGGTGGGGATGTACGGCTGGTTGGAGCAGGCATAGGTGGGGATGTACGGCTGGTTGGAGCAGGCATAGGTGGGGATGTACGGCTGGTTGGAGCAGGCATAGGTGGGGATGTACGGCTGGTTGGAGCAGGCATAGGTGGGGATGTACGGCTGGTTGGAGCAGGCATAGGTGGGGATGTACGGCTGGTTGGAGCAGGCATAGGTGGGGATGTACGGCTGGTTGGAGCAGGCATAGGTGGGGATGTACGGCTGGTTGGAGCAGGCATAGGTGGGGATGTACGGCTGGTTGGAGCAGGCATAGGTGGGGATGTACGGCTGGTTGGAGCAGGCATAAGTGGGGATGTACTGCTGGTTGGAGCAGGCATAGGTGGGGATGTACTGCTGGTTGGAGCAGGCATAGGTGGGGATGTACTGCTGGTTGGTGCAGGCATAGGTGGGGATGGGGCGCTCACTTCCTCTGGGTTTTGTTCAGATGCCTCTGTACTGCTGGTTGGTGAGGGCTCAGGTGGGGATGTACTGCTGGTTGGTGCAGGTTTAGGTGGGGATGTACTGCTGGTTTGTGCAGGTTTAGGTGGGGGATGTACTGCTGGTTGGTGCAGGCTTAGGTGGGGATGTACTGCTGATTGGTTTAGGTTTAGGTGGGGATGTACTGCTGGTTGGTGCAGGCTCAGGTGGGGATGTACTGCTGGTTGGTGCAGGCTCAGGTGGGGATGTACTGCTGGTTGGTGCAGGCTCAGGTGGGGATGTACTGCTGGTTGGTGCAGGCTCAGGTGGGGATGTACTGCTGGTTGGTGCAGGCTCAGGTGGGGATGTACTGCTGGTTGGTGCAGGCTCAGGTGGGGATGTACTGCTGGTTGGTGCAGGCTCAGGTGGGGATGTACTGCTGGTTGGTGCAGGCTCAGGTGGGGATGTACTGCTGGTTGGTGCAGGCTCAGGTGGGGATGTACTGCTGGTTGGTGCAGGCTCAGGTGGGGATGTACTGCTGGTTGGTGCAGGCTCAGGTGGGGATGTACTGCTGGTTGGTGCAGGCTCAGGTGGGGATGTACTGCTGGTTGGTGCAGGCTCAGGTGGGGATGTACTGCTGGTTGGTGCAGGCTCAGGTGGGGATGTACTGCTGGTTGGTGCAGGCTCAGGTGGGGATGTACTGCTGGTTGGTGCAGGCTCAGGTGGGGATGTACTGCTGGTTGGTGCAGGCTCAGGTGGGGATGTACTGCTGGTTGGTGCAGGCTCAGGTGGGGATGTACTGCTGGTTGGTGCAGGCTCAGGTGGGGATGTACTGCTGGTTGGTGCAGGCTCAGGTGGGGATGTACTGCTGGTTGGTGCAGGCTCAGGTGGGGATGTACTGCTGGTTGGTGCAGGCTCAGGTGGGGATGTACTGCTGGTTGGTGCAGGCTCAGGTGGGGATGTACTGCTGGTTGGTGCAGGCTCAGGTGGGGATGTACTGCTGGTTGGTGCAGGCTCAGGTGGGGATGTACTGCTGGTTGGTGCAGGCTCAGGTGGGGATGTACTGCTGGTTGGAGCAGGCTCAGGTGGGGATGTACTGCTGGTTGGTGCAGGCTCAGGTGGGGATGTACTGCTGGTTGGAGCAGGCTCAGGTGGGGATGTACTGCTGGTTGGAGCAGGCATAGGTGGGGATGTACTGCTGGTTGGAGCAGGCATAGGTGGGGATGTACTGCTGGTTGGAGCAGGCATAGGTGGGGATGTACTGCTGGATGGAGCAGGCATAGGTGGGGATGTACTGCTGGTTGGAGCAGGCATAGGTGGGGATGTACTGCTGGTTGAAGCAGGCATAGGTGGGGATGTACGGCTGGTTGGAGCAGGCATAGGTGGGGATGTACGGCTGGTTGGAGCAGGCATACGTGGGGATGTACGGCTGGTTGGAGCAGGCATAGGTGGGGATGTACGGCTGGTTGGAGCAGGCATAGGTGGGGATGTACGGCTGGTTGGAGCAGGCATAGGTGGGGATGTACGGCTGGTTGGAGCAGGCATAGGTGGGGATGTACGGCTGGTTGGAGCAGGCATAGGTGGGGATGTACGGCTGGTTGGAGCAGGCATAGGTGGGGATGTACGGCTGGTTGGAGCAGGCATAGGTGGGGATGTACGGCTGGTTGGAGCAGGCATAGGTGGGGATGTACGGCTGGTTGGAGCAGGCATAGGTGGGGATGTACGGCTGGTTGGAGCAGGCATAGGTGGGGATGTACGGCTGGTTGGAGCAGGCATAGGTGGGGATGTACGGCTGGTTGGAGCAGGCATAGGTGGGGATGTACGGCTGGTTGGAGCAGGCATAGGTGGGGATGTATGGCTGGTTGGAGCAGGCATAGGTGGGGATGTACGGCTGGTTGGAGCAGGCATAGGTGGGGATGTACGGCTGGTTGGAGCAGGCATAGGTGGGGATGTACGGCTGGTTGGAGCAGGCATAGGTGGGGATGTACTGCTGGTTGGAGCAGGCATAGGTGAGGATGTACTGCTGGTTGGAGCAGGCATAGGTGGGGATGTACTGCTGGTTGGTGCAGGCATAGGTGGGGATGTACTGCTGGTTGGAGCAGGCATAGGTGGGGATGTACTGCTGGTTGGTGCAGGCATAGGTGGGGATGTACTGCTGGTTGGAGCAGGCATAGGTGGGGATGTACTGCTGGTTGGTGCAGGCTCAGGTGGGGATGTACTGCTGGTTGGTGCAGGCTCAGGTGGGGATGTACTGCTGGTTGGTGCAGGCTCAGGTGGGGATGTACTGCTGGTTGGTGCAGGCTCAGGTGGGGATGTACTGCTGGTTGGTGCAGGCTCAGGTGGGGATGTACTGCTGGTAGGTGCAGGCTCAGGTGGGGATGTACTGCTGGTTGGTGCAGGCTCAGGTGGGGATGTACTGCTGGTTGGAGCAGGCTCAGGTGGGGATGTACTGCTGGTTGGAGCAGGCATAGGTGGGGATGTACTGCTGGTTGGTGCAGGCATAGGTGGGGATGTACTGCTGGTTGGAGCAGGCATAGGTGGGGATGTACTGCTGGTTGGAGCAGGCATAGGTGGGGATGTACTGCTGGATGGAGCAGGCATAGGTGGGGATGTACTGCTGGTTGGAGCAGGCATAGGTGGGGATGTACTGCTGGTTGGAGCAGGCATAGGTGGGGATGTACTGCTGGTTGGAGCAGGCATAGGTGGGGATGTACTGCTGGTTGGAGCAGGCATAGGTGGGGATGTACTGCTGGTTGGAGCAGGCATAGGTGGGGATGTACTGCTGGTTGGAGCAGGCATAGGTGGGGATGTACTGGTGGTTGGAGCAGGCATAGGTGGGGATGTACTGCTGGTTGGAGCAGGCATTGGTGGGGATGTACTGCTGGTTGGAGCAGGCATAGGTGGGGATGTTACTGCTGGTTGGAGCAGGCATAGGTGGGGATGTACTGCTGGTTGGAGCAGGCATAGGTGAGGATGTACTGCTGGTTGGAGCAGGCATAGGTGGGGATGTACTGCTGGTTGGTGCAGGCATAGGTGGGGATGTACTGCTGGTTGGAGCAGGCATAGGTGGGGATGTACTGCTGGTTGGTGCAGGCATAGGTGGGGATGTACTGCTGGTTGGTGCAGGCTCAGGTGGGGATGTACTGCTGGTTGGTGCGGGTTTAGGTGGGGATGTACTGCTGGTTGGTGCTGGTTTAGGAGGGGATGTACTGCTGATTGGTGCGGGCTTAGGTGGGGATGTACTGCTGGTTGGTGCATATTTAGGTGGGGATGTACTGCTGCTTGGTGCGGGTTTAGGTGGGCATGTACTGCTGCTTGTTGCGGGCTTAGGTGGGCATGTACTGCTGCTTGGTGCAGATTTAGGTGGGGATGTGCCGCTGGTTGGTGCGGATTTAGGTGGGGATGTGCCGCTGGTTGGTGCGGACTTTGGTGGGGATGTGCCGCTGGTTGGTGCCGGCTTTGGTGGGGATGTGCCGCTGGTTGGTGCCGGCTTTGGTGGGGATGTGCCGCTGGTTGGTGCCGGCTTTGGTGGGGATGTGCCGCTGGTTGGTGCCGGCTTTGGTGGGGATGTGCCGCTGGTTGGTGCCGGCTTTGGTGGGGATGTGCCGCTGGTTGGTGCCGGCTTTGGTGGGGATGTGCCGCTGGTTGGTGCCGGCTTTGGTGGGGATGTGCCGCTGGTTGGTGCCGGCTTTGGTGGGGATGTGCCGCTGGTTGGTGCCGGCTTTGGTGGGGATGTGCCGCTGGTTGGTGCCGGCTTTGGTGGGGATGTGCCGCTGGTTGGTGCCGGCTTTGGTGGGGATGTGCCGCTGGTTGGTGCCGGCTTTGGTGGGGATGTGCCGCTGGTTGGTGCCGGCTTTGGTGGGGATGTGCCGCTGGTTGGTGCCGGCTTTGGTGGGGATGTGCCGCTGGTTGGTGCCGGCTTTGGTGGGGATGTGCCGCTGGTTGGTGCCGGCTTTGGTGGGGATGTGCCGCTGGTTGGTGCCGGCTTTGGTGGGGATGTGCCGCTGGTTGGTGCCGGCTTTGGTGGGGATGTGCCGCTGGTTGGTGCCGGCTTTGGTGGGGATGTGCCGCTGGTTGGTGCCGGCTTTGGTGGGGATGTGCCGCTGGTTGGTGCCGGCTTTGGTGGGGATGTGCCGCTGGTTGGTGCCGGCTTTGGTGGGGATGTGCCGCTGGTTGGTGCCGGCTTTGGTGGGGATGTGCCGCTGGTTGGTGCCGGCTTTGGTGGGGATGTGCCGCTGGTTGGTGCCGGCTTTGGTGGGGATGTGCCGCTGGTTGGTGCCGGCTTTGGTGGGGATGTGCCGCTGGTTGGTGCCGGCTTTGGTGGGGATGTGCCGCTGGTTGGTGCCGGCTTTGGTGGGGATGTGCCGCTGGTTGGTGCCGGCTTTGGTGGGGATGTGCCGCTGGTTGGTGCCGGCTTTGGTGGGGATGTGCCGCTGGTTGGTGCCGGCTTTGGTGGGGATGTGCCGCTGGTTGGTGCCGGCTTTGGTGGGGATGTGCCGCTGGTTGGTGCCGGCTTTGGTGGGGATGTGCCGCTGGTTGGTGCCGGCTTTGGTGGGGATGTGCCGCTGGTTGGTGCCGGCTTTGGTGGGGATGTGCCGCTGGTTGGTGCCGGCTTTGGTGGGGATGTGCCGCTGGTTGGTGCCGGCTTTGGTGGGGATGTGCCGCTGGTTGGTGCCGGCTTTGGTGGGGATGTGCCGCTGGTTGGTGCCGGCTTTGGTGGGGATGTGCCGCTGGTTGGTGCCGGCTTTGGTGGGGATGTGCCGCTGGTTGGTGCCGGCTTTGGTGGGGATGTGCCGCTGGTTGGTGCCGGCTTTGGTGGAGATGTGCCGCTGGTTGGTGCCGGCTTTGGTGGGGATGTGCCGCTGGTTGGTGCCGGCTTTGGTGGGGATGTGCCGCTGGTTGGTGCCGGCTTTGGTGGGGATGTGCCGCTGGTTGGTGCCGGCTTTGGTGGGGATGTGCCGCTGGTTGGTGCCGGCTTTGGTGGGGATGTGCCGCTGGTTGGTGCCGGCTTTGGTGCGGATGTGCCGCTGGTTGGTGCCGGCTTTGGTGCGGATGTGCCGCTGGTTGGTGCCGGCTTTGGTGCGGATGTGCCGCTGGTTGGTGCCGGCTTTGGTGCGGATGTGCCGCTGGTTGGTGCCGGCTTTGGTGCGGATGTGCCGCTGGTTGGTGCCGGCTTTGGTGCGGATGTGCCGCTGGTTGGTGCCGGCTTTGGTGCGGATGTGCCGCTGGTTGGTGCCGGCTTTGGTGCGGATGTGCCGCTGGTTGGTGCCGGCTTTGGTGCGGATGTGCCGCTGGTTGGTGCCGGCTTTGGTGCGGATGTGCCGCTGGTTGGTGCCGGCTTTGGTGCGGATGTGCCGCTGGTTGGTGCCGGCTTTGGTGCGGATGTGCCGCTGGTTGGTGCCGGCTTTGGTGCGGGCTTTGGTGCGGATGTGCCGCTGGTTGGTGCGGGCTTTGGTGCGGATGTGCCGCTGGTTGGTGCGGGCTTTGGTGGGGATGTGCCGCTGGTTGGTGCGGGCTCAGGTGGGGATGTGCCGCTGGTTGGTGCGGGCTCAGGTGGGGATGTGCCGCTGGTTGGTGCCGGCTTTGGTGGGGATGTGCCGCTGGTTGGTGCCGGCTTTGGTGGGGATGTGCCGCTGGTTGGTGCCGGCTTTGGTGGGGATGTGCCGCTGGTTGGTGCCGGCTTTGGTGGGGATGTGCCGCTGGTTGGTGCCGGCTTTGGTGCGGATGTGCCGCTGGTTGGTGCCGGCTTTGGTGCGGATGTGCCGCTGGTTGGTGCCGGCTTTGGTGCGGATGTGCCGCTGGTTGGTGCCGGCTTTGGTGCGGATGTGCCGCTGGTTGGTGCCGGCTTTGGTGCGGATGTGCCGCTGGTTGGTGCCGGCTTTGGTGCGGATGTGCCGCTGGTTGGTGCCGGCTTTGGTGCGGATGTGCCGCTGGTTGGTGCCGGCTTTGGTGCGGATGTGCCGCTGGTTGGTGCCGGCTTTGGTGCGGATGTGCCGCTGGTTGGTGCCGGCTTTGGTGCGGATGTGCCGCTGGTTGGTGCCGGCTTTGGTGCGGATGTGCCGCTGGTTGGTGCCGGCTTTGGTGCGGATGTGCCGCTGGTTGGTGCCGGCTTTGGTGCGGGCTTTGGTGCGGATGTGCCGCCGGCTTTGGTGCGGGCTTTGGTGCGGATGTGCCGCTGGTTGGTGCGGGCTTTGGTGCGGATGTGCCGCTGGTTGGTGCGGGCTTTGGTGCGGATGTGCCGCTGGTTGGTGCGGGCTTTGGTGGGGATGTGCCGCTGGTTGGTGCGGGCTCAGGTGGGGATGTGCCGCTGGTTGGTGCGGGCTCAGGTGGGGATGTGCCGCTGGTTGGTGCGGGCTCAGGTGGGGATGTGCCGCTGGTTGGTGCGGGCTCAGGTGGGGATGTGCCGCTGGTTGGTGCGGGCTCAGGTGGGGATGTGCCGCTGGTTGGTGCGGGCTCAGGTGGGGATGTGCCGCTGGTTGGTGCGGGCTCAGGTGGGGATGTGCCGCTGGTTGGTGCGGGCTTAGGTGGGGATGTGCCGCTGGTTAGTGCGGGCTTAGGTGGGGATGTGCCGCTGGTTGGTGCGGGCTTAGGTGGGGATGTGCTGCTAATAGGATTTGTGCAGTTTGTTAGACCAGTCTCACACGGACAGGGCAGGTTCTGCATGCGGGAGCCTGCAGCGGAATCCGACTCTGACCGCGGGCAGCGACCCTGTGTTCCAGTGATATCTTTACTGCGGATGACCACAGACGCTCACCATCGGTCATGCACAGTAGAGATAATATATATTTGTATTTCCCACACCATCACTAGGCGATGAGGCGGGTACTCGCAGCCTTTCCGCTATGTCAATTGCGGTTGGGCAGTGGGTCGGACAGCTTCCATTGACTTCAATCCGAATGGAATCCAAACAAAAATATAACGTGCTGCAGTTTTATTTCCGCTCGTGGATATTGCAATCACTATTCACTCATCTGAGCGGATATGCAAATGTTCTATCTTTGTAATATATCTTTCACCGTGGCAAAAAAGTATCCCAAAATTTTCTATCAGGTATTCACAGGTTAGGATTAAAAATGAACTTTTATTAATAAATGATAAAATTGACTTAGTCAAAGGCACATTACACAAACACAGTGATAATCTAAATAAATTTATAGCTTAAAGGGGTTGTCCCGCGCCGAAACGGGTTTTGTTTTTTTTCAACAGCCCCCCCGTTCGGCGCGAGACAAACCCGATGCAGGGACCTAAAAAAAAATCCGCACAGCGCTTACCTGAATCCCCGCGCTCCGGTGACTTCTTACTTACCTGCTGAAGATGGCCGCCGGGATCTTCTCCCTCGGTGGACCGCAGTGCTTCTGTGCGGTCCATTGCCGATTCCAGCCTCCTGATTGGCTGGAATCGGCACGTGACGGGGCGGAGCTACACGGAGCCGCTCTCCGGAACGAGCTGCCCCATTGAGAAAAGAAGAAGACCGGACTGCGCAAGCGCGTCTAATCCGGCGATTAGAGGCTGAAAATTAGACGGCACCATGGAGACGAGGACGCTAGCAACGGAACAGGTAAGTGAATAACTTCTGATAACTTCTGTATGGCTCATAATTAATGCACAATGTACATTACAAAGTGCATTAATATGGCCATACAGAAGTGTATACCCCCACTTGCTTTCGCGGGACAACCCCTTTAAGCCAATAGGGAACCCATTATGCGTTAATAGGGAATACAAAATGTTCACCAAATATCAAAGTATGTTGATGCCTCTTTTTGTCTAACAGACGTAATAAACTTTTTAATAAAGATGTATCAAGTTTCACGTATTTGTGTTTATTTTATCTCTCTCATGCATTAGACTTATTAGATACAGTATGCACAATCTAACACATCATTGGTATTTCTTTGTGACAAACTTCTTCCGTGATATATTGGGTTCCTATTAGGATAAATGGATAGATTGTGCACCAAATATTGATGACCATCCAAGAAAGTATCAAAGTGCACTCAAAGTGTTGTATATAATGACATAGGCTGGGAAAGAAATGTATTCACAATGTAGGACAGACATATTCGTCTGTAGATAAAGTCCAACTACTTATGAGCAGGATAACAATTGAAGTTGGTTGTTGGTTCTTACATTTATCAACACCACAAAATCTTCCATTTTTATTCAATGTGATAGGTGCTTCTATTCTTATTCTTTCTGTTGCCTCAAACACTTAGTACAATATAGTATAAATGGTACCACCATTCTCTATACTTAAAGGGGTTGTCCCGCGCCGAAACGTTTTTGTTTTTTTTTCAATAGCCCCCCCGTTCGGCGCGAGACAAACCCGATGCATGTGTTGAAAAAAAAAAAACGGATAGTACTTACCCGAACCCCCGCGCTCCGGTGACTTCTTACCTACCTTGCGAAGATGGCTGCCGGGATCTTCACCCTCGGTGGACCGCAGGTCTTCTGTGCGGTCCATTGCCGATTCCAGCCTCCTGATTGGCTGTAATCGGCACACGTGACGGGGCGGAGCTACGAGGAGCAGCTCTCCAGCACGAGGAGCCCCATTCAACACGGAGAAGACCGGACTGCGCAAGCGCGTCTAATCGGGCGATTAGACGCTGAAAATTAGACGGCACCATGGAGACGGGGACGCTAGCAACGGAGCAGGTAAGTGAATAACTTCTGTATGGCTCATATTTAATGCACGATGTATATTACAAAGTGCATTAATATGGCCATACAGAAGTGTATACCCCAACTTTGTTTCGCGGGACAACCCCTTTAATTTTGCATATGGGTATTCATATAAGGATTCCCAAAAAAATTCTTCTCATTGGGTATATTCAACCTAATTAATTATACAGCTAATAAGGCCGATAGAGTTACTGAGAAGTGATGGTCGCCGTGGCGACCCTGACACGCGACTATTGCAGAAAGAAAGCGCGTGGATTTATCGCATGGATTCTTTATCACCGAAAGGCCTAAACGAACAGTTGGCCTTTCTACCATTTATTAAGAAATAACAAATGTAACAACATGAACGTTCAATAAGATGTAACAATACATGAGGTTTTAATCCTCATGTTTCTGATAAGTTGATACAAATAAAGTAAAAACATACAAAGAAAATATATGGACACTACAAGTTAACATGAAAGTGAGACGAGGCAGGATTAATCTGTTTTTATCAAGTTGATTCTGTATTTATATAGTGAAACACACGAGAAAATAATGGTATCATTTTATTGGACGTACAATGAGCATAGAAAATGAGTTGCATATATATAAGGGGATCGCCATGAACCAAGAGAAAGTGACATGGTCTATCTTAGTATGAATCCAAACTACGTGTACTAAATATGAACCATCATTATTAGCATGGAATATACAGTGATTACTGGTCATATACACGATGAGTATGGTGACTTATAAACATTCATTGTCACAAATTGCACTGAAATGACTAATATGGAACATATAATAATTATTGGTCATATATATGATGAATATGGTGACTCACAAATATTGAATGTCACAAACTGCATTAACATAGCTAAGACAATGACTGGGTATCTATATGCTATCTATGGAATTGTTTCATACTAAGTCATATACTCATCTCTTTGCATATTTGAGCTATACTATATAATCACTGGTCTGTTTCACCTATAACATGGTTCTAATATACTTGTTCAGCTAGTCTGGATTCATTTATAAACCTCCTGTCTATTTGCGCAGCCGCAGCACAGCTCTGTGATTTATTATCAGGATACAGGATTATGCACGGCTCATTGAAACCTCTATAGCTGTATGGCCCAATTGATACTGACCCCCAGATGCCGATGGGTGGGAATAACAAGGGAGGAGGAGACTCTGACATAAAAGGTCTGCATTGCACCAGGTCATACCATCTCTGCATGTTGCTCATTACGAGCTGTACTGATGCTTTGCATTGGGGATTAAGATACAAACCCCTGTTGGAATTTGATTAAAATCCTCCTGATGAACTGACTATAAAGATTAGTAGTTAGGGAAACGTGTCGAGGTGTATTAGGAGAGTAGTGGAGGGGCTTATTCACATGCTATGATACAAGTTAAAAGCATGCAGCTAGCAATTGAGGAAATGGACACAGAGGTCTCAGCGTCTAACAAGCAGTAGTCCTCACAGGTGTTTCCAGGCATAAGTAAACCAACACAAAGTACTGCAGCAGATATACATGCTTTACTATGAACAAAGGTTTATATATTCTGATAGAATGTGCTGAATCAGACAACATAGCCGCTTCCACTGCCTGATGTACAGCTGGCCAACACTATCGGCCTTATTAGCTGTATAGTTAATTCGGTTGAATATACCCAATGAGAAGGATTTTTTGGGGGGATCCTTATATGAATACCCATATGCAAAATTAAGTATAGAGAATGGTGGTACCATTTATACTATATTGCACTAAGTGTTTGAGGCAACAGAAAGAATAAGAATAAAACCACCTATCACATTGAAAAAAAATTGAAGATTTTGTGGTGTTGATAAATGTAAGAACCAACAACCAACTTCAATTGTTATCCTGCTCATAAGTAGTTGGACTTTATCTACAGACGAATATGTCTGTCCTACATTGTGAATACATTTCTTTCCCAGCCTATGTCATTATATACAACACTTTGAGTGCACTTTGATACTTTCTTGGATGGTCATCAATATTTGGTGCACAATCTATCCATTTATCCTAATAGGAACCCAATATATCACAGAAGAAGTTTGTCACAAAGAAATAACAATGATATGTTAGATTGTGCATACTGTATCTAATAAGTCTAATGCATGAGAGAGATAAAATAAACACAAATACGTGAAACTTGATACATCTTTATTAAAAAGTTTATTACGTCTGTTAGACAAAAAGAGGCATCAACATACTTTGATATATGGTGAATATTTTGTATTCCCTATTAACGCATCATGGGTTCCCTATTGGCTTAAGCTATGAATTTATTTAGATTATCACTGTCTTTGTGTAATGTGCCGTTGACTAAGTCAATTTTATCATTTATTAATAAAAGTTAATTTTTAATCCTAACCTGTGAATAAAAAATCTTTGTAATATATGAGGAATACCACGAATCGTCCGTGCACGTGACTATCGCAGATTCCGCAATTCAAATACAGTTATGTGAGACCAATCTTAAACAGATGAAGGACCAGAGGAAGGAGAGGAGCAGTGTCCCACATGAATACTGGGTAAAAGGGGGCCAGTCTCCCTCGTTCTGGGTCAACCCCCCTGTCTGCTGGGTCAGGGTCTCTTCGGCCCCAGCCGGGGCACTCACCACTGCAGTTTCTCGTGGGCTGCCTGCCTCCAGTGTCTTGTGGGCAGGGTGGCTGCTCTTCCGCTGCACCCCCCCCCCCTTTCTCCCCGTTGGATTTGTGGTAGAGAAGGATCCTGCACTGTTGTTGCCGTCCAAGCGGTGTGGGTGGGCACCAGCTATGTTAGCAGCGGGTGGGCTGCAGTGCCTCTGCCACGGTGTGTTTGAGTCTGGGAAGTCTCTGCCTGCACCTCTTCAGGTGTCCCTGCTGGCGTTTGTCACTGCCACAAGCTGGAGCTCATCCCGGGGCGGATGCATGGTTCATGGCTCTGTGGTATGGCTGCGGCTTCAGGCCTATCACGACCGCAGTCCAGAGCAGCTTCCCGAGGCCAGCGGTCCAACGAATGGGTTTTCTCCCTGAGGAATCTGCCTCTCACAGCTACGGCAGGCTCCTACTGAGTGTGGTAGCTGATGGGGGAGCAGGTGTGTTGGTGGAGGTTATGCCGGGGCCGCATCAAACTGGTCCACAGCTTCACAGGCCTCGCAGTCCTTGGCGCGCCACCCACCACAGAAACCCTTCAGACTGTTCCCCTGGGTCAAGAGGAGGAGGAGGTGGTAGAATCCAAGGGATCCGAGGATGTGGTGGGGTAGGATGGCATGGATCCGTCTCCCCGATGGCGGAGCTCCTCCTGGCTGTACATTAAACTGCAGATGCTCTGCGTACGCTCAGCGGTAAGACTTTTCTTCTTACCAAGACATTCTCTGCTTATCACTGTGCATGCTCAACTCTTAGTAAATGACATGTTACTTTTAGTAACAGACAGGACATGCAAATGAATAGCAATTGCAGAATGCTTGTTTTTTCCAAAATTTCTCTTCTCCTAGTTAATATATAATCAAGACTCTTTCGCATTGTTTTCAGTATACTCTTAAAAGATTGTCTGTACTTGTTCTGATCTGTTAGTTATAAACACCCCTACTTTATTTTTCATATGGTAACAGACAGGATGTGTTTGAATGTAAACTTACTAAAAATAAGAATAATCATTTTTTTAGATGTTTTATTCAGTAACAGGTAACTGCAATATATATGAACCTTATAAGACTTAAATTAACACTTAAATTAACACTTTGCAATCCAATTTTGGGTTCAGGGGGCTTTCTCTTTCTGCCATTATAAAATGGCGCAATCTGCTGGCTAGAGCCAGTACTGCAGTATGTGACATGCCGGAGAGACCCCCGACAACAGAGCGGCCAGTAATATACAGTAAGAATACCCTGCCGGACGTCTACCGATGTCGGAGCTGTACAGCCTTCAATCAGAATGTCTTTAGACGTCAGACAGTGGATTGGAAAGGGTTAACGATGCATTCGATAAAATTTTACTGAAAAAAAATACAATAGCTTATAATTATATGAAATTAACACTGATACATTTGACAATTTTTATTGAAAAAATCACCTATGAGGAAGTTTCTAAACATTTCTCAAATACATAACGGTCGCGACGTAGAACTGGTGTGTCAAGCTTTTGCATTACGTTGTCTTTTGCTGCCCAGCTTTTATCCTTTAACGTTAGGATGCCCGAACACAGCGCCATCTTGATCTTGCTTGTGTAAACAGTCTACTTCATATGCTTCCCCATCAATATCTGTGATAATAGCACAGTACACTTTGCTCGACTTGTCGGATCTGAAAGTTACTTTAACAAAATCCCCTACCAGAAGCTCATCTGTGGAATTCATGACAACACGGTGAATTTTTTGTGTGTTTGGTAGGGTCATAATGTTATCCTTCCATCTGTCATTCAAAAACTTAGTATGTGACCGAATTTCTTCATCTTTAACTAAAATAGTCTTAATTGTTAGTCCAAAGTGCATCTAAAACTTCTCATGACTTTCTTTCCTGCATTTGCAGTAACTTACAGCAGTAAACATTATCTAAGTAATAGACAGGACAGAGCAAACAGTCCTGTTACCATTAAATTGTCCTGTCTGTTACCCCATAACTCACTTGCCATTTATCACAAAGAGCAGAATTTTTTTTTGCAGAGTTTTGTCTTCCTGCAATCTTAGAGAATAAGAACGTTTGTTGTAAATTATAATGACCATTAACTAACAGAACGATTAATTACACTTTCTTGGTAACAGACTGGACATCTACTTGGTGGGCTATTGATTCTACTATAAATTAGATAATATAACACATATAAAGTTACATTACCTTACTGGCTTATTTTTGGTCACATGTGTTAGTTAAAAACATCTATTCAGTTCTATACTGAAATGCAGACTGAATAAATCTTTCTCTTCAATCTGTCAAAACTTGTGGAAATACGTGTAACCTGGCATGGTCAATTGTGAGTGCAGAATTAGATAGGATTGTTAGAAGAAATGTTTGAATAGTAAAATATACTCTGAGTCATAAAAACATAAATCATCAAAAAATATTAACATAAATATATTTAGATTTTTATTTTTTTTTCAAAAATTCCCTCTTTAAATGGAGGGAGCCAGCAGTGGAACATATAGAAATGAATGTGTAGCATGTGCAGTAAGTCCCGTAACTCCCACATATGGAAGGGCCCATTCTGGAAGTGCTGAGCTCCACTAAGGACAAGATTTGATTGGAAAAGATTTGTCAAAGAATAGTTGAAATTTTGTTAGAATGTCTTTTTTTTTTTTTTTTCTTATGGTAAAACTTCTTAACATGGAACATCATGGTTTCCATAGTCAACTAACCGGATGTTCTTTGTATGTGTATGTATATATCTATAATATCTATGTGTATGTATGTATATATCTATCTATCCTGTTTTTTTATTTGGCTGGATGTTTATTTGCTTTAACACCTTTCTGTTGTCAGATCTCCGACTATGGCTGGTGGGCTGTTTGCTGTTAGCAGGAAGTATTTTGAATACCTTGGAACATATGACATGGGTATGGAAGTCTGGGGTGGAGAAAACTTGGAGCTGTCATTCAGAGTATGTATCAATGGCAATCTATTAGCTTTGAGCACAATTATATATTTAGTTCTTATTTTCTTCTGTGTGCGGTCTTTTTACCCTGCCTGCATACAAGTCCAGTGAACTGGTAGGAAGTAGTCTCCTTGTTTTGTGACTTTGTTATTGACTACAGGCAGCTTAGAAAGTTATGTGAAGATTTGTTTCACACAGTAGTTTTAAAAGAGCAGGATAAGAATGAGTCTTCCTTCCGTGCAGCGGGACGGAGCCATAGGGTTCAGTTGGCCTCTTTGGGGGAGACTTCGTTGGCCTCTTTGGGGGAGACTTCATTGGCCTCTTTGGGGGAGACTTCGTTGGCCTCTTTGGGGGAGACTTCGTTGGCCTCTTTGGGGGAGACTTCGTTGGCCTCTTTGGGGGAGACTTCGTTGGCCTCTTTGGGGGAGACCTCGTTGGCCTCTTTGGGGGAGACCTCGTTGGCCTCTTTGGGGGAGACTTCGTTGGCGCCTCTTTGGGGCGAGGCTTCGTTGGCGCCTCTTTGGGGCGAGGCTTCGTTGGCGCCTCTTTGGGGCGAGGCTTCGTTGGCGCCTCTTTGGGGCGAGGCTTCGTTGGCGCCTCTTTGGGGCGAGGCTTCGTTGGCGCCTCTTTGGGGCGAGGCTTCGTTGGCGCCTCTTTGGGGCGAGGCTTCGTTGGCGCCTCTTTGGGGCGAGGCTTCGTTGGCGCCTCTTTGGGGCGAGGCTTCGTTGGCGCCTCTTTTCAAATAGTTTCCCTGTCAATCTCTTTAGCTGGATAGAAAAGTGCCATAGAGAGCCATTTTGTCAACACCAGGACAGGTTTACATGGGTATACTTTTTTGCAACTGCATGGGTTAGTCTTGGCGGACCCGTATCTTTTTCTCAGCCTGCCTATAGGAAAGGATTGCCTTCTGCATTGCCCTATACATTAGCTGCTGCCAAAGAAAATGTCTACCATGTGGACTTTGTGTATATTATGGAGTGCCACGTCAAGCCTTATGTTCGGTGCAAACGCAATGGAAATTTTCAAGTACCAAAGTCCCGAATGCAATGTGAACGAATCCTTAACTGTTGTAATGTGATGACATTTATCCCATATGCTTCCCTCTCCAAAGGTTTGGCAGTGTGGTGGGACTCTGGAGATCCATCCTTGTTCTCATGTTGGACATGTTTTTCCCAAGAAGGCTCCTTATGCTAGACCAAACTTTCTTCAGAATACCGCTCGTGCCGCTGAAGTGTGGATGGATGCTTACAAGGAACATTTTTACAACAGAAACCCACCTGCTAGGAAGGTACAGCGGAGTTACTGTGGGGTCTAAAGGGGTATGCCGCAGAATGTTAAACATTTCCCTGACATTGCCACTTATTGCTATTATTCCAAACGTCAAATTAAACTGCGGCCCCTTTTCTTGTCGACCTGCACCACTGCCGATTTCCAACCAGCTACAGATTTCACAGGGAGTGCAAAAACTCCATCTCCCACAATGCCCCACTGCCAGTTACTGACGAGCGCATTCACAACTGTGCAAACAGCATTTCCAGGCACTGAGCATGCCTGACCAGTAATGGAGCGGAGCGTACAGGTCATACCCACTGGTTGCAAGGGGAAGGATATGGGTGCAACAATATCTGTGCAGCTTGTAAAACCAGTTGGAACATGATCTAAGCTTACATTATCGCCCTATGAGGCACATAGCTCTGCTGTAAATTGCTGGAATACCCCTTTGAATAAAAGTGAGTGCAGCTCTTTTTACCTAGACTTTGCACATATATAAATAAAACCGGCCCATTTAAAGGGGTTTTCCAGTGAGAATACTAGTGATAAGCGGTCCTCAGGATAGGTCATCAATAGTTGATCAGCTAGGGTCTGCGGCTCGGGACCCCGACCGATCAGCTGACTGTGCGCCTGCAGAAGTCTCTGCTCCCACCTCTGTGAAGTGGCCGGTACTTGTAACTGCAGGCACGGTGCGCATTGTATTTTTTAATTTTACATTTCAATATTTTATACTAGGAAAAATACGGAGATATTTCTGATCGGAAAATACTCAGAGAAAAGCTGCAGTGCAGGAACTTTGATTGGTACTTGAGAAATGTTTTTCCAGATCTGCATGTACCAGAAGACCGTCCTGGCTGGCATGGGGCGGCAAGTATATCGATTGATACTATAATAGTCTGGGAGATCCATAGACTTTATTTCAGCAGTGTTCTTAAAATCTATAAATTGGTAATGGTTGTGCGAAAAAGAATGACCGAGAAAAAATGTAGAGTGAGACATAAGTTTGGACACACTAGTTTACTGGTGTAACAATGAAAAAAAAAGACTTCCAAAGTGTGAAGGTATTGAGAAGGAGGCTGCGTTTTTTGGTAGTGGAGAGGTTTTCGGCAGCCATTTTGAAAGCCATCATATTGAATTCAGCTCAGATTTTTCAGATGAGAAAATGTACTATAATTTACTCAGAAACTCACTGGAAGTGTCAGTTTTGCCCTATTTTTATTTAAGAGTTAAGTTAGGCCAGAGTTTCACAAAGGGCTTCATATGACGTGTTGGATGTGTCCCCATTCTGCCGGATGCACATGATTAAATGTTTAATCCAGTCTTTGTGAACACACTGGAGAACTGCAGGGGATATTTCTGCACAGCCTTGTAGGATTGGCCATTTCAGGTGAACCACATTGTGTATTTTTCTGCATACACACAAGGGACTTTAACCCATTATGGTGTTTTAGTCCTAAAGGACTAGACAATTTTTAGAGATTTTACCCATGTGGTGGTTTTACTGCCCTATTTTTTTTTTTTTTGTTCTTCAGCTACCAAAATTATTTTTGCTGCCTCCCCCTACATAGAGGGCGACTTTCTTATATCTTTTTTTCACTGATTTTCCTTTGATTTTTAGTTTTATTGGCAAAAAAAATGCTTTTTTAGTTGGTTTTTAAAATTACTATATTTACACTAAAATAAAGCACACAAATTTGGTTACTCATATAGTTACATTTTTATATATAATTTGTATAGTTTGGGATTACAGGGCTCATACAGTGATGATTTTGATTGGCGTCGGCGATGGGTCATTTTCTTTTTATTGATATATTTTTTTACGTCTGCAAAAAAAATTTTTTTCCCTATTTTTGTACCTTTTTTTTTTTTTTTACCACCAATGAGCCCCAAGATGTTCTATAAGACCACTGAGGGTCATTCACATTGTATTCCTTTTTTTCCCCAGTCGTCTCCACGACAGCACCACCGATGATAGCCTTCTCCTGGTTGAACAGGAACACACCGAGCGGTTAAAAAGCTCCCCCCTCTCCCACCTTCCTCAGTGTCTTCCTGATCCCCGAGAGGTGCTGGTGGAGACGCCAGCATGAAGATTCATACAGGCAGATTGGAGGGCAGTAGGCCAGCCTGTCCTCCCTTCCAGACAAGCGGCTCCCGAGACGCCACATGGGGTGGTTCCCCCGGGCCAGGTTCTTCCCGTGGTGTCCCATGGGGGGTGCAAAGGGGGGCTCAGCTCTCCTCCTCCGTCGACTGTACATAGGACCGGATGCGGCGCTCTCGGAGTCCCTTTGACGCGCGTCGGAGGGGGGCCGCATCACGCGACCGACGCGATGACGTCATCGTGTAGGCGTCGCTGGACGCAGGGTTAGAGAAGCCTCTAACCAGCCTGGCTACGCATGCCTTGCATAAAGAGGAATCAGGGGGATTCCTAGAAGATGTCAGGAAGCTGGTCAAGGAGGAAGTTCGGTCAGCTCTGACATCGCAAATAGTGCCACCAGTGGGGGCATCCAGGGCTAAGCGCCAGAAAAGGGCGTATAGCCCGGAATATTTAGACTCCGAAAGAAGCTCGACCGGGACAGAGCTGGAAGAACCAGCGCCCGAAGAGTCATCAGATGAAGAGGATTACAAGAAATATCTATTTCATCAGGAAGACTTAGCAGAGCTCATTACGTCGGTCAGGGCTACACTCAAAATGGAGGAACCCAGAGAGCCACGTACTATACAGGACAAGATTTTCAGGGGACTAGGGGAAAGACGCAGACATACCTTCCCAGTCCATAGCAACATTTCCAAGCTGATTTAGAAGGAATGGGAAAAGCCTGATGCAGGATCCTTCACCTCTGAGAGGGTTAAAAGACTATACCCGTTTGAAGAAGTGTGCGCAAGCTGGGAGGTAATACCCAGAGTGGATCTCCCGGTGGCTAAAAGAACAACTCTGCCCTTCAAGGACGCCACGCAACTAAGAGATCCAGTGGATCGGAAGGCTGAGGGCCTCCTGAGAAGATCTTGGGAGGCAGCAGCTAGTATACTCAGACTGGAGGTCGCAGCCACTTGCGTGACCAGGACCCTAGGAGTGTGGCTGGAGCAGCTGGAGCTCCATATAACTAACAAAACACCAGAGGAGCAAATTATAAACTCTCTCCCTATCCTAAAGATGGCCACAAACGTTTCGGCGGACGCATCAGCGGAGACAGTAAAGCTCTCAGCAAAAGCGACAGCCCTGTCCAATTCAGCCAGGAGAGTTTTTGTATGGCTAAAGTCCTGGTCGGGCGATTTAGCCTCAAAGAACAAATTGTGCTCGCTTCCATTCCATGGCCAGTTTCTCTTCGGCCAAGATCTCAACAAAATTCTCGAGAAGGCATCCGACAGGAAGAAGGGGTTCCCAGAGGAGAAGCAACAGAAGGGGAAGACCTTTTTTCGGGCCCCAGCGCAACAGCCCGAGTCATATAGGGGCAAGGGCAAGACAGGCCGCTGGAGTTACCCCAAGGGGGGGGGTAGAGGGAGAAACTTCCTCTTCAACCCCCACCAGGGGGATCCAACAAAACAGAAACCCTGACGCCATCCCACTGGGGGCGAGGCTGGGGAACTTTGCGGATCGATGGGCCGCGATTTGCGAGTGCTCATGGATCCCAGAGGTCCTACAGCAGGGATGCCAAATAGAGCTGGTCTCCCTCCCCAGAAGGAAATGCATTACCACAGGAGGCTCAGCACAACGACTACGCCTACTCCAACAGAGCGTTCAGGACCTACTACATTTAAACGCAGTATCCTTTGTACCTCAGAACGAAGAGACCCGAGGCCACTACTCCAGACTCTTCCTGATAAGAAAAACCATGCGGAAAGTCATGCATGATAATAAACTTAAAGCCCCTGAACGCCTTTATCAGATATCGAAAGTTCAAGCTGATACCAAAGGGAGCCTATATGGCATCTATAGATCTAAAGGATGCGTACTTTCATGTGCTCATCCACAGGGATTCTTAGAAATACCTGAGATTTGCACTAGATATGGGCAGAAGAACAAGTCCTCTTCAGTTCAGATGCCTTCCCTTTGGGATTTCCTCAGCGCCCCAAATTTTTACAAAGATCATGGCAGAGGTAGCAGCCTACCTAAGGCAAAGATCAGTCCTAATAATACCTTATCTGGACGACATCCTGATTGTAGCAGGGTCCAGAGAGCTCTTAGCGGAACACCTGGCGACGGTGCTCGATCTTCTCCAATTCCTAGGATGGATAATAAACTGGGAGAAATCCAGCTTAGATCCCAGCAGAGAAAATATATTCCCGGGCATAACGCTCAACTCAGAGACTCAATACTACTTTCTTCCCGAGATAAAAATACAGAAGATCCTTCAGCTAGTCAAGACCTTTCTGCGGAGGCGGTCATGTACAGTCCGGGAGGCTATGTCCCTCCAAGAAGCCTGACATTGTGCATCCATGGGCCCAAGCGCATACCAGATCCCTGCAGATCGCAGTCCTTTCAGCCTGGGACAGAAGACACTCCTCATTAGGAACAAAGATGCGCATCAAAAACTCAGTGAAAATATCTCTGCGTTGGTGGACATCCTCAGCGAACCTGCGAAGGGGAGTGCACTGGATACAGAACCCAGCCACACGTCATGACAGACGCAAGTGCCTGGGAGTGAGGGGGCGCATGTGGGAGACCAACTTCTACGAGGTCCCTGGCCGCAGGAGATAAGAGGTCAATGATCAAACTACAGAGAACTCCAGGCGGTTTGCAAAGCCCTCCAACAGCTGGGGAACTCAGTAAGAAATCAACATATATAAATCCTGTCGGACAACACCACGGCGGTTGCCCACATTCGGCGCCAAGGAGGCACAAGGTCACCAGCTCTACAGAGCATCTCTATACATCTAAAAGGATCGCTGAACCAGAGGGCAGATTTCCTCAGAAGACTTATAGACCCAGGAGAGTGGTCTCTATCTCAGGAGGCGTTCAGAATCCTGACGGACAGATGGGGACCCCCACAACCTGATCTCTTTGCAACCAAGGAGAACGCCAAGGTGAAGAACTTCTTCTGCCTCAGACCAGGGGACCAGCCAACAGCGGTAGACGCCCTGAGCCAGAATTGGGGGAAAAAGCTTGTGTATGCCTTTCCTCCAATACCGTTGATTCCAAGAGTGTTGCAATACTTCAGATCACAGATATGCACACTGATTCTGGTGGCCCCCTTCTGGCCAAGGAGGAGCTGGTTCGTTCTTCTAAAAGCTCTGAGCATCCAGGACCCAGTCATATTCCCTGCACAGGTGGATGTACTGACGCAGGTACCTCTGAGCTACCCGCGTATAGACAAAGTCCACCTAACAGCCTGGCTCTTGAGGAATCCACACTGAGAGGAAGAGGGTTCTCTAAGAAAGTAATCGGGACCCTTATGTCAAGTAGGAAGAAAACAACCAACCTGTTATCTATCAAAAAATCTGGAAGAGGTTTATCTCATGGAGGCAGGGAAGAGATTCTCCAGGCTCCTTTCCGGGCATCCCCTTAATACTGGAGTTCTTGCAGGAGGGCCTGGATATGGGCCTCACCCCAAGCACCCTAAGAGTTCAGGTCGCAGCCCTTAGTGCTCTATTTGACACCAAGTTGTCAGAGAGCAGGTGGATTAGCAGATTCCTGACAGCAGCAGATAGGTGACGACCTAGGCCCACAAATATATTTCCGGACTGGAATCTAAATTGGGTCCTGAAGGCGATGTCAGCAGAACCCTTCGAACCGATCGAAGCGCTTTCAATAAAAATGCTCACGATTAAAACAGTCTTCCTGGTGGCAATTACCTCAGCAAGACGGGTTAGTGAACTACAGGCCCTATCTATCCGCCACCCGTTCCTTAAAATCACTGACACAAAGCTAGTGTTCAAAACAGACCCAGCCTTTATTGCCAAAAGTAGTGTCACCCTTCCATAGAGCTCAGAATGTAGTAATCTCCTCGTTCTTCAATAAACCTAAAGACAAGGGGGAAAAAAACCTAAATTGTCTGGATGTCAGGAGAGCAGTCCTGAGTTACATTAACATAACCGGTCAATGGAGACGAGACGACAATTTGTTCGTCCAGTTCTTTGGCCCAAACAAAGGGAACAAAGCTGCAAAAAGCTTCATAGCCAGGAGGATTCGCCTGGCCATTACGGAATCCTACGGGGCCCTGCCAAAAAGTATCCTCTATTCTTAAAGCCTACTCCACAAGGGCAGTAGCGTCTTCACGGGCTACTTAATCGGGTTTTCCAGGAGTCTCCACGACAGCACCCGTATATGCCCCCCCCCCCCCCCAAGAAAAGGATATATAGATTTCCGGGTTATTTATATATGTGTGTGTGTGTGTGTGTGTGTGTGTGTGTATGTATATATATTCTTTTTTATATATACTAGGTAAAAAATTTACGGAATATAATTTCCCTTGGGAAAGATATAGGTTAAAATACTAATTAGGTAACGATTTAGGTTAAGCTCCTACCCCGGCAATTCGTTAGAGACCAAGAAACCACTGAGGAAGGTGGGAGAGGGGGAGCTATTTAACCTCTCGGTGTGTTCCTGTCCAACAAGGAGAGAATCACAGGGGCAGAACTTTGTCTGACTAAATCAAATTGGAGCCCTTCACAGTGACAGACAGACTAAAATATAACTTTTATTCAAGACTAACATAAAATAATGACTTGGGCTAAGAACAAGACAAACATAAAGACAGAGAATATTACAGATAGGTGGGTAATTGGAGTTATTAGAATCACCCCACCTAGGCTATGGTAAAGACGAGACTGAAGAGTCGCTAGTGATGCATCAGATAGTCCGTAATTTAATGAGTAGAACCACGGGTATCAGATATAAGTCTAAGAACACTTTGGTACTGGAGCAAAATTGCTCAAAAAACCTATGGAGATCGCACTGGTTTAGTCGTCACTTGCGATTAATTAATCCAATGGTCACTAAAGTGGGGCCCCAGTACCTATAAACTATAAGAAAAGTGTCACGCATCAGTATAGCGGCCGTCTGTAACAAAGTGGTCACATTCGGATAGGTTGATGATCACAGGATTTGATAGTTACTTAGCCAATAATATGATTTGAGGAAACCATAAAAGTGCCTCAAGTATTTGGCTCAGAGTAGTATCAGTCCATATCATTTGGAAAGAACGGTAAGCTCTCTTTAGTATAAGTATAGCTCAATATACAACTCATATAACTCAAGAGAGAAGAATGGATGACCTCTCTTTATGTGAAAGGGTGATTACTGCTCAGGAATAATTACTGCTCATAGAAATATGATTACTTGCTCAGGAATAATTACTGCTCAACGCGTTTCCCTACTAGGATTGTTGGTAGTTCATCAGGAGCAATTGTATGAGTTATGCCATACGATATGACAGGTTCATTGAGTTGAAAACTCAAGAGAAAGAGAGAGAAAGTACCACAATCGTGTTTTGAGACACGAAGGGTTAAATACTTTGTCAAATTTTGAGAAAGTGCCACAATCTTGTTTTGGGACACAGAGTTAAGAGAAAGTACCACAATCGTGTTTTGAGACACGAAGGGTTAAATACTTTGTCAAATTTTGAGAAAGTGCCACAATCTTGTTTTGGGACACAGAGTTAAGAGAAAGTGCCACAATCGTGTTTTGGGACACGAAGGGTTAAATACTTTCTGTCAGATTTTGAGAAAGTACCACAATCGTGTATTGGGACATAGAGGGTTATATAATCTCTGTCAGATTTTTGTTGGTGTGGTCATGCAGGCTAGTTAGGAGATGTGCAGGAGATATACTAATTTATAGAGAAATACTGCACATCAACTAACCTCAAAGAATTGAAATGGGATCAGAACTAGAAGGTAGGGGATTATTCAAGACCCATACTTAGTTCATCATCCAATCTTTGAACAAGGTCGCTAAATAGCGAAATAATAGCGGTCTGCAACTTGTTCATATAATAAGCTCTATAGATATATAGTAGCCTGGGACTAGTCTATCAAAAAAGAAATAGAGTTCTAGGCTACATAGAGCTTTTTTCAGATCCCTTTCATTCTATCAAGGTCTCTAGGCAGCGCATAGTAGCTTAAGCAGAGCGGTGTCTTTGCTGCCTAGATATGAGACCTGCATCCAACACACACACATTCAGATAAAATAACAAAAGTGGTAGAGCCTGGAGCTCTGATGGTGAGCTCAGGCATTATGTTTGTGAGCCCAGAGTGCTGCTACTGATATACCAAGAAGCCCTCGTCTAAAGGGGGTTGGTGTGGAAAATCAGCCAATCAGATGTTATAGTGGGAGGGGTTAGGACAACTCCACAGATCTAAGGGAAAACAGGGAAAAGAAGTCCGTTTATAATCTGCTGTTTGGCTCAAACTGGGTGTATTAGTGAGGACAAATGTTGCAGCAGTCTCCCTCATAGTCTGATCGCCCGTATGTACACATGGATCTTTAAATTTTACTTTAGAAAGATCGCTACCGGTGATCCGCTATTGCGCACGCGCGCGCAGCGCTGTGACGTCATCACGTCAGTCATGTGATATGGTACGTCCTGACGTTCTGTTGTGTCACATGAACGGCTTCATTCAAAGGAATAGCTTATTAGAAGCAATGTAGATTGCCATGGCAATAGCGGTCATGTGATCTGCACTGCCCAGAAGACACATGAGTGAGACTGGGATGTATATAGTGCAGATTAATTAGATGCTACAGCATAGAATATACAGAATGCGTTTAGTGAGGATTTATTGGTTGTTAGTTATAAGACACAGAAAGAAGTTTATTTAAATACATATATATATACATATATATATACATATATACATATATATACACAAGTACTGTGTATCGGTAATGGTTATTTTAAGGCTACGTAATGTAGAAAGAGTCATGCATATACTGCATAAATCTGATAATTAGATGGTTTGAAGAACAACCGATGAACGTAGCATCTTAGATATTGCTCACTTAGCGCTATGACAAGGAAGAATCACATAACGTAACAATGGGCTGATTTTTGAATTCCTTTGTAAAACGGCACTCTAAATGCGTGATAAAATCAAAATATTGGTATTCTCATAATAGAGCCAATGACTGATAGATGCCGGCTGTATAATCAAAGAGAAGAAAGATTGGCTATAGAGGGATTACAAAAAGCAGTTGAAACACAAATTCTCATTTAAGCCACTAGGATTAACTGTATTCAGTCGAAAAATCCATGCTGCCTCTTTGCATAGGAGTTTTTTGTCCGTATCACCGCGACGCCCATGAGTCCTGATAATTTCAATCCCTTGAAATTTCAGTTGTTTTGTATCACCATTGTGGAATTTCCACATATGGTCTGCTAGGGGGGTCGACTCATGGCGTCTGATGTTCCCTAGGTGATCGAGAATTCTGCGACGAAACTGTCGAATTGTCTTGCCCACATAGTTCATGGGGCAAGAACATGTGGCAAGATAGACTATGTTTTGTGTTCGACAGTTAATGAAGTCTCTGCATGAGTAAACTGTATTAGTGGATGATGACTTAAAAGTATTACCGCGCAGAATAAAAGGGCAAGCGAGGCAGCCCTGGCATGGAAAGCTACCTTGGGGCTTGCTGGAACCAAGCCAAGTAATTTGCCTTTCATCGGGAGGGAGGTGACTTTTCACTAGATGGTCTTTTAAATTATGGCCACGGCGGAATGTTAAAAATGGTCTTTCGGGAAGAAAATCATTAAGGTCTTTGTCGCGTTTCAGGATATCCCAATAGTAGTTGAGGATATTCCTTATTTGTATCGAGCAAGTGTCGTAAGTGCCAATAATTCTGGCTTTATTGTCCAAGGAACGGATCTTAGGTTGAAGGAGAGTAGTCCTTTCTTGAGATGATGCAAAGATAAATGCTTGGTCGATTACCTTTTTGGGATAATTGCGATTTTGAAAGCGATCATACAATTTTTTACTTTCCATTTCAAAACTCGAATTATCCGAACAATTGCGTCGGAGTCGCAGAAACTGACCTTTTGGTATGCCACGTTTTAATGGTGCAGGATGGAAACTGTCCCAGGTAAGTAGGCTGTTTGTCGCCGTGGACTTACGGAAAAGAGAGGATGTTATCTGTCCCGATGGATCTTTTTTAATTTGAAGATCCAGAAAGGACAGCGTAGTGGTATTAATTTCCGAAGTAATCCGAAGATTCAGATCATTATGGTTTAGATGATCAATGAATACCTCAAGGGACGACTGATCGCCATTCCAGAACAGGAGCACATCGTCAATATAACGTATCCACAATGAGATGTTATCTGACCCCATGATGTTATCACTGTTGAAGATCCGTTCCTCCCACCAGCCCAGGTACAGGTTAGCATACGATGGGACACAAGGAGTCCCCATCGCGGTGCCCCTGAGCTGGTGGAAGTACTTGGCTTCGAACAGGAAAAAATTGTGGTTTAGGATAAATTCAAGGAATTCCAGGACACATTTGTTATGCATATTGTATAAAGGTCCTCTTTGATTCAGAAAGAACTCCGTCGCCTTAAGACCACCTTGGTGGGGGATGGAGCTATACAACGATTCAATGTCCAACGAGGCCATAATTGTGTCTGGATTAACAGTAAGGCCATCTAGGGTGCGTAGGACGTCCATAGTGTCCTGGACAAATGATCGTAAAGATGATACAAAGGGTCTAAGTATCCTGTCAACGTATGTGCTCAAGTTCTGGGTAAGGTTGTCAACCCCCGAGACGATCGGCCGTCCCTTGAGTGGGTTGAGGCCCTTATGCACTTTAGGAAGTGCGTAAAAAGTAGCTGTAGTAGGTTTTTTGGGATACAGAAATTGATATTCAGTGTTGTCTATGCATCCCAGCTCTAGGGCTTTTTTTAATATTTTTTGTAAGTCACGTGAAAAGCTGTCTGTCGGGTCGTGGGACAACATGCCGTAAGTAGATGTATCACTCAACAGACGTTGGCACATGCCTACGTATTGTTCCCGATCCATTATAACAATATTCCTGCCTTTATCGGCAGCTTTTATGATTATTGCCTTATTGTTTTCAAGATTTTTTAGAGCAAGAGATTCTCCTTTTGTAAGATTAGGGCAAGTAAATTTTGAAGGGTTCAATGCTTTTAATTCTTTAAGGACTAATTTTTCGAATATGTCTATTTCTGGACTATTTAAAGATGGTGGATTCGCTCGACTGGTTGGTTTGAGATTTGTAAAGGGTCCAGTTCCAATAGGTCTTAGATTTTCATCTTCTAGGGCTTCTAGAGCTTGAATAGCTGGCAAGTCAGCAAGATCCAAACCAAGCTCTTTCATTTCCTCTCTTTCTTTAATAATAAAGTGTTTCCTCCAACGTAATTTTCGGGTGAAGAGGGAGATGTCCTTCGTCCACACGAACAAAGGATCAAAGCGGGTCGTGGGGACGAAGGACAGCCCCCTCTCCAATAGTTCTGTCTCTTGTTTATTAAGATGATATCCTGACAGATTGACAATTTGTAGCTTGTCTTCAATTGGAGGACCATTGGAGTTAGAAAGATCTAAACCTAAAGAACTTCCTTGATTGGCCGAGATCGGAATATCAGAGAGAACTGAGGGATGATGGGTCACAGTATTACTTATTGTCATTGTTGGCCTGTTATATCTCGTCTCCCCCGTAAAAAATAGTGGGAAATTGGAGGTTCGGAGAAATTCCCCTCTGCTGGTCTTCTGCCTCTTCCCCTACCTCTAATGCGTGGGGTGAATCGGTTTTGATTCTTTCGTTGGTATGGGCGATTGGAGGATGTATAGTCGCTTTCTGATAGTTCTTGTTCAGAAGAGCTGATATCAGTCTCCGATCTGGAGTTTTGTTCAGTATATGCGCGATTCTCCTTGAAATCCAGGAGATCACGACTAAATTGAAGGTGTTTTCTTTCTTTTATCTGATTCGTGAATTTTTCGATATTTGAATGCAGATTTTTTTCTTTGTTTGAAAATTCCGGATCAGACTGAAAGCGTTTTACAGACTCTATCTGGTCCTCCAACCGTTTTTGGTTATGTGTTAGGGTGGATTTTTCCTCCTCCAATAGGAGATTAATCAGGCGTAATGACGACTGCGTAGATTCCAATTCCCATTTCTTTAAGAATTCGGGATTTTGGAGTCTTTTAGGAGGTCGTATGGGATACTTAGACCCTTTGTATCATCTTTACGATCATTTGTCCAGGATACTATGGACGTCCTACGCACCCTAGATGGCCTTACTGTTAATCCAGACACAATTATGGCCTCGTTGGACATTGAATCGTTGTATAGCTCCATCCCCCACCAAGGTGGTCTTAAGGCGACGGAGTTCTTTCTGAATCAAAGAGGACCTTTATACAATATGCATAACAAATGTGTCCTGGAATTCCTTGAATTTATCCTAAACCACAATTTTTTCCTGTTCGAAGCCAAGTACTTCCACCAGCTCAGGGGCACCGCGATGGGGACTCCTTGTGCCCCATCGTATGCTAACCTGTACCTGGGCTGGTGGGAGGAACGGATCTTCAACAGTGATAACATCATGGGGTCAGATAACATCTCATTGTGGATACGTTATATTGACGATGTGCTCCTGTTCTGGAATGGCGATCAGTCGTCCCTTGAGGTATTCATTGATCATCTAAACCATAATGATCTGAATCTTCGGATTACTTCGGAAATTAATACCACTACGCTGTCCTTTCTGGATCTTCAAATTAAAAAAGATCCATCGGGACAGATAACATCCTCTCTTTTCCGTAAGTCCACGGCGACAAACAGCCTACTTACCTGGGACAGTTTCCATCCTGCACCATTAAAACGTGGCATACCAAAAGGTCAGTTTCTGCGACTCCGACGCAATTGTTCGGATAATTCGAGTTTTGAAATGGAAAGTAAAAAATTGTATGATCGCTTTCAAAATCGCAATTATCCCAAAAAGGTAATCGACCAAGCATTTATCTTTGCATCATCTCAAGAAAGGACTACTCTCCTTCAACCTAAGATCCGTTCCTTGGACAATAAAGCCAGAATTATTGGCACTTACGACACTTGCTCGATACAAATAAGGAATATCCTCAACTACTATTGGGATATCCTGAAACGCGACAAAGACCTTAATGATTTTCTTCCCGAAAGACCATTTTTAACATTCCGCCGTGGCCATAATTTAAAAGACCATCTAGTGAAAAGTCACCTCCCTCCCGATGAAAGGCAAATTACTTGGCTTGGTTCCAGCAAGCCCCAAGGTAGCTTTCCATGCCAGGGCTGCCTCGCTTGCCCTTTTATTCTGCGCGGTAATACTTTTAAGTCATCATCCACTAATACAGTTTACTCATGCAGAGACTTCATTAACTGTCGAACACAAAACATAGTCTATCTTGCCACATGTTCTTGCCCCATGAACTATGTGGGCAAGACAATTCGACAGTTTCGTCGCAGAATTCTCGATCACCTAGGGAACATCAGACGCCATGAGTCGACCCCCCTAGCAGACCATATGTGGAAATTCCACAATGGTGATACAAAACAACTGAAATTTCAAGGGATTGAAATTATCAGGACTCATGGGCGTCGCGGTGATACGGACAAAAAACTCCTATGCAAAGAGGCAGCATGGATTTTTCGACTGAATACAGTTAATCCTAGTGGCTTAAATGAGAATTTGTGTTTCAACTGCTTTTTGTAATCCCTCTATAGCCAATCTTTCTTCTCTTTGATTATACAGCCGGCATCTATCAGTCATTGGCTCTATTATGAGAATACCAATATTTTGATTTTATCACGCATTTAGAGTGCCGTTTTACAAAGGAATTCAAAAATCAGCCCATTGTTACGTTATGTGATTCTTCCTTGTCATAGCGCTAAGTGAGCAATATCTAAGATGCTACGTTCATCGGTTGTTCTTCAAACCATCTAATTATCAGATTTATGCAGTATATGCATGACTCTTTCTACATTACGTAGCCTTAAAATAACCATTACCGATACACAGTACTTGTGTATATATATGTATATATATATGTGTATATATATATATGTATTTAAATAAACTTCTTTCTGTGTCTTATAACTAACAACCAATAAATCCTCACTAAACGCATTCTGTATATTCTATGCTGTAGCATCTAATTAATCTGCACTATATACATCCCAGTCTCACTCATGTGTCTTCTGGGCAGTGCAGATCACATGACCGCTATTGCCATGGCAATCTACATTGCTTCTAATAAGCTATTCCTTTGAATGAAGCCGTTCATGTGACACAACAGAACGTCAGGACGTACCATATCACATGACTGACGTGATGACGTCACAGCGCTGCGCGCGCGTGCGCAATAGCGGATCACCGGTAGCGATCTTTCTAAAGTAAAATTTAAAGATCCATGTGTACATACGGGCGATCAGACTATGAGGGAGACTGCTGCAACATTTGTCCTCACTAATACACCCAGTTTGAGCCAAACAGCAGATTATAAACGGACTTCTTTTCCCTGTTTTCCCTTAGATCTGTGGAGTTGTCCTAACCCCTCCCACTATAACATCTGATTGGCTGATTTTCCACACCAACCCCCTTTAGACGAGGGCTTCTTGGTATATCAGTAGCAGCACTCTGGGCTCACAAACATAATGCCTGAGCTCACCATCAGAGCTCCAGGCTCTACCACTTTTGTTATTTTATCTGAATGTGTGTGTGTTGGATGCAGGTCTCATATCTAGGCAGCAAAGACACCGCTCTGCTTAAGCTACTATGCGCTGCCTAGAGACCTTGATAGAATGAAAGGGATCTGAAAAAAGCTCTATGTAGCCTAGAACTCTATTTCTTTTTTGATAGACTAGTCCCAGGCTACTATATATCTATAGAGCTTATTATATGAACAAGTTGCAGACCGCTATTATTTCGCTATTTAGCGACCTTGTTCAAAGATTGGATGATGAACTAAGTATGGGTCTTGAATAATCCCCTACCTTCTAGTTCTGATCCCATTTCAATTCTTTGAGGTTAGTTGATGTGCAGTATTTCTCTATAAATTAGTATATCTCCTGCACATCTCCTAACTAGCCTGCATGACCACACCAACAAAAATCTGACAGAGATTATATAACCCTCTATGTCCCAATACACGATTGTGGTACTTTCTCAAAATCTGACAGAAAGTATTTAACCCTTCGTGTCCCAAAACACGATTGTGGCACTTTCTCTTAACTCTGTGTCCCAAAACAAGATTGTGGCACTTTCTCAAAATTTGACAAAGTATTTAACCCTTCGTGTCTCAAAACACGATTGTGGTACTTTCTCTCTCTTTCTCTTGAGTTTTCAACTCAATGAACCTGTCATATCGTATGGCATAACTCATACAATTGCTCCTGATGAACTACCAACAATCCTAGTAGGGAAACGCGTTGAGCAGTAATTATTCCTGAGCAAGTAATCATATTTCTATGAGCAGTAATTATTCCTGAGCAGTAATCACCCTTTCACATAAAGAGAGGTCATCCATTCTTCTCTCTTGAGTTATATGAGTTGTATATTGAGCTATACTTATACTAAAGAGAGCTTACCGTTCTTTCCAAATGATATGGACTGATACTACTCTGAGCCAAATACTTGAGGCACTTTTATGGTTTCCTCAAATCATATTATTGGCTAAGTAACTATCAAATCCTGTGATCATCAACCTATCCGAATGTGACCACTTTGTTACAGACGGTCGCTATACTGATGCGTGACACTTTTCTTATAGTTTATAGGTACTGGGGCCCCACTTTAGTGACCATTGGATTAATTAATCGCAAGTGACGACTAAACCAGTGCGATCTCCATAGGTTTTTTGAGCAATTTTGCTCCAGTACCAAAGTGTTCTTAGACTTATATCTGATACCCGTGGTTCTACTCATTAAATTACGGACTATCTGATGCATCACTAGCGACTCTTCAGTCTCGTCTTTACCATAGCCTAGGTGGGGTGATTCTAATAACTCCAATTACCCACCTATCTGTAATATTCTCTGTCTTTATGTTTGTCTTGTTCTTAGCCCAAGTCATTATTTTATGTTAGTCTTGAATAAAAGTTATATTTTAGTCTGTCTGTCACTGTGAAGGGCTCCAACAAGGAGGAGGCTATCTCCGGTGAAGCTGTCGTGGAGACTCCTGGAAACCCGATTTATCGGGTAGGTATAATCACCTATTTTAGTTCATTCTTTTCCACTGTAGCTGGGGCATCCATAGGAGTCTCAGTTACAGGGGAAGACATCCCTCTGTAGTGACATCAGTCACTAACAGAGCTGATCAGGGTCTGCATCGACCCTGCAGCTCTACTGTAATGGGGGGCACTGGGCAGTCACGTGATCACCGAGTCACAGAGTGGAAGTAATACTTTCACTCTTTAGTACATAGCGCACGTTGAGTGCTATGTAGCTTGAAAAGGAGGAGGCAGAAACAGTTAAAAACTGCTTCTCCCTTCTCCTCCAGGTCCGCAGCTATGTCTGACAGCCAAGAACCTGACCTGCTTCTGCTTGATTGCAGGAGCAGAGGCTTTAATCCCGCGCCATACTTCTGCTATCAGCTGGGATTAAAGCCCAGGACCAAGCAAATTTATTGCACTAGTCTCCGGAGCCATTTATCCTGTTAAGGACCAAGTCCAAAGGTGTTTACAGTCACAGCAAAGTACAGAGCTGCACCATCCCATTGAGAGTAACATGGGAACTCGCTGTTCTCATTGAGCACAGATGGGAATATGGTATCCTGTAGCATCTGGAGGTAGTTATAAGTGATCCGTCAATGAAAAAAGGTCCCCCAAGTACCAAACCATGATCTTTAGCAGACGCATCATTTTTGATGGGTCAATCCATGATGGATTATTATTATTGGACCAATACTGGAGGTTGTGGCAATTGACCTCACCATTCACATAAAACAGAGCCTCTTGGCTGAAAAGAATGTGATTTGGGAACATTGGAGCCCCTTCTGTTTGCTCCAGAGTCCATTTGTCTGTCTAGGTCGTCTTCATTGAGTTGGTACAGCATCTGAACTTTGTATGGATGCCATTTTTGATCATGAAGAATCTGCAATAAGGACCCAGTTTTGTCTGGTACTGTGTTCCGGGCTTTTAACAAACAATGCTCTGATATTTGTTGCAACCTCCTCACTTGTTGCAGTATGTGGCCATTTGGTCTACAATGATGGATCCGGTTTCACTAAACTTCTTGATGATTTTGCATACAGTTGAGTTTGGAATGGCGAGCCTGGCCGGGTGATGTGCATTGAAGTCCTCTGGGATTTCACTTGTACTTCTTCCTCCACATGAGGACAATTTCTCTGATGTTCCTTAGATAACGGCATGATCGTTTACCTGTAACAGGTAAATTGACTGTCAGACACAATTTACCAAATTTGTCCTCGCTTAACTTTAAAGCAAGTAAAGAGAGCAAACAGACACTTCCAGTGTATTTCTGAGCAAATTGTAGCCAAGATTGATCTATCACATGACTCGCTTATCATTTTAAAAAAACTGAACTGAATTCACTATGGTGGATTTCAAAAAGGCAACTTGAAACCTGTTCTCCACCAAAAAAATGTAGACTCACTCACAGTTAATACTTTCACACATTGGTGTAATAATGAGAAAATTGACTTCCAAATAAACAGTTGTGTCTAGACTTTTGCCTCACTCTGTAAATGTAATATAATTTGGTGATCTATAAGGAATGTGGGTACTGTTGTATCTTGACGCCACTAGGGGTTGACCTGGCTTTGGGGTTTACGCCCCCTGTCAACCCCCTAGCTTCCGATTTGTCTCGTACAGCGGCAGGGAGGACACTGAGAGCCGAGGTGGCGACAGCAGGGAACACTCACAGCGGGGCCAGGTCACAGCAGATGACACAACTGAGGGTGAGAGTGACAGCCCATCATCACAGAGGGGTCCTCCTGCCTCATCCCAGCGCTCGGCCTCACATATTTGCTCCCTGCTGCACCCCTGTCATTGAAGGCTCCCCGTTCCAGCGCTGCACTTGTTGCCTTGGCTCAGCTCCTCCCGCTTCCATTCCACGGTCTGGCGCTGTACTTTCCGTGGCTCAGCTGCCCCTGCTCCAGCGCAGTACTTCTTGCGGTGCCTCAGCTCCCCACACCTCCCCTCTGGTGCTGTACTTTCTGCGGCTCCGCTCCCCCCGCCTCCGCTCCCCACTCCGGCGCTGTGCTGGGGTGAGGGTGACAGCAGAGAGCATGCCAGGAAGGCCGCACACACGCCGCCCCGACCGTGACTGCGGGGAACGTGCCAGGGAGGCCTCACACACGCCATCCCCGACAGTGACTCTGGGGACAATTGCAGGGAGGCCGCACAAAATTCCACAAGTGACTGTAAAACAGGCAATCGGGAGCTAGGGGCTTAACAGGGAGCGTAAACCCCAGCAAAGCCAGGTAACCCCCTAGCTCCCGGTGGCGTCAAGATACAACAGTACCCGGAATGTGGCTGGTTATACAGCATACATATTCTGTACACTCTGAGCGCTCCACAGTCTCACAAGTCTGCTGCCTCAAAGTCACCTTTGATTCCGTCCTATCCTTCAAACCATACATACTGACCCTTATCAGCTGCTGCTGCCTCCAACTAAGAAACTACTCTGATCCGCTAAACCTCAGGTCAACAAACATGCTGGCCGGGGCTGATATCAAGCTCAGGGGAAGCGGCTGCCGAGTTCTGATATTCTTTTAGCTTGTTTATTAAATAAACAAGAAAATGAAGGTTAAAAATTGAGAAAAAACTTGGAAAAAATACATAAATATGGAGATTTTAATTTTAGCCCCAGCTACCAGTTTCAAGAACCTACTGCCAAGGCAAGGACAGTTATTGCATGCATTAGCTGCGAATACACATGGCAACAACCTAGTTTTGTCTTTCTTGAAAGATATATTATTTTTAAAGCACTATTAAATTCCTAGGCTGCTCTACATAAGGAAGGGGTTAACAGAGAGAGAACAGCAACAAACATGAGGATATGAGAGACTGGAAAAAAAACCCTCCCCCGCAGCCCAGACATATGAAGGGAGATGGTTGTCACATGACTACACAACCAGGACTGGCCAGTAACTCCTGCAGCTCCTCTAATGTTGCTGTCGGCCTCCCGGAATAACTCTCTTCTGGTCTTCTCATCAGCTTTTCTCTCTTTCAGTATTTAGTGTTTTACCAGTTTTAACACATAATTGTAGAATGTATTGATGTAATTTTATTGATCTTTGTTCTTCAGATCCGCAGCTCGGGCATCACATCCGAGTGTTTAGATTATAATGCCCCCGACCATAACCCCACCGGAGCTCACCTCTCGCTCTTTGGATGTCACGGACAAGGTGGCAATCAGGTACTGTATATGGTACTATGTAAAGGGCAGCACTTCTTCAAACTACCCGCTGGATGATCTGTAGCCTCATGTACTGTTTTAGGCCCCATTGCTTTTCTAGCCTTCAGCCTGGCAATGTGATAGGAGTATATGTATTTCGTGTGTGGGGTGCAGCCCAGTCAGGGGGGGCTTTACCCATCTACTTTTATGTCTTCTCAAATGTATCTTGTACACTTTGGGGTGTATTTATCAATGCAGTTGCTCCAGTTTTAGAATGTTATTGTGCTGCAGAGAACGGCATGCGGCAGGAACGCACATACAAAATTATCCTCCGGTGTTTGTCATAATAAGGGGGAATAGCTTTGGCGTGTCAAATGTACGAAGTTACAAAACATTCTTGTTGTTTTTTGTTGTGCATAGGAATTTTTTTTTCTTTTGTAAAAACTTTATTTTTTTGTTTTGTTTTGTGGGAAAGTGTTGGTAGCTGCACCATGTATGTTCAACAAGATATGCCAACTTTAGGAATATAATACACGCTTCACTGTTATTACATACTGGTTTACCTGTGTAAGTCAAAGTGCCTGAAGGCTCTATTACATGGCCCAATTACTGGGCACGGACATTTGTTCGCCGGGTTATGTAATCAGCCAACCAATGACCTCTCCTTCTTGGGCTGATTGTGGATTTTTAGGCAGCTTAAAAATGCTGTCTGATCTGTTGTCCATCCTCCATGTGACGAGGGAGATGTGCATCCTTTGGGACGAGCGCCGATCGATATGTTATCCACATCAGCGCTCTACATCAGGCCATATTAAAGGACCCTTGGTGTGTGTGTTGGCAGTCAGAAGTACCATCCTGTTCTCGTTAAAGGGGTTTTCCTAGTAACAGTATTAGTATTCTAATTAGTACTGGATCACATCTGCTATACACAGTAATATTCGTGCATAATCTTGTTAATATCCGCATTTTTGTCCTCCTTCCGTGTCCCCACGGTTCCTCTTTACTTCCTGTGAAAGGAGGCGGGATTTGTATCTGCTGTGACATAATGAAGCTCCCACAATCCACCACTGCAGCCTCTGTACAGAATCGGTCTTTTCACAGCGCCCCCTACTTGTCTGCACTCTCCCCGGCTTCTCGCACAGAAGACATTTGTACCAAATCCGCTCCGTTTGAATGCACCTTCATATAATGTATCGGCATATTTCGTGTTTTCAGAATTTGGTGCCGATTTAAATGCCGTATTGCAGCAGATTTCACGCTTACAATTAAAGGGGTGAAGTCTGATGCAGATTACAGTTAAAATCCGCGCCAAGAAATTTGCACCAAATGGTGTGGATTTTGACATGGAAATTGATGTAGACTTTCCACTATAGAGAATCCAATCCTCTCCTGCTTCAGCTTATGTGCTCAAATTTATGACTTAGGCTGGGTTCACACTGGGCGGATTTGCCGCGGAAATTTCGTCTGCAATTTTGCCGCAGCAAATCCGCCTGCGGCCGCTAATCCCGGGATTAGCCGGCCATGTGGACGAGATTTCTCAGAAATCTCGTCCACACGGGACAGCAAATCCATTGCAGCAAAGCTGGCATAAGCCGGGCTGCAGCATGGGTTCGCCGGCCGCAGCATGTTCAATTTTTTTTTCTTCTGCTGTGGCTGCGCTCTCCCCTTTGGGAGCGCCGGCCACAGCGGAAAAGCGAGCAACCAGGCCGCTTCAAAACCCGCGGCTAAGTGCTGCAGGTTTTGAAGCAGCGGATTCCCGGCAGAAATCCTGTGGTTTTTTTGCTGCGGCCAAACCACAGGATTTCACCAGTGTGAACCCAGCGATGCAGCCCTGCATTACAGGTAGAGATGTATGAAAATTGTTATGTGTAAACACAGCAACTAAATGTTCCCTGACGATCCGTTATTGCCGATTGGATCTTTCATGCAGACCTAAAATTCACTTGTCTATTGCAAATGCTTTGGTATAAACAGGCATCCTGACGTTTTGCTGATGATAAAGCAGGGGCAGAAGGGCTGATCACAGGCTGGATGTGTCAAGGGAACAATGGGAACTGCCCGATTATTGTACAGTGTAAACACAGGCCATGTGAGCCGTATACAATCCCTGCAGGCTCCTTCACATCTATCCTTTAGTCGGGAAAACTACAGGACTTTAGTTCTTTTTGGTTAATTCTAACCGGTGACATAACCAAAAAAATCTAAAATATGATTTCATAAAATGACTTCTACAGTAGGCCATCTTCTGATGACACACTCCCTTTAACTGATCCATCCGTGGGTTGTCAGCAATGTTTTGTACTGCAGTTACAAGACTTCCTATTCACATGGATGATACTATAAGCTACCAAGCAGACAAAATGCAGCTTCATGAAGATCTTTTTGGCAGCATTATGCAATTCTAGGATTGCTCACACAAACAAGGAGATTGATGCAGTTTTGGGTCGATCACATGATCTGGGAGACTGCTAAAAGGGGAAAACCTGGTGAAGCTAACTGTGGCCACATTGTCATGCCATAGAGACTGCTTTGTGTCATTGTTTCTTTGTGCCAGGATAAAGATTAAAGCGACTGTCACCATCTTTTTAACCCCCTCCTCTCTGATGGCAGCACAAGGCAGTGCCGGTCTGCTGGGTGGATCTGTGCAGGAGTCTCTATCGTTTGCACCACTGCGCCGGCTGAGATTATGTTCCCTTGATAGGACAGGGTTGGGGATTGATTGGATCTGGGTTCCTCGTCTAGTACTCTTAGGGTAAAGGGGGCAGCGCTTAGTGGTTTTTACGACACTAAGTCATCAGAGGTGAGTTGGATCGCTAGGTGTTTAAGGCCTCCTGTCCACGGTTGAGGCGGAATATCGCTAGCGATATTCTGCTGTGTGGGCGGAGCGCTGTCAGGTCTCCGAGGTTAGCCAATCTGATAGGCTCACCGCAGCAAATCGCAGCATGGCGTGATTTAAATCCCGCGAGCAGAGAATTACTAGGATTCTCCGCTCTTGGATGCCGGCGCTGCGCTTTCCATAGCACAGCTATGGAAAGCTTCACGTAGCGTGATCATCGCCCGTGGACAGGCAGCTGATAGACTGAAACCTGAAGTCTTTTTAATCCGGTTCCTACTTGGAACCTGAGCAGAGTTCTTTGGCGCTTTCAGCACCTCCGTTTGAACCTATTGATTCTATATCGATTAGGTATTTAACCTTTAAAACCTTTCTCTGGTAGCCATTACCACAGCGCGTAGTGAGCTCAAGGCGAGGTCAGTCCGAACACCTTTCTTCAGACACACCGAAAGTAAGATCGTGTTCAGGTGAGACCCCTCCTTCTTACCAAAGGGGGTATCTCAGTTTCACAGATCCCAGAATATAGTAGTCCCTTCGTTCTGTAACAATCCGAAGGATGAAGGAACGATCCTTCCATTGCCTGGATGTCAGAAGGGCCGTTCTGCCGTATATGAAGTCCACAAAACAGTGGAGGAAGGATAGGAATTTGTTTCTGCAGTTCCCAGGAGATAACAAGGGTAGGAAAGCAGCTTAGCGTTCAATATCTAGGTGGATCCATTCTGCCATCACGGAGGCTTACAAAGTGCTTAATAAATCAGCCCCAAGGGGGCTCGGAGCCCGCTCCACCGGGGCAATATCTGTTCTTTGGGCAGAGCAAGCTTCCGCATCCATAGATCAAATATGCAGGGCTGCAGTGTGGGAAAGGCCACCTACCTTTATCAAACATTATAGGTTGGATGTTCGGGCAGATGAGGACTTAGCCTCTAGACTCAAAGTCTTGTCCACGGGGGGGGGGGGGGGTCCCATCCTAAATTTTTGTCTTGCTGGTATGTCTCAGCTGTTGTCGTGGACATGATAGGAAAAGTTAGATTAGATTTACCGGTAATCCTTTTTTCGGGAAGCCTTCACGACAGCATCCTTATATTCCCTCCTGTATTTTCATTTCTTCCAGTTTTTGTGATTTCATGTTAAATTAAGAAAAGCTTATTTTTTAAGTTGCAGCCCTACCTCCTACTGGTTCGTTATAAATATTGAGGAAGGTGGGGAGCTTTAAAGGGGTTTTGTCATTAAAAAAAAAAAATTCTATACTCTCCTATTTCTTCACCGTCAAAATCCTTACCACATCTTCGCATGGCTGAGCTTCTCTAGTGTCCCAGGTCACCTCACCGCATGCTGACCGTCTTGTTATTAAGGCTGCATTCCTCGCATTTCTTCCGGTCAGTGAAGGTCAGGTCCCTGTGCTGTAGAGTTCACTGCCTAGGAAAGAATTGTAATCTATTTCAGAGTCAGCTCGCATGAGCAATCTCTGAAGAAGATTGCCACTCCCCCTGCTGGCCTGTGAGCTGTGACGTAACGTACATTGCCGGGCAGGCAGAAGACTGCCAACCAATGTACGGGCAGACAGAAGACTGCCAACCAATGTATGTAACCTCACAGGAAGGGGAAGAATCAGGCAGCTGCAGGTGAGGTGGCCCCCTGGACTGCAGGAGACAGGAGAAGATGGGGGAGGAGAAGATCTGGTAAGTAGACTGACGGGGGAGGAATAGGTAAGTATAGAATTTTTTTTTACAGAACCCCTCTAAACTTCTCAGTGTGTTTCCTGTCCTATTATGGGGAAAATAATCTTAGCCGATGCTGTTGTGGAGACTTCCTGAAAAAAGGATTACCTGTAAATGTAATCTAACTTTATTAGTAGCAGCACATGCATAGGGGATTACTTAACGTAGTCCTGGATATGTGAGCTGCAGGCTAGCTCTACCCACTCCTCCCTCCAGCCAATGATTGACAGCCGTCTACCTGTTACTGTTCATAGTGAGAGAGCTGCTAATCATTGGCTGGATGGTGGGGTGGGTGTGGCCAGCCTGCAGCTCATGAATATGCAGGACTACTTCTGTGTCTGTCTGGCTGCTACTAATAAAATGTGAGTTTCTCCCAAACTCCTGCACAGATCCACACAGCAGTCGGTGTGACTGGCTCTACCTCACAGTGCGCTCGGTGAGGGCTACAACAACATGGTGACGGGCTCTTTCAGGAGCGGTTATATGACTAAGTTTGTCTGTTTTCAGTTTTTTGAATACACAACAAAACGTGAGATTCGTTTTAACTCTGTGACGGAACTGTGCGCAGAAGTCCCAGAACACCAGACGTATGTGGGGATGAGGCATTGTCCGAAAGATGCAACTCCTGTTCCTCTAAACATTATTTGGGAGTTTCGACTTGTAAGTACTAAAATCAGTAATTTTGCCCCTGTACTGTTTCTGGAACATTCCATGTAATGAGAACAGCCGGCTGATGCAGTCTGACCTTTAAAATGATGATCTGTTTATTATTAGAAGTACATTTTAATCTCCTTAAGGTGTATCCCCCATCATCCAGACCGGGCGACATGGGAACAGCCGTAGCCATGTGATGGTCACCAGCAGCCTGGATTATGAAAGCTGCCAAACCGGCTGGTCTACTTTCTGTATCTCCCATGGACATGAATGGGACCTACAGCAACGGCGAGCGACACTGTTTCCGGAACTTCCCAATCGAGTAAACACTATAGCTCGCTACGCTGTTTATCTCTATGCGAGTTACGGAAGTGGCGTAGAATAGTCTGTATCCCCACCCCGGCTACCAGTCACCGAGGGTAAGCCAGGACAGGGTTGGGGACCCTGTAGCTGCAGGCCGTAGGTGTGTAGGAATACAGTGAGGTACACCAGTGCTCAGAATGGGTTGGGGTCCCAGAGATCGGACCTCCGATCTCCGGTTGACAGACAAGTTATGTATGATTGCAGCGGGCTGTTTTACACGTATGTAGCAGATGCTTGTGGCTCAATGATGAAATGATACACAAGTACTTTTGTATTTCTCTGCAGGATGGAACAATATATCATCCTAATTCGGACAAATGTCTTAGTGCATATCGTACGTCAGAGGGCCGTGCGGACGTGCAGATGCAGACCTGTAACGCCTTCGATAAGAATCAGCTTTGGAAGTTTGAAAGGTAAAAGAGGCTGCGATCCACAAACCTGCACAAGAGGCTGAACAAGACGGTCCTCCGTTTACACTCAAAACCCAGAAGACGGGTTACCTCGATGGGACTAACGTTTGCCTGCCTGCGTCTCAGCGGAAGCCTTGCCAGCATTTACAATACTCTCCAAAAGTGCCTTTTCCTGGATGGTACAGAACCGTTTTGACTGTTGACCTGTTTTTGTATGTGATTTGTGATGTTCCGTTTTAGAACTATTTTGCTGTATTAGATGGTGGAGACTTGACAGCTGCACTCCATTTTTTTTACATCACTGTGTATTCATGAAACTGTCAACACAGAGTTCCCCAACCTTTTCAGCCTTGTGGCACGCCTGGGCGGCAAAAAATTACCAAAAAAGGGAGTGGTCAGAGGGCATGGCTTGGTGCATAGCTCATCATGACATATGACTTTACCTCCATTATTCCAGTGACCCCTATAGTAACAGCACTCCCCCTCAGGGGCCCAGTAGTAATAGCGTGTCATAGATGCCCCTGAAGGACCCTGGCCTGAAAGCCTTCGATGCCCCACATCATCTTTTGTACGTTCCCATAATGCCTAGCGGCCTTGGATGCCTCTACAGGGCCCCAAACTTAGATTACCCATAGTGCCAGTCTCGGATACCCCATAATGTGCAGTCTCACTATGCCACTTTCTCCCTTCCCAAATAACAATGAGTGGTCTTGCTATGCACCTTCGTGGCCACCTACTGGGGCCGGTTACCAAAGTAGGAGCGCACTGCCTCCCTCACTGCGTCACATAGTCTTACAGGTGGTGCTTCCACCAGCACCCCCTGCTGTCATTGGAGGACAGCTGGAGACTTCTGCTTCCATTGGACCACAGCCAGCTGTGAACAGAACTTCCCCTCGTCTTGGTCTGTCGGCGGTGAACTAGAGAGGAGAGGAATGGGGGGGAATCTCAATGGCAGCTGAGTTATTCTAGGACTGGGAGCTGTAACACCACCGGCGGGTTCTCATGGCTCCCCGGTTAGGAATCGTTGGTTTAATATAACAGGTTGAGCATGTCCATGCCAGGAAGTAGAGCGATGCAATTAAGGTGTATTCTGCAGAACTCCACAATGTGTGAAAGTGATAATGATTGGAACTTCCTATAGAAAAACTATTGGATTATTGTTACTTTGTACAAGGCTCAAGTGGAAGAGCAAAAACGGTTGAATCACTTATAGGAGTCAAAAGACATACATATAGGTGCCTGCAAATAGTGCTAGAACCAGAGTCCGACTGGCTTGCTAGAGAATCCACCAGTGGGCTCAGTCTCTGACACCATAATGGGACATGAGCCCTAAAAAGAACATGATGTCCAGCAGAGAACGGTGTCCTGTGGGGCACTTTTTTTTTTTATTATTTACAAATGGCCTCTTGGTGATTTTTTTCCTATGTTTGCAATGAAATGACCTTGTAATGCAATTTCGAGTGCACATGCACTTTGTCAGTGTAGCTGGATGGTGGGCCATAAGAGAAATGTCCTCCTGTAGGCCCTTGTACCCAGCAGACACTGGGTAGAATATATCCCTATCTTCTTGACAGCTGGTGCCATACTTTCTATAGATCACTAGATTTCCTAGTGCAGATCTGAGCGTGTAGTATCCCCTGTACAACTATATACTGGGGGATAGATACAGGTATAATCCTGCTCACGCACGGGACCAGATATATACTGCTAGGAAGTAAATATATACCTGATGTTGTAACGTTACACAAATGGCTGATTCCACAGTCTCACACCGGTTAATGCTATGCAACCGCACATGGGAATTGTGTTATATATTGTGCTTGGGATTTTGCGGCAGAACAAGTTTCATATTTTTGTATAACACAGATTTTTCTACTTTAACAGCGGGATTGGGTCCAATTGAAGAGAAATGGGTAAAGAGCATCTTTTCATGCCTAAAGTGGGTTGCAAGTAAAGCCACTATGCGCACATAGTATGTGAATCCGACCAGGTACTCTGAACCATGGCATATATGTATCAACCCTGTTTTGCGTGTCCTAATTAGCCAGAAGCTCATATAGCTCTAATTATCCTATTGTGTTTCTTTCCAGGGTTTGAAAAGGTTAGTGTGATAAATGTGATTTGAGCTATAAAAGTGGTACTTCTAAAGACAAAAACCTTACTTCTGTGTAGATTTAATGATGTCCTTGACTTCTGAGTGATTCCTCCTCCCCTCTGTCTCCGTAAGCCAGGTATCTGTGAGTCCCGGGAGATACTTGATCCACAGATTTCTGGCAAATCTGATGCTACAGGATTTAGTTTTTAATTCTTCTTTTGGTGTGAATGATGTTGGAGCTCTTAATATTCTGGCTTTTACTTGCATCTCGTTGATCCCTACTGATGAAGGCGTCTTCCACTCCACTGATGGATCAAACCTAAAAGTTTGTTGTATTTTGGGGCTTGAATGCGAGCAGATGAAATGACCAATACCTTCTGAAGCTGCATTCAGTTACGGACTGCGGCAAGTTAAAGTCTGGCTATTGTGAGCCCTGGGAGTTGTAAACTATAGAATGAATTGGGCTTTAAACTACTGATTATAAATGGTATGATGTTATCAATGTTATCACCTACCTGAAAGATTAATTTAAATTTCATATAAAATATGAAACATTTGCTGGAAAAATAAAACCAATTCCAACATATTGTGGTTTTCATTCTCATAACATTGTTTTCACGCTGCTCTCTGGTCATAATCCTAAATGTCATGCACAAACCAACAAGAGGCAGACCCTGTGCGGCTGCCATGGAGAGGCTATTTATTAGCAGGTGTGTCTCCAAGGAACTTGCACAAATCTGAAGATTTAAACAGTTGCCATGATTAGTGGAACGAGGAGATTAAACCCGGCACTATCCGAGTGGCTAGTAATGCTGTAGGTGTTCGAGGGGCTGCTAAAGAAATGGTGCCTGTCCTACAATGTGTGGTAGTATGGCCAGCTGGCCCAGCTTTGAAAAAATGAACATGAGCAAATGGGAAACCTGAGGAGCGTGTAACCTGAATAAGAACACCAGGAATAAGCGGTGTAGAATGGGGGAGAGGGACAAAGCAAATTCTTGATTTGCCGATTTGACACTTCTGCAGATGTCAAGGACTGAGTGTAGAGGACATAGGAAGAATTCTAAAACTTGCTTTGAACACTTAGAGAGCACAATGATCCTCAGGATATGTCATCAATAGTTGATCGGAGGGTTGCATCTCTCCTGGGATCCCTGCTAATCGGCTATGCGCTGGGCCCACTGTGGGAACAAAGCTGACTGCTTCCAGATGTTTCCACACTGATGGTAGGGGTGGCGAATCGCTGATCGGTGGGGTTCCCGAGTGATGGACCCATCCTGACAATTCTGCATATCCTGGAAAAGCCCTTCAGTGGTTTTTTCATAGTAAAGCATAGTTCTTGTTGTACAGCAACAGCAGAACAGAGTAGCAAAACAGTGATAATTCCTCTCCTTGGCTAAACTAACTACCGCAGCACATATTGTAGTTCTCTCTTCTTTAATGGCCATACTTTATCTTTGCTGCTGAATTAAGTCCAACTATGACGCAGTTAAGCTGAGCACTCCTGTAGTGCAATGGCCTACAACGATCCCATCCTATTGGATCCCCTGCTATCCCCTCTTCCTGCCAGACAAGTCCTAATTCACCCACGTTGGGGCCTACATAACTCCTATTGAGTCAACTGCTACCTTGCACATCCGTCAATCAACAACTGCCTGTAATTTGGTACTAGTACCAAAAATAAGTCTTGCTGGCAGCACCATGGCTCAGTATTGATCTAGCAAGATAACTACATCAGTCAAACCTGATCTACTGTATCCCTTATGGCAGCAAACTGAGGCCATGCAGCTCTGTACTAAGGGACTGCATGGCCGGCTAACACCACCGTACGTTCTCCATTTGTCCATCTCTATCACATGCATAAGCTATTAGTGCTCCTTTTAGGCAAGATTATTTTACCCGGTTCGGACATCTGGCATATACATTCCAAGTACCTAGAAGGGAGTTGTTGAAATCAAATGACGCTTTCTCCGTGTGATTGTAACATTGATAGAAGTGTGATTACTCCTGTGGCTCACCATCAGAGCCACAGGCTTTATCCTTTTATTTATTTGTTTTTCTATTATTGGGTGCTTTTAGGGATACTTTGGCGAATTAGATATCTGACATCTACTTGCAGGCTCTATTAGATAGCTCCTCTAATACCCTCACTGGGTTTTATGATAGAACTATTTGCTGTTCATGAGCTGCTGACTCTTGAAATTGGCTGCACCATCTGCAGCTAATACACCAAATAAGGGTCAAAAAATCTCTAGGGCTTATTAGCCTTTTTGGGGCTGTTGCATTTATCTCTGCAACAACCATTTGCTGCTCATGAGCTGCTGACTCTTGAAATTGGCTGCACCATCTGCAGCTAATACACCAAATAAGGGTCAAAAAATCTCTAGGGCTTATTAGCCTTTTTGGGGCTGTTGCATTTATCTCTGCAACAACCATTTGCTGCTCATGAGCTGCTGACTCTTGAAATTGGCTGCACCATCTGCAGCTAATATACCAAATAAGGGTCAAAAAATCTCTAGGGCTTATTAGCCTTTTTGGGGCTGTTGCATTTATCTCTGCAACAACTATTTGCTGTTCATGAGCTGCTGACTCTTGAAACTGGCTGCACCATCTGCAGCTAATACACCAAATAAGGGTCAAAAAATCTCTAGGGCTTATTAGCCTTTTTGGGGCTGTTGCATTTATCTCTGCAACAACTTCTTTTGCCTGCGGCAATCAATACCTAGTTCTGGGCAAGATCTACTTGTGGGCTTTTTGTGGTGAATCGCATTCAGCCCTAGCTGTACTGTTATTTGTCACTATAGCTATCCATTGTGTGGATTTCCCAAGAACTTGGCTATAGAGACACGCCATGGCGATTTAGTGCTCGAAATTGTCCTGAATAAATCAGATGCTGTGATCCAGTCTATATATGATCGAGCACATAAATTGCGCTTTCCCAAGCCACCCTGTTCTAATATTTTAAAATATCTATTTATCACGAAAAAACAACAAAAAGCAGAATCAGTTATCATCCTGATTTATCATTCTTTCTTCAAAATATTTGTGCTCCTGATGAACCACATTCGTGTGGGGAAACGCGTTGAGCCGAGCATACTGCAATTGAATAACCCTGGTCTGCGCCGTAATTCTTGCGCATAAGGGTCTAGTTCTCTTGGAGTTTCTCCTATTTGAACCATCTCGTCATGCGCTAAGCGCTATATTGTAATCACAGAGGGGCGAATTTTTGTTAGGAAGAGGTTCCCTACCTAAAATACTCTGCGGGGGGCATTATACTTACAGGCGCCCTACAGCAGATAGAGCCTTCCTCCTACCTCCTATGTGATACAAATAAAAAATAGAGGACATAACATTAGTAGTCCTTTATCAATATTGATTTTTCTAGCCTCCATAAGTTTCCTGAGATAAGGAAGAGGCGACCTTTGTGTTTTTGTGTGGTTGTTTTGTTCGTTCATGCGATACGCATGTGTGTGAGCCCATTCATGTTTTTAAGTTAAATTTCCATTAAAGTATATACATTTTAGTCTATAACTGTGATAAGTAACATTGATAGAAGTTATTACAATATCAGAGCAAATGGATGATTTATTGTGAAAAAAAGACCCCTTTTAGGGAGGCTCTAGTACCCTGTCATCTAAGCTAGGTGGTACACTAGATGTGATAGAGGTGGGCATGGAGGCTCTAGTACCCTGTTGTACCGCCTCTAGCTTGGATACAAGATGTGATACAAGTTGGGCATGGAGGATCTAGTATCCTTTTGTACTGCCTGTCTCTGGATGGCAGACAATGAAATAGTTGGAGCTGTTTGTCAGACAATCCTCTCTACTGGTGGTCTGTTGAGAGCGTACTGTATCTGGTGACCTTGTGTGCCCTCACACATTTCTTTTAAATCCTAAAAAATGGAATAATAAATGATCAGAAAGTGCTATGTACCCCACAATGGTACCAATAAAAACTTCAACTCGACCCACAAGGCCTAATACAGATATAAATTTAATTTTCCATTGATACGAGTATCGCAATATGGCAACAGAAGTGTAAAAGTAGTAAAACCTAACGATCTATGTGAATTTGGTAACTGTAATCCTTCTGACCTGCAGAATAAGTTTAACATGTCATTTTTACTGCTTAGTGAATTTTGTAGAAGTGAAAGCCAAAAAACAATTTCAAAAACTACAAACTGGAAAAACCTTTGTTCATGTGACCACCATTAGAAAAAAACGGAACAAAAAGTGTGTTCATAGAAGGACCCCCGCTCCTGGACCACTTAGACGAGACCAGCTCTCTGGTAAACAATGCCCGACTGCTCGTCCCAGTGATGCTCGCTGTTGTGCTGTTACACAGGACTGAGTATAGTGGGCATTGTCGGCATTGCTCCCCCCGCCGCCTCCGTTCACAGTATGCAGATTGTGCAGAAGGGAACGACTGCTGTTTTCACTAAACTACACATTGTTTAGTTTTCTGCATGCAGAAACTGAATGATTGAACAATTCTCGTTCTGTCGCTGCATTCCTGACAAAGTTAACATTTCCCAGGTCGTCTCCACGACAGTACCACCTGAGATTGCCTCCTCCTGATAGGACAGGAACACACGGAGAGGTTAAAATCCCCCGTCCTCCCCTCCTCAGTGTTTTCCTGTCCTGCCAGGAGGCAGGATCACCGAGAGGGGCTGGTGGAGACGCCAGCCTGAAGAACTTACCAGCGGATTGGAGGGCAGTGGTTCAGCCTGTCCTCCCTTCCTGCAGAGCGACTCCCAGGACGCCACATGGGGTGGTTCCCCCGGGCCAGGTTCCTCCCGCGGCGGCCCATGGGGGGTTCAAAGCGGGGCTCCAGCTCTCCTCAGCGCCGGCTTAGGACCGAGCGCGGCGCTTACTGCTTCTCCTTAACGAGAGGGGCGGGGCTCTGCACCACGTGACTGACGCAATGACGTCATCGCGGCAAGCTCGGCTGGCGCTCGGAGGGGGCGGGGCTTAAAATTAAAGGCGCCAAATTCAAAAAATTAAAAAGGAGCCTGAGAGAAGATGGCGCAGAGCAAGTAAAGGCTATTCAGTGAGCATTGGCTTACTGCCCCAAGAGTCTGCAGCACCAGTAACAAACGATGAGTGCTCCAGCACCAGAGGTTGCGGAATGTTCAGCCGCAGCGGGGACCGTAAGTAGCCAGTGGGGCAAAACAAGGCATACATATTCCTGTATGTTATTTGTGAATGTTGCATCCTTACACGCAAAAATTTTGTTTATCTGCCAGGGGGATAAAAGAGATGCCCCTCCCAGAACCAAAGTGAAAAAGTGCGCAGAATGCGGCGCAAGACTGCCGGCTTCGCATGTGAGGTCATTATGCAAAACATGCATAGCCAAGCTAGTCAAGGAGGAATCGGGGGGGATTCCTCGAGGACGCCAGGAAGCTTGTCCGAGAGGAAGTACGGTCAGCCCTGACGACTCCCAAAACGCCACCAAAGGAGGCATCGGGGGCGAAACGCTGAAGAAAGGCGTATAGCCCAGAGGAGCACTCAGACTCTGAAGAGAGTTCGGGATCAGAACCAGAAGAGCTGGTGCTCGAGGAGTCCTCCAGAAGAAGAGGACTACAAAAAGTACCTCTTCAACAGAGAAGACCTAACGGAACTTATCAAATCCGTTAGAGCCATGCTAAAGATGGAAGAACCCAAGGAACCCCGCACCATACAAGACGAGGTCTTTGGGGGATTAGGGGAGAGACTGAAGCATACCTTCCTGGTCCACAACAATATATCCAAGATGATACACAAGGAGTGGAAGAAACCCGACACCGAATCCTTCTCCTCTAGGGGGGTTAAGAGGTGCTATCCGTTTGAGGAGGAGCTATGCGCAGATTGGGAAGAAATACCCAGAGTGGACGTCACAGTGGCTAAGGCGGCTAAGAGGACAACCTTACCCTTTGAAGACGCCACACAGCTGAGACCCAATGGATCAGAAGGCGGAGGGCCTATTAAGAAGATCCTGGGAGGCAGCTGCCAGTACGCTCAGACCAGGGGTCGAAACCACGTGTGTCGCTAGAACCCTGGGGGTATGGCTAGAGCAACTGGAACTGCATATCTCAAACAAAACACGGAGGAAACAAATTATAGATTCCCTCCCTATACTAAAAATGGCCACCAATTTTTTGGCGGACGCAGTGGCGGAGTCGGTGAAAGTCTCGGCAAAAACAACGGCCCTAACCAACTCTGCCAGAAGAGTCCTGTGGCTGAAGTCATGGTCGGGTGACCTGGCATCAAAAAATAAATTATGCTCGCTCCCTTTTTACGGCCAGTTCCTCCTTGGTCCAGATCTGGACAAGATCCTAGAAAAGGCATCAGATAAAAAGAAAGGATTCCCGGAAGAGAAACAGTGTAAAGGGAAGACCTTCTTCCGGGCCCCAGCACAACAGCCGGAACCGTATAGGGGCAAAGGCAAGACTGGCCGCTGGAGTTACCCCAAGGGGGGCAGAGGGAGGAACTTCCTCTTCAACCCTCACCAGGGGGATCCAGCCAAGCAGAAGCCCTGACGCCATCCCAGTGGGGGCGAGGCTGCAGAGCTTCGCGGATCAATGGGCCTCAATTTGCAGGATCCCGGAGATCCTGCAGCAGGGATACCGAATTGGGCTGGTGTCCCTCCCCAGGAGAAGATATATTACCACCAGAGGTCCAGCGCAACAACTGCACCCGCTCCAGCAGGCGCTGCGGGACCATCAACGTCTAAAAGCAGTGTCCTTCGTGCCACAGAGAGAAGAGATCTGGGGGCATTACTCCAGACTCTTCCTAATAAAAAACCGTTCGGAGGCACACACATGATAATAAATCTAAGACAACTGAACATTTTCGTCAAATATCGAAAGTTCAGGATGGAATCCATCACTTCAGCAGTAAGGTTGATCCTAAGGGAGCCTACATGGCATCGATAGACCTGAAGGATGCCTATTTTCACATACCAATCCACAAGGACTCACGAAAGTACCTAAGGTTCGCGCTAGAGATGGGCAAGAGGACAAGACCTCTCCAATTCAGATGCCTGCCCTTTGGAATCTCCTCAGCACCCCGCATCTTCACGAAAATCATGGCGGAGGTTGCAGCCTACCTGAGGCAGAGGTTGATTCTGATAGTCACCTACCTGGACGACCTCTTAATTATAGCCGAGTCCAGAGAACTCCTAGCAGAAAACCTGGCAACGGTGCTCAACCTACTACAGTTTTTAGGATGGATAATAAATTGGGAGAAGTCCAGCCTAAACCCCAGCATGGAGAAAGTGTTTTTAGGCATAACGCTCGACTCAGAAGCTCCAATGCTCCTTC